>NC_080647.1:16666666-16969696 GCF_027579445.1 Ammospiza nelsoni | reverse complement strand
GATCAGGTATTCTAAACCCCACAGCTTTTTACATTGAGCCTGAGTCAACACCAAAATTGTTTTCCTGTCATGGTTAAAATTCTGAGCTTAGCATAAAATAGTTAGTTTGCCCTATTTCTATTCCTTTAAACCATTTTTTAAAAATATGTTTTAAGTCAAATGTCTTGCTTATGTGGGATTCCACATGAGACTTCCATATAAAACTGCAAGTTTTATTCATTGAACTATTATCTGAGCAAATCTCCATGTTTCCTTACATGAAAAGGAAACACTGCCTGCCTTCCAAATCTTGCTTTAGAACTGAATTATTTCAGTCCCCAGCTATACACTGATCATATTAATTTAATAGTCAAATGCTGTAAAATATTTTTGATGTATTTTTTGGGAAGGGATGGCACTAGTCAGTGCCTTGGTGAACACTTGGGAGTCAGTCTGTGTTACAGCAGGCATTATGGAAGGGCTGTGCACATCACACATCTATAGCACAGTCCAGCTCTGAGATGCATATTTGGGACTTTGGGAAGGCCCAAATACACATCTTTGGAAAAAAAGATACTTTTGGGCAAAAAGGCCTTGGGAGGATTATTTTGCATCTCAGGTGTTTTCTTGTTACCCTGCCCAACACAGCATAAAGCCACTGCATTTCCCTCTGGGGGGTTCTTGTGTCAAACCAGTGACAAAAAGCAAAGCAGCCAACCCTGAGCCTTACAGCTGCATCCTGAGACTCCTGGTTTTGTGTGCTTTGTTCCTTTCCTCCTGGGGCTCAGCGCCAGGGCACATCTCAGGCTGCCAATGTCTCAGAGTACAACGCCACAGCGCTGATGGAGCTCCTGCGTGAGAAGGAGGAGAGGATCCTTGCTCTGGAAGCTGACATGACCAAGTGGGAACAGAAGTACCTGGAGGAAAGTGTGATGAGACAGTTTGCTTTGGATGCGGCTGCGACTGTGGCTGCTCAGAGGTAAATGGGACTTTTCATAGCACTGGGATTATTTTCTTTTTCCAGCTGAATGTCATATTTCCCACCCAGGAATGTTGTCATGCCATCCTCCTGTGATTGCTCATCCTGTGGTCTGAACAGCTCCTCAGAGCTCTGCAAGCAAGTGGAGCTTGGCTGCTCTTCCTGGGAGCTGTGCAATTGCCAGCAATTAGAAATGTTTTTCCAGGGGAAGATTCCTCCACATGCAGGATCCACTTTCCAGACTAAAATTGTTCTGAGCCGTTCCTAGATGCTGTTGATTCAAAGGGGAAGAGGTTTGGGGTTTTTTTAATTTTTAAAACAGGGATCAGTCCTTGCTGAAGTCATGTGAGATGGGGTGAGCTTGGTGATTCACATCATTCACCCTGAATGGCTTCCTTGTTCTCCAGAATGTTTTTGCAAATTACTTTGTGGTATTGTCTGGTTACTAACCAGAAGCATCTACTAGGAAATTCTGCTCAAAACATTCTGCTGTGTATGGAAAGCACTGCTTGTGGGGGTGGGAAGGGGTCTGAAATTTGGTAACAAGCTCCCATTCCAAGACAACTGTACAGAAACACTTACTATGGCTGTGAATAGGCCAAGTGCCTCAGCTGGTTGGTAAATGAGAGCTGTTACTGGAGTGCAACTCCTTAGCATTAGGCCTTGCTTGCATGTCATTTCATTGCTCACTAGTTCATGGTTCTGGACAGCAGATTTTCCTGTAGATTGTTTCATGAGCCAAATCCAGATAGGGATGTTATTACAACTGGCTTCCCAGCTTGTAAGATCACACTGGAATTACAGGGGTGAAGCTGCAGATCTGCTGTGTTGGTGTTTAAAGACTTATCTTATCTTGCTCCAGAAGGAAGCAGTTATTTTAGGGCATTGATGCTTCTTGTGCACTGTTTTCCACCTCCCCAGAGATTCCCTGAAGGCTCCAGCTGCTGCTTGTGCTCAGAGGCCAGGTTATATTTTCAGCATGGGCTGATAAGTTGGGGCCTGGTCTATTGTTTATCATGGACTGGGAGGGGATGTGTTAGGCCTGCTCAGGTTTCACCAAATGAACAAGAATGTTGTCCAGTCAGGAAAGAGCCTCTGCTTTTCCATTTCCATCTAGATTCCACTAATTCCAGTGGCAACCTCATCAACACTGCCCAGATTTCTTTCCCTTGCCTTTAACAGTGGAAGCTGGCATCCCTTGGGAAGCTGAGGTTGCAGGAAGATGCTTTAGAGGCAGGAGCTGGGTCAGGTTGGGTTTCTTTGGTGAAGGATCTTCTCATATCCTGCCACATTCACAAGTAGAATGAAATACTCATTATTTGGTTAGTGGACTGACCAAGTATCACAGTGTTAACATTAGGCCTTATATTAGTCTGAAACTCTTTTCACCTTTTTCCAGATTATTTGGACCAAGCTGTTTAGGATTGCTTAAGAAACTTCCATGCCTTGTTCCCTTTGATATTCACATCCCCTGTATGATACTGTTGGAAGGAGAAGGGGAAAAGCTTTTAATCTGAAGAGAAGTGCCTGGTGTTCCTTTCCCCTCCTTGTGTCCTTGGATTTGCCTCCTTGATCACTTCAGAGTAGTGCAGTGACTCAGTTTAGGTGAGGCACTGTCCCAAAATGGACAGGAGGTTGTTGTTATAATGATCTCCATGTTTTTGTAATCCCTCTTCAGTAGGACACAAATGAAACTAGGAGTTGAATTTTTGAAAGACACTGAGCCAGCTTAAATGCAAAAAAAATGTGGATATCCATGTTTGTTCCATTTGAGCAGTACTTTTGTGCTGCTGGGGGAAAGCAGCAAAGTTAGCAGGTCCTTCACGTGCTGTAAGGTCCCTCATGTGCTGTAAGGTCCCTCATGTGCTGTGAGGTCCCTCATGTGCTGTCAGGTCCCTCATGTGCTGTGCTGCTTGTTGCAGGGACACCACGGTGATCAACCACTCGCCCAACCCCAGCTATGACACCTCCCTGGAAGCTCGCATCCAGAAGGAGGAGGAGGAGATCCTGCTGGCCAACAGGAGATGTCTGGACATGGAGGGAAGGTAAAGTGCACTTTGTTCCTGTCTGGCTTCTTTGGGACAGGGATTTGAGATGAACTGCCTGGGTAGACGCCTCAGAACCAGAAATTCTTGTGTCTTCACCAGCAGCAGCCATGTCAAATGCCAGACACTCATTTGGCCAAGGAAGTAATAAACACAGCAATCCAAAACCTGTCTTGATACTGAAGGCTAATGCAAAAAAGTCTTGTCTTAGATTTTTTGCATCTAGCTTGTTCCTCTTCTCTCTTCAGGGCATCTTCATCAGACCCCAGGCTCCAGCCACCCTTTACCAGGCTCACAGAGCTGTTTTCCCTGGGGTTAGGTCCCCAGTGCAGACTCCCCAAAATGTGTTAATTCTTTCTGTTGGTCTCAGGTCCTGCCCATTATTCTCAGGTTTGTTTCAGAGCTCCTTCCATGGCTGTTTAGAGCAGTTTCTAGCAGCCAGAGGGAGGTGGGTGTATCTCACGTGATCTGCTCTGTAGGTCGGAGAGCAGCCAGTGCCCAGGACAATCTCCTGGCATCCTCCCTCCACCTCTCCAAGTGCCTAAGGGAGCCCTAATCACAGCCATGAGGACACTGAGGCCTCAATCCAGGGAGATGGGAAACACTTAAACTGTTCTTTTTCTTTGCCCCAAAGGATTAAGACCCTGCATGCCCAGATCATCGAGAAGGACGCCATGATCAAAGTGCTGCAGCAGCGCTCCCGCAAGGAGCCTGGCAAGACAGAGCAGCTCTCCTCCATGAGACCTGCCAAGTCCCTCATGTCCATCTCCAACGCTGGCTCAGGCTTGCTGTCCCACTCCTCAACCCTGAGCAGCACCCCCATCCTGGAGGAGAAGAGGGAGGACAAGAGCTGGAAGGGCAGCCTGGGTAATTTCCAGATACCAGTTGCAATTCTGATTCAGAGCCAGCTTGGAGGGAAGGCAGGGGCAGCACAGGAGGGTGTGTTGGACAGATAGAGCAGCTGGCCTGGCCTGCAGTAAAGCTGTAGGATGGGACACATTTGAAATAGGTGCTTATTTTAATCACTTCTGGGAATTAGTGACTTCTGATACTCAGGCTCTGCCATTAGATATGTAAACCTTTATTCCTAATTTGCCACCTGATTTTAGGGATGTCTGGGATACAGTTTCCAAGGTTCCCAAGCACTTGCTTTCAGCTGGATGTTACAGCTGGATGGTGGTGTAAAGTCTCCTTGAATTGCAGCAGAGATTTTAATCAGGATTTCTATCCTGTAGTGTTGTGCCTGCAGCAACATGACTCCTGTCTGGAATGGCTCAACAGCATTGTTTGAGAAATGGAGTTGTAACAAAGCAAGTCCCAGGTGATTTTTTTTTTCCCTGGGAGAAGTTAGGCTCAGAACTGAGAGTAAAAACCCCTGAAATGTAAATGAGGACCTGTTGCAGGTGATTTCAGAGTGCAGATTAGTGCCCAGCTGCAAGCAGCAACATGGGGACACTGCTGTTGTTCTGGTACTTTAGCACCCAGGGGAGGGGGCTGCTGTGCAAAGGCAAACCTGTGCTGCCTCTTGAGGGAGGGTGCACTTTCCAGCTCCTGCAGCAATCAGTGCAGAGTGGTGCAGAGCTGATAGCAGTTAGTTTTCTGTGATTGTGACATTTCCTTCCCTTTTCCCACACAGGTGTTCTGCTGGGAACAGAATATCGCTCCGAATCCATCCCCTCCACCCCTTCTCCTGTCCTGCCCTCCACACCACTGCTGTCAGCCCACTCCAAGACAGGCAGCAGAGACTGCAGCACCCAGACAGACAGGGGCAGTGAGCAGGGCAAAGCTGCTCCTTCCCCTGCAGCTCCCACCCCAGCACGACTCCCCAGCACCAACCTGAGCTACAGTGCAGAGAAAACAGGTAACAGAGCTGAGCCCCAGTGCCAGGGGCACCCTGCCACCCACTCCCCATCTCTGGGGCAGCCCTGACCTCCCTTCCTCCCTCCAGGCAAACTGGGGTTGGTTTCTATGAGGACAAGTGTGATTGAGTGGTCTCAAACACACTGAGGGAATAAAAGAAAAGCCTGAGGAGTGGCAGCATAAGTGTGGGCACACTGGGCAGGGAGGTGCAGCAAGATTTGAGAATTGAGAACAGGGAGATGCAAATCCCTGGGCAGTCAGTGTCTGCTCTGAAGTAAGTTGTGAGTAGGATGTGGGGTTTAAACACATGGAAATGGGCTGTTCAAACTGGCTATTGCATTGAGGGGGCATCCAAAGCCAGGTGGACTCAGAGAGGGGGAGGGAGAAGGAGGAGAGGGAGCTATCACAATAAAGCTGCCTTGGTACCACCCCAGTCACAGGAGCAGCTTCAGCCTTGGAGATCCAGTTGACAGTGACTGTCCCAGGAGCTGAATTTGCTTCCCACAGAGCTCCCAGCTGGCAGGAGCTGCTCATTTTCCAGCCCACTCTGCCAAATCAATGCAGATTACACAACCTTGCCTCTTCTCCTTACAGACACATTACAATGCTGTTGTTCTTCATGGCAGAGAGTGTTTGCCTGGGCTCTGCCTCCTGCCCATGCTGTGCTGTTTAATGGGTATTGAGGGAGAACAGGTCTGGTGGTGAAAATCCACGCTGACTGCACTGGTTTACATGCAGTCACTCCAGTTCTGTGGATTTGTGTATCAGTGGGAGGTACCCAAAGGGAATTTGATAAAATTGCTTTATTTGTCTGGCTGCATATGTGGGAATTGAATTTTTTAAAACTAAATAAGTTATTAGCTGTCTTTAGCCAATGATACAAGATGACTTAAAGCGTTAATGTCACATTTTTAACCTGATTGAAGTTTCACCTTTAATTGTCTCTTGTTTTTTCCTCACCACATAGATGGGCCACTCTTCCACTCCAGCACTCTTGAAAGAAAAGCCCCTGTTCAGACTGTGGGGCAGGACCTCCCAGATGGAGAGATGGTAGAATACCTCATCTGAAAGGCTGTACCAGGATCTAAGCTGGGATAACAGTAGCAAGAAATTTGTAAAAGACATTTTTATTGGGAAAAAAAATGTAGTACCTGAGTAATAAAAGAACACTCAGCTGTTTGCTCTTGTATATTATGTCTCAAAAGTTTGGACAGGTTAATTTATAATTTGTTCTAAATTATAAAAAACCCGTAACACTTGTTCTTTGAAGGTTTCCCCCTTTATTTTTTAAATACTGGATCTGGTAACATCTGGAGAAAAAAACTAGACCTTAGGTGCACTACATCTATTTCATTTCAGTGTTTTTAAAGTCTCTTAAGCAGAAGTATCTGCTCTCACAGGTGCTGATACATGTCTAGCTTGAATGTAGTGAGGTGAGCTTAATGGCCTTAAAATGATCAGAACCAGGGACATGGTTGTGAGCATCACTTAATGGTGTTGGAATTCAGCTGTTCTGGGGAGCTTTGACAAATCTGAGCTGTGATCAAGGGACATTTCCCTTTCACTTCCTCTTCCTCTCAGTGTAAGAACTCAGAGTAGGTGTTTAATGTTCATAGGTTGAAAAGATGTCCATTTTCAGTGTGGTAACGTATTTTTAAACTTCCCAAGTTCCTTTTTTAATTATTTCATTATTAAAACAAACTACTCTGGTGATTAATGTCACATTTCATATTTGTAGTTCCTTTTGCAAGATTTGCCACACTTTTATACTTAAGTACTTTTTCAATAATTTTTACAGTGGATAGTAAATAATATATTGCATTCATGTTTTACATGAATTAATAAGGAGAATTTACAGGCCCAGCCCTGATCTGCTAGATCAGATTTCTGACATAATTCCATTGGCTTTAGTGAAACTACTTCAAATTTACCATAGCTCAAGTGGGAAGCTCTGTTGTAGATATAACAACTTAATCTACTGTATCTGTGGAGATTTTTCTCTGTAGCAGACTTTTCTATATTTCAAATACCCTTTCTATATTTCAAATACCTTTTGTATATCCCTCCTTTCTGGAGAGACTGGATTCTTTTTCACATAGCAAAGCTTCAGAGGTAGAGCTTTAAAGAGAAGCTCTGTGTAAAGGTTCAAGTGGCAGATTCTCTCCTTTCAAAATACTTCTTTAATTCATCTGAGGGGAGAGAGCAGTTTAAAGAAAGTCCCAGAGGCATTGCAGAAAAAAAGTTACATATTTAAGTCATGAGGTTCACTTGCAGAGTTTTGGGAACTAGCACAGATGCAGCAGTGCTTTGGTTACAGAAACTATAAGGAGATACTAAGACCAATAGAAGCACATGAGTATTTTTTTGTTACTGTCTTTGCATTTTATTAAAACACTTCAATATTGATTTCTGTTAAAACCTACTCTTTTTTTGTACTTGAAAATTAAAATATTTCATTAGCCAGTGGTCACACACTGGGAACCTGGCTAGTTTCAGCTTTCTGTTCAGCATTAGAGTAGCAAAATTTTCATTACAGATAATTTTACCCCAGAAAAAAGGAAATCCAGCAATTAATTATCACAGAGTTAGTGAATGTCTTTAATTCCAGTTTGACCCTACTGCTGTGGTGTTCAAATGAAATGGCCTCAGCAGCCCAGCAGGGATCACAGGAGTTCTACAGTGGGAGGGGACAGGTGGTGCCTAAACTCAGCCCTGAGCTTTCCTTCTGATAACAATCACTGCAAATCCAAGGAAAACCCTTCCCACTGTTTCTGGCAGCTTTGCTGCTGGTGAGGGACCTTCAGGCCACACTCCCAGTGCTGCAGAAGGCAGAGGTGGCCAGGGGTGGGCTGGGAGATGCTGTGGCCAGGCACTGCCAGGCTCTGTCTGTCCTGTGGGATGTCTGTCCAGACAGTGCCAGAGCTCCCTTCCCTCTGAGCCATTCCCCACTCTTTTCCAGGCACTCTGTCCACCACCACCTCATTCTCATCCCTGAGAATGTCTTGTTTTGTTTCTCTTGGTTTAATTCCATCTCACTTTATGATGTAATGCCCACCCTGGGTGATTTGATTTCTTTTCCTCCTCCACAGTTGTTGGAAATTCAGCTTTTCTCATTAGCTCAAGGTGTTCACCTTTTTGCCATTTCAGCTTAAGTATCTGTATTATATTTTATAAATTTGGCTTAAAATGAGCAAGGGAAATCAAATGCCATTAAGTGGCAGTGTGAGTGGGGGAGAACTGTTTGAATGCTTTTCTCTTCCTTTAGAGTCAGGAAAAGTAATATTCCATCTTTGCAAATACATTTCAGCATCTGGAAAAAAGTTTTATGAACTGTAGGGCTCTAAATAAACAGTTACAACTCTCTTGATTCACATAAATTCTAAAATGTCTGGGAAAATTTGGATATTTTACAGATAAAACTTCTTTCAGAAAACTGATTTTCTCCAATCAGTATTGGCTGTTCAGGTGAAAATAATTGGTTTATCCTCCCTGCAGCTCACTGATTTCAAGTGGAGTGCCACTGCATTTTATTTTTACAAATCAAAGAGGACATGACAGCTTTTTGTGAATAAAATACAGCAACTATCTCCTCCAGAAATGGAAGCCAGGCTGTCTCTACAGCCTGAACCATCAGGATTGCAGCAGCCTTGGCAGTTCCTTACCCACTGAAGTAATTTTGGAAGATGATGCAGTTTCACACTGCTTAGGTCGGGCTCTTTGCCTTATTTTGTATAATTTCAATTTCTTCCAAAAAAGCAAAACCCCAAAACTTTGCTTGTGGAAGCTGGAGGTTGTTTTCTTGGGAGCCATCAGGAATGTATTTTTCCCCTGGAGCTTCCTCAGAGCCATCCTGATGTGAATGTAAACGAGCTGCTTGCTTTGAGGAAGATGTGTACCATAGTCTTCAGTCTCTGTACAGATTTTTATTTTGTTTTTAAAACAGAACCTGCTTTAAGGAGACAAACTGCACACCTAGTTCCTTTGCCTTCTGTAGAGCTTATTTCTAGTAGAAAGTGGTTTTTAACAATGATTGCAATGACCTTTGCAAACCAAAATTTTAGACTAAGAGTTTTTCTTAAACTCGGGTATTAGAAGCAGAATTGTAGCTTTTATAAAGAAAGCCACATATTCTTTGTAGAGCAAAACAAGAAAATGAAGTTTAGTTATTTTTTCCTCTTTCCTTTCACTGCTTACAGAAAGGCCAAACTCCCAAGTCCTTCCCTTGGGCAGTTCCTTTGTGGTTTCACTGCTCAGGGAACTGCCTGAGATCTGGAGACTTTTGTTCCACCTGGCCCAAGGTTGTTATTAAATTAAACAGCTCCTACCTGCAGCTCCCGGGGGGTTAAAGTAGGGATTTAGTGTCTGGGGATGTGTGAGGAGTCTGCAGGGGGACACTGAGGTCACCACGAGTGCTGGGGCTGAAGTTCTGCCCCTGTGGGCTGTGCTGGAAGCTGAGCATGGCCTTTGCTGTGGTTTTTGGGGCTGCCTGGGTTGGGGGGACACTCTCAGAGTTTTATCCAGGCCCATTTCCAAGGTCACCTCCTGCTCCAGGGGCCAGAGTGTGTGGGACACCCCCAGACCGGGCTCTGCACAGCAGGCAAACCCAAATTCACACCAGACAAACCCAAATTCTCACCAGACAAACCCAAACCCGGAGTGCCCAGGGCAGGAACAGCCAGGGGTAGCTGAGCTTCCCCTCCTCAGGGCTGGCACAGCTTATCCTGGATTCACCCTGCTGCCCTGGCTGTGCTCTGTGCCAGGGGCTGGGAGGGGGGAAGGGTCTCTTTTCATGTATTTGTATAGGAACTCTTTTGTAAAAGTTAGTGGTTTTATGTCTAGGAAGTAAAAAGACATTGTAAAATGTAATTGTACTGTATTTATGAAGAAAATACATTTCTTTTCAAAAAGATCTTCTTCTAAGTTGGTTTTAGAGTTTGGTTTCCACCACCATCATCTTGCAGGGTTTTGGGGGGCAAATGGCTTTGAGCAGTTTCCCTCCCAGCAGGGTTGTGGTCTAACAGGGGCCCAGTCAGCTGCTTCTCTTTGGGACCCAAAATATCAAAGCATGAATTAAAATACTAAAGTTTACAATTTCACAACCATAGACAGTGTGTCAAGAGAATGATCTTTCCTATATAAATCTATATTGAAGTGAATCACGTGGTTTGTTTTTCCCCCCTTTATTTAAACCATCCAAGTTTATTTTGTAATTTGTGACTGGGCTGTTTTGTAATTCAGCTGTTGAAACAGCCCTTAAGTCTTTGAAGGTTTATGGCAGCTTTAATTCTAGAAAGAAAACAAAATAGTCAGTGTAAATACGCAGCAAGAAGTATTGTAAATGTTGTGTATTCATGTATTTTTAAAGAATGGACCCTGTATTTTCAGCTTTTTTCCACTGATTTTCTTCTTTTGCAGTAAATTTGTTTGGTATGAGAAGCTTATGGAATATAAAACAAAAACAATCTTCACCTTCCCTCCTCCTCACTACTGCTTGGCCTCTGTCTTTGGGTTTTCAACTCCTAATGGGAGATTTTACAGGATAAAGTAATTGTCATTCCAGTCTGTTCCCTTAAGCATCCCGAATTATTTTTCCCTCTGGCCGTCCCTGCAGCTCACACCTTTTATCAGCAGATTAGCAGCACTTTGAGCTGCGGTGAGAGCCACCTCTCCTTTGATGCTGGTCCCTTTTCCAGACATCTGAGGCCATCAGCCCACGAGCAGCCTTCAGCCCTGTGAGTATTTCCCACATCACAGCCTGCACTAGACCCTTGTGCCTTTTGTTCCTGTATTCTTGGTGCATTTTGCTGCCTCCTAATTTATCTCTCCCCTCTGCTGGTGTTGTCGGAGGGAAGGAGCAGGGATTACTGGGAAGCTGCTTGAAAGTTGTCAGCCTTGATGCAATTTCACTGTTGACTTTTGAGTTTGATCTTAACATAGCTGTCACCTCCCCTGCTGTAATAAATACCAGCCTGACAAATCCCGGGGCCAGTGGTCAGCTCAGCACATCCATCCCCTCCACTCTCAGGCCTTTTGATGTTGTTTCTATAAATCTCTCTGGAGTGCCAGAGCAGAAACAAGAAGACAAAAAAAATCCCCCCAAAAACCCTCTAAACAAAAACAAAAACAGCAAACAAAACAACAACAAAACCAAAACAAAAACTCAAAAACAAACAAACAAACACAACAAAAAACCAACAACCACCAAAAAAAACCCACCAAAAAAGCCTCAAAAACCCCAACCTGGCCAGATAAAACTGGAGGAGCTGGCTAATAGCTGCTTTATTTAATAACACAAGTGTGGCCCATCTGCACAGGGGTGTGAGGGGAGTCCTTGGTCATTAAACAAGCCCATGTGGGCAGCAAAGATCCAACCCCTGCTCTGTGGGGAGCAGCCAGGAGCCGTGCAGGGAGGATTTGGGATTTCTCTGGGATTCCACTGCCCTCACCTTTGCTGCTGTCCAGCCCTTAAACCCCTCCAGAGGCCATCCCTGTTCTGCTGCTGCATCTGCTCAACACCTGCAAGGGAAAGGCACCTCCTTCAACCCCATTATCTGCTACTCAGCCTGCCAAGAGCTGGGGCTTAAAAGGGAATAAAAATGAAAAGGCTGGTGGTTTAGGTTTGGTTGGTTGGGCTTTTTTCCCCCCCTCTCAGTTGGCTCCAGCCTTTAGGTGAAAAAGCTCCTTTGCTCCAAATCCTCACTAAGTGCAGTGGTTGATTCCACGCCAGCCCCATGGGCGGGAGGAGGGAGTTAGAAGCTAAAACAGTGCACAGTGAGTACAGCACATTCCCAAGGGCTGCATTATTCTATTTATTGTAAAGTCTTGCCTGTTATTGCTGTTAAACACCTCCAGAGAAAAGCAAAATTCCATAATGCCACAGGACCTTTCCCAGCAACAACTCTGTGCCTCCCCTTCCTGCTCCCCAAGGCAAAATTGGAGCATTTTATGTATTTTGGAGCATTTATCTGAATTCTGTAAGGAAGAACAATATAAAATGGCAGCAAAACACTGGCCCTGTGAAGGTGCTTTTACAGTGCTATTTATGTACAGTGACGTTGGAATGAGATAATCTTCACTTTGTACTGTGGAGGTAAATGGGAGAGGAAAATTGTCATTGATGTTTTGCCAGAAGGGGCACTAATCTTTTAAATACAAGGCTTTTTAAATATATATATATATACATACATAAATACATGCAATTTATAAAAACTGGTAATTTTGAGAACCAAATTGTACCTGATGAAATTTTCTTTTCCTCCCTAGTCATGTTTTTCAAACATAAATGGGCAGGTTTGGAACCTCATTGTGTCTCTACCCTTCTGTTTCCTGTTGCTGCATTTCGGAACTCAGAAATAAGAAAGAACTCCTCCTGTCTGCAGCTTTTCAGTTCTTTATTTCAGTATTCTGAGTGTATTTTGGTTGCTCTTCCTTTGCTGGTCACCCCAAAGGACAGGATGATGCCTGGGTCATGTTCATTCACAGCCACAAAATCCCTGTCTGCACATCCATCCCCTTTAGCAGGAGGAAAATCCCTGTCCTGTCCTCCTGTGGGAAGCACCAGCACTTCCCTGCTGGGGCACCCAACCCTGCAGTACCTAAAAGAGACCAAAAGAGCTGGAGAGGTGTGACCATGTTCACAGGGGTCTGAGGATGAGGGAAGAGACGAGGATCTGACTCCATGTTTCAGAAGGCTGATTTATTATTTTATGATGTATTATATTAAAACTATACTAAAAGAATAGAGGAAAGGATTTCATCAGAAGGCTAGCTAAGAATAGAAAAAGAAAGAATGAATAACAAAGGCCTGTGACTGACCAGAGAGTCTGAGCCAGCTGACTGTGACTGGCCATTAATTAGAAACAACCACATGAGACCAATCCCAGATGCACCTGTTGCATTCCACAGCAGCAGATAACCATTGTTTACATTTTGTTCCTGAGGCTTCTCAGTTTCTCAGGAGAAGAATCCTAAGAAAAGGATTTTTCAGAAAATATCATGGCTACAGAGAGGGACTTTGGACCAGGGAATGTGGTGATAGAACAAGGGGAAATGGCTTCAGAGTGATGAAGAGTGGGTTTTGAGGGGATATTGGGAAAAAATTCTCCCCTGTGAGGGTAGCAGGCCCTGGCACAGGGTGCCTAAGAAGCTGTGGCTGCCCCTGGATCCCTGGCAGTGCCCAAGGCCAGGCTGGATGGGGCTTGGAGCAGCCTGGGATGGTGGGAGGTGTCTCTGCCCAGGGCAGAAGGGTTTGGAACAAGATCCCAGCCTGTTCAGAGCCAAAAAATCTACACTTGGGCCCACCTCCAGCAGCACACACCTCTCCCTGCCCACCTGGGCACACAAACAAAGGCAAGAGGCCCGAGATGTCAGTGGCATGGCTGGGAGGCTGAAAGCAGAGTCCTCAGCCTCGTTGGTCTGGTGAGCTTATCCCCACACTTTAACCCTCTGCAGCCACATTATCTGGGATGTGGACTCAGGAGAAATGAGATTTGCCAAGGAAGAAGGGCTGGAAGACTTAATGAGCTGCCTGCTGGCCCTCAGCAATTAGTGCTGGACTGTACAGCCCAATTAGGGCACTATTAACTTTAGTTCTCTGGAAATACAGCCATTAATATTACTAATAATTCTCCTGACCTCAAAGTAATTGCAGAACATTAAAGGAGAAAACTGTTTCTAATTAAGCAATTCCCAATCCTTCTGTTTTCTCTTTTTTCTGAGCCTCTGGTGCCCTCTGAGCCATCCCAGTGTGGGCCTTGCCTGGCTCAGAGATGGGATGTGCAGTGGGGCAGGAATTGCTGTCCCTGCTGCTAAGAGGTGACATCGCTGGAACTCTTCAGCACTTCAAACCCCAAAGTCTGGACAAGCCATAATCCTGCACTCTCTAAACAATTTCTGATGGGAAATCTTTCACTCCCAGATTAAGCCCTTGGAAGGAGAATGAGAAACTTCCACTGGTCCCCAAATCATAAAATCACAGAATGGTTTGGGTTAGGAGGAATCTTGTTCCAAATCCCTCTGCCATGGTCAGGGACACCTCCCACTGTCCCAGGGGGCTCCAAGCCTTGTCCAGTCCAGCTTGGGGCACTTCCAGGGATCCAGGGGCAGCCTCAGCTGCTCTGGGCACCCTGTGCCAGGGCCTCCTCACAGGGAGAATTCCTTCCTAATATCAATTTAAATTAAAGTAATTGCATTAGTGGCAACTGTGAACAACTTGTGAGGAGAAAATAGAGGTTAAAGCTGAGAAAATAAACATCAGGAGCTGGAGATGCCCAGCTGGCACAGCCACGTGCTGCAAATCAAACTCAGTTTGACCTGCAGAGTGAAACAGTTCTGCCTGTACAGACACAGTGGGCAGGGGCTGCTCTCCCCCTCTCACAGCCCAAACAAAGGCTGATGAGTGACACCCCACATCACAAAAATCCAAAATTAACCCTTCCCACAGCCTGCTGTGATAATGAAACCTAGATTTCTGTTCCATTTCAAGCACCAGGAGGAGTGAGGCTAAGCAGCTATGCCAGCTCCACTCATGGGTGGTGCTTTGGTGGTTTAACCCTCAAATGCTGCTGCTGAGTCTTCAAAAAAATAAATAAAGAAAAAAAGATACCCCATGGCTGGATGGGAAAACAAAGTGGCCGAGCAAACCAGGCTTGAATCTACCATGTGTAGGGAAAAGTTTTGATGCTAACACATGTATTTATTTGTTATAATTATTAACCAGGGGCTTGGGGTGCTGGGGCCACGAGGCATCACCAACACAGTGATGGTCCCTGTACCCCTCACTGCAGCCACACAAAATGCTGCTCCTGGCCCTCCTTGGCAGGGCAGGTGTGTCCATGGGCACCACCCAGCCCTCAGGCACTGGACTGGCAAGAAAATCCCATTTTGCAGAGTGCAGCCCTTCAGGGAGACCCAGCTGAGTCAGGGCTGGAGCCTGTGCCCAATGCACCTTTCTCACTTTGGTTTTTAACATGAAGGAAGGCAAGAATGGGATTTTGGAAAGCAGCATTTTTCCTCGAGAGTTTCAAGCAAAACACGGAAGTTAAACAGCAGGATTTGGGCTTTGGGGAACATTTCCACCTGCAGCTCAGCATAGCAGGGAACATAAAGGAACCGCCTCTCCCAAACATCCGTGCCTTTTAAAAAATGAGCATTTCATGCTTCAGAGAGCAGTGGAAGAGAGGCAAATCCCATTTCTCACCCAAACAGCGCCATCGGTGTCCGTGCTGCTCGATAAGAGATCGATAAGGGAGAGATAAGGAACCCAGCCCCGGGGCTGCAGTGCCACAAGGCAGTCCCCAAGACCTTTATTAAATTAATCTGTGCTCCTGAAACAAGCGGTGCCTCGTTGGTTCCACAGCTGCACAACGCTGCTCTGGAGGAGGCAGGAAAGGCAGCGCTGCCCTGGGGGCTCTGTGGGGACACCAAGGAGCAGGGAAGCCTCAAATGTCATTAACTTAAAAAAAGTATATTGAAAAAAAAATCAAATCAAACCCACCCCGCACCCGTGTCTTTCCAAGCACATCAAAACCTGAGGAGGGAGGCTGCACACACTTTGAGAGGACAGATGAGTTTTGTCCCGGCGCCACAAAAAAAAAACCCCTTTACAAGCAATGCAATACTGAAATAATGGGTCTGGGGGCAGCATCTTTGTGAGCTGATCCTTTTTGGAGTATCTTTGCACTTCACCACCTCACAAAGCAGAGCCCACACCCAACCCTGGGCAGAGAGGTCAAAACTGGGCAGGTGCCCACAGCCTGGGAACAGGCACAGAACAGCCCTGAGGGCGCCCCAGGCCGTGCCCACATCTCCTGCCCCATGCCAGCTTGTCCTTTCTCTGGGGCCCCATTGTCCTGCAGTGACAGGACTATGAGGAATGGGTAAAAATTTAAAAAGGAGAAATTTAGCTTAGATATTAGGAAGAAAATTGTCTTCTGAGGGTGGGCAGGCCCTGGCACAGGGCGCCCAGAGCAGCTGTGGCTGCCCCTGGATCCCTGGCAGTGCCCAAGGCCAGGCTGGACAGGGCTTGGAGCAGCCTGGGATGGTGGGAGGTGTCTCTGCCACGGCAGGGGTGGGACTGGATGACCTTTAAGGTCCCCTTCCAACTTTAACATTCCCTGGTTCTATCCCAGCCACCATCAGCTTTTCCTCCGTGCTCCGGCTCAGCCATGCCAGCGCCGCCGTGCAGGCCCGGGGGGCTTCTCTGGGGACATCACGGCCACCCCGGGTCCCGGAGCACGCCCGGTGTCACCCACCGGGCGGAGGAACGCCCTGTGTCACCTACCGGGCGGGAGCTGACGGCTCGGGCTGTGTCTGCAGGGTCGGCAGGGTCAGGGCACTGCTCTCCCCAAAGCCTCTAGATGGCAATCGCTCCCAGCCCTGCTAACCGAGCCTCTTCCCGCAGCTCGCCGGAGCCAGCCCGGCCTCTGTCGCCTGCAGATGCTCTGAGCCGGTGTCATTTGTCACATCCCTCCTGTCCTGCTCCCTGCCTGTTCCCCGGGGCTCTGTCCCTGCTCCTGACCTCCCTGCTCCCGACACGGGGCTTTGGGACGAGCCACCAGCCCTGACATCAGCTCCTGTGTCTCACGGGGGACAAACACACCTGGAGAAAAATAATCAAGTCACCCAGTTTATTCCCAGCTGGCTAGAAGGGATTTTCTCATGGTAACCAAACTGTAAAGTGTATTTTTAAGTGGAGAGTGACTGGCCAGCCAAGTAGGATTTTGCAGGCTCTCTTGCTGCCGTGGGTGCCAAGGAGGGCTGAGCCCAGATTTGGCCAACCCCACCTGTGGGGGACAGGGACCAGCGGGGTCCTGCTGTGGAACCTGAGACTGGAGCAGCTTCCAGCCGGGAAACTGCAAATCCCGCCTGTCCCTGGCTGTCCCCGGCGATGGGTGCAGAAAATGGAATTTATTGTGCTCACAGGAGAGCTCCCAGACTGCAGCTGCCGGGCAGCTAACAGGGCAAATATTGCTGCTTTCTCCGGTAAAATGTAATCACAGACTGCAGCCTCACTGGTGGGAGGTGGGGAAAAACAAGAGTCACTTTCCAGCTGTGTTTCCTCATGCTCACACTTGGGCACTGCTGCTGCTGCCTAATTTCCATTTTCAGGTTCCTGGGCTGCTGGGGGAGCCAGGCAGGGGCACCAAGGCCCTGGGTCTGCTCCATCTGCTGCCTCATCCTGCCTCCATCCCATCCCATACCATCCCATCCCATCCCATCCCATCCCATCCCATCCCATCCCATCCCATCCCATCCCATCCCATCCCATCCCATCCCATCCCATCCCATCCCATCCCATCCCATCCCACCCCACTGCCCACCTCTTGGTTTTCTCAGCTTTTACAGAGACAACTGAGAGGTGTTTGAAAAGGTTTTGTTCTATTATCAGCCTCAATGAGTAGTGAGACACAAGAGATGTAAAACTCAATGCCATTCCATCAGAAGTTAATTTATTTTTTGGTTATAATATTTCATAAATGCTTTTTTGGTTAATTAATTTTGTTATATAATGTTATTATTTTAATATTAATTATATATATGTTTTCTTTATGTGGCTTTGTTATAATTTTTATAGTATTTTTAGTAGTATTTTTATAGTATTTTTTAACATTTTAATTTTTAAAAATATTTAGGTTTTTTGCAAGGTTATATTTTGAAATTTGTTGAAATTTGTCTTTGTTTTAATTTTTAGAAAATAATGTTATTTTTATTTTATGCTTTTTAAAGTTAGTATATTTTATTTTAATATTCGTATATAGATGTATAAGTTGTGTGAGCTTTTTGTTAGGTTTTGAGAATTAAAATAAAATTTTTTAAAATGCCTTTCAGTTGCCCCATCTCTGTAAAAGCTAAGAAAACCAACACACTCCATCCTCCTTCAGTTTCAACAACTTTTCCACAAGTTCAGATTTTGTGAGGAAGGTGGAGCCATGGGCAGGGCAGGCTGTATGGAGCTGGCTTGCAAGCAAAGCTGAGTTAATACAAGAAATAACTGATGATTTTTGAGTGTATCCATAGCAAGGAAGAAGACAAGGCTGTCAGCATGGAAACAGATTAGAAAAGATACATGAAAATATTTGTAAGCTAGACAACGTGCATAAGTAGATGTGTATACGTGCTATTTTAAATTTTTGTAGAACTTTTGCCAATTATATTGACGTTAATTGCTTTGCACCAATGAACAGAATAAGTTATTGGGATGTAGTTAATGGCTTAAGATCACACTTTGTTAAGAGAACAAAATAAAAATCTTTTTTCTTCTTGGACCCTGATCACGTGTGGGTGTCACGTCTGACCCAACAGTGACAAGGGTGCAGCACATCCAGAAAAAGGAGCTGCTCACTTTCCCTGCCTCAGGAACAGCATGAGCTGCAGGCATGCTGGACACCAAGCAGCTTTCCCAGCAGCTTTGCAGGGCTGCTTTTCCCTAGTGAGACATTTGCCCAGGGCTGGAGTTGACTCAGCACCAGGGATGAGGAGCTGCAGAAGGGAGCAAGCAGAAAATAATGAATCATGATAGAAAATGATAAATCCCTGCAATAATAAATAATGCAGTAAGAAGTAATTAATTATCGCCATTTATGCTGGGCTGCCTGGTTATTGATTTAGATGTGTTGCCAGCCTAGGCAGCCCTCACTCCTTCAGGATTTCAGGATCTGTGTTCCTCCACCTTCCCTGCTGTGCAGGACTCGCATCTCCCGCACCAGGAACTGCTCCTGGGCTCCCTGGCAGGGCTGCCCTGTGCCTGTGCTGTCACCAGGTGTCCCTCAGCACAGCTGTGTGTCGGGATCAGGCTGCAGGGACAGGACAATCACCCCTGGGTGACCCCGGGAGGACGTGGCTGCATCCCAGCCCCGGCTGGAGCCGTGATGTCAGAGGCACCAGATGGCTCCTTTCTGCCCGCTTTAATGGTGCCTAATGAGGTCACTCCCATAAAAGAGTTAATTATTTCCTGGGAGCCATTTGCTAACGTAATTAAGTCTGTTTCATGCCTGGTTTTAGCGACTGCCTGAGAGCAGGGCTGGTGTGAAAGGCAAAGCAAGGGGTGACTGCTCCAGCAGTGCCCTGTGCTGGGCACCCACACCAGGAGCTTTTCTGTTCCTCTTTCCCAGAAATGGGCAGCATTTCTCATCCTGGGCTGATTTTTCATCCTCCTTCCCCCCAGAAGCACTACAAAGGCCATTCCAGGGCTGCACAGTGTGTAATGTCATTTGTAAGTGCAAAGGATGGGTTTTAATGACTTGTTGTGTCTGGTATCTTGGAGGTGATGGAGCCTGGAGGAGTTTCTTCAGTTCTTCTTTCTTAGGAAGCACAGATGGCATCCTGAGCATTTTTATTGAAATAACCAGGAAAGGGCTGTGCTCCCAGAGGCCATCCTGCTCCTTCTCCCAGACCTGTGGGTGAAACACAACCACGAGCATCTGCCAGGGCAGCGCAGCCACAGGAGCAACAGCTCCAGCTATTCCCACACAGGCACAGCTTTAATTAAAAAATAAACTGTCAGACACCATAAAAAATTAAAACTTAAATGCCTTTAACATCCATCTGCAAGTCTGCTGGCAAGGCTGAGGAGGCAGAGTGGCTGCCACTCCCCTCTGGGCCTCGAGAGGCTCCATGTCCCCACTCAGGATCCTGGATCTGCTGCTGGTACCTGATGTTGTCCCCCCATGGTGTGGCATTTGGGGAGCACACCCTACTGGGGGTGCAAGGATGCTTTGAGTGCTTTCATTGAATTTTATTAGGATTTTTCTGCTCCCTAGTGGGTGTTGCAGGTGTCAGCCAGGTGAGGAGGAGTTCTGTGGCCACACAGCAAGGCTGGTGCAGGGAGGTGCCCCCCTGCTGCAGAGCCCATGGGACAGGAGGTGACAGTGCCAGGTCTGGCCCTGCTCCCTCTCAGGGTCCCAGTGATGGGGACAGCCAGCAATCCCACAGGGGAACTTTTCGTGTCCCTTATCTCACTCATCAGGAGCTGGGGCAGTTGATCCCTGCTCTGCAAGACGAAAGACTCAGAACATGACAGTGCTGCTTCCCTGCCAGGCCACCACTGAATTATTTAACCTCTTCTGAAAAATCTGCCCAGTGCCTGGAGTGGAGGGAGACTCCCCAGGCTCTGCCTGGAACCTCTTTTTCTCTCCTTTTTTTTTTTTTTTTTTTTTGCATGAATCTGCCTTTTGCTGTTCTGCCCCTGGAGAAGGTGGCACCATCCCCTGCCCAGTGATGACAAACCCAGCTCCCCTCCCGGGTGTGCTGCCGCTCCTGGGTGATTATTCCTGTTAATTACTTCCTTCAGAGCAGAAGCCAGATGCAGAGCTGTCAGCTCTGAGTGCTGCTTGGCTTTTACCCTCCCATCTGCAGCCACTGGCCTTGGAGAATCCTCCTGGAGCTCTCAGTGCCTCTGGCAGGAGGACAAACAGCAGAGCTGCGAGGGCACTGTGCCAGCAGCGCTCCCAGCCGGGGCTGTGCTCCCAAATCCTTCCCCTCCTGCTGTTTGTCTGGATGTTTGGGCACAGGGATGTGTTGGTCAGAGCAGAGGATGCAGGAGCAGAGGCTGTGGCTGGGTACCAAACCCTGTCTGAGATGGGCTGCTCTGTCCAGCCTGGGCCCAGCCCCAGCCCACAGCTGCTGGCCCTGGGTCCTGCATGGGGGCTCTGGGTCCTTCGGGGGGGCTCTGGGGGCTCTGCAGAGGGGAGCAGCTCCACTGGAGCCAGAGCAGCGTCAGCATGGCTGTGACAACAGGGCTGTTCCAGCACAGACCTCAGGGGGCTTCCTCTCCCTCTGTGTGGGAACTCAGGAAATTCCTCTGGGTGCCCTGAAGGACTCGAGACCCTGCCCAGGGGGCTCAGAGACCCTGGCACAGAACCCAAGACCCCTCTGTGCCTTTGATTTAGCCCTTGGAAAAAACAATTACCAACCTTGTATGAAGAATTACAAGCCATGAAAGTTTAAGTAGAATGATAGTGAATTTATCACAGGGTGAAAAATAGTTTTTTTGTGGTTTTTAGAATGGGGGTTCAGGGGGCAAGATGGAGGAATCTTGGCATGTCCAGCCTTTCTCCTTCTTCTTCTTGGCCTCCATCTTCTGCTGTGATGGTGGCACTCACAGATTGGTTTACAGTAGAAGCTCACTGTCTAACATAGGTGATGGGTATTGGGAAGTTATGGTAAATAATGTACACGTAGTTTTTAGTATAAAAAGATAACACCACTCCAGGGGCAGGCAGAGTGCCTCTGACTGTCCTGCTGGATGGACCTCAGCTAGACAGGAGAAAGAATTTTATAGATAAGAAACAATAAACAACATTGCGAATGAGAACTGAAGAGTTCCGGCTCCTTCTTTGAGTGCCAGGCTGGGAAAAGAGAATTTCTGACACACCTTGGGGTCACTGTGAGCAGTGAGAGCCCTGAGACCTCTGGGTCAATGCACTGAGTGATCATCAGCAGGGACAGGCTGTGCTGGGCACATCAGCTGCTTCTGCTTCCCCTCCCTTCATCCCAGGCTCGCTGATTGCTCTGGCCCTGTTTGCACGTGGGGAACGCCCAGCTGGGGATGATGGACAGGGAGATGCTGCTCAGCAGGAGCACCACTGAGTTATTCACTCCCCACTCACCCTCGGGATACCCACAGGCTGCACCACGGGGCTATTCCAGATTGATAACCTTCCTGGCAGGGCTGTGAATGAAAATAGGGTTTCACACCCCAGGCTGCACCTGTAAAGCAGCAGAATACAGCCCAGCTCTGCTCCTGGGGCATTGGATGATCCTTCAAGGGGCTGATCTCTCTGCCTCTTGTGCCTCCTCTGAAAAGAGGCTGCAGGAAGGAACCCCAGAGCAGGTGTTTGCTGGCACAGCAGTGTTTGGAGGCCTCTCTCTATCCATTTTTCATTACAGTGCTTTACAGCACATTTCTGGAAGCAGCAGAGAGGAGCATCTGCTGACAAGAGCCTCCATGGCCATCAGAACTGGAGAGAAGCACTGGAGCCAGGGCAGCAGCTGGGCACAGGCACTGCCCAGAGCTGGGTGGATTTCAGTGCCTCATCAATCCTTGCTGAAGGGGCAGAAGGGAGTGGCTGTGTCTCCTCAAATCCCAGGGCACCCCAGAGCAGCAATGGCCAGCACCAGCCAGGGCCCTGAGAGCCTGCTGCTGAATCCCCCATCTTTACAGTGATGGAAAGAATTCAAAATACTCTCTGTTGGCGTTTGGCATGTCCTTTTGTAATCTTTAATGCTCACCTCTCCCTGCTGAATGAGCTCCATGGATTTCAGGAGGCCTGGAGGGAGAAGAAATCACCCTGACTCATGGCAGCGACCTTCAGGAGAAGCACAAGTGCCCCAGGTGAGCTCTGTGTGTGAGGAGCTGGTGCCAAGGGCACAAACTGGGTGCCACCATGGTGCTGATGAGCTGCACAGCCACCATGGACAAAGCTGAGGGGCAAGTGCTGTTCCAGGAGGTGATGATGCTCACACTCATCATCATCATCAGTCCAATGTCACAGCCCAGGGCTGGTCAAGCCAAGGCAGAGCCACAGCCAGATGGACAGGGCTGTTTATCTGCACTACCACCACACCACCTGTGTGTCTACAGCGCTGTCAAAGAGCAATAATCCCTTAATCATCTGTAAAAATGCCAGTTTTTCTTGCAGGGAGAATGACTGTCAAAGGGTTCTTGCAAATTACTCTGGAAGCTGGCACAGAAAAAAAGAAAGCAAAGCCTATCTCCTCCTCAGCCACCTGCCCCAAGTTATTTTTTGCTTTCTCATACCTGGCTTTTCTCTGGGGTGAAATGCTCAGGGCTGGTCCAGCAGCAGAAAGCAGAGCTCAGGCTCTGGCAGTGATTCCTTCTCCAGGGTGGCTCCAGCAGCAGCATCCCATGGCTGGGGAGGCTCCTGCACAGCCAGGCCATGAGGGACCTGCTGCCTCCCCTGATCACCCAGCACAGACCCAGCACACAGCCTTGGGTCCCTCTGTCCTTTATCCCACCTGGGCTGGCAGAACCCTGTGCCAGAGGGGCCTGGGAGGGTCAGGGAGCAGCTGGAGCTGCTGGAGGGCAGGACAGGAGCACCTGAGCCACTCCTAAACTGGGCTGAGCCCCAGGTGTTGGCCAGGATCAAAGTTTGGCAAGAAAGTCTCACAGATATGTGTGCTTAGCAGAAAGATTTGTAAATGTAGAGTCTGATGAAGGAAAAGAGATGGAAGCAAGTTTTGATATGGAAGAAAAGAATTGCTGAGCGAGTCTTACTGGATAACCAAGGGTATGCTCATTAGAAGGGGTTTTTATGACTTAGAGCAAAGGATAAACCCACCCCAAACAAGATGTTTTTACCAAGCAGGAAGAGAGCACAGGCAAACAAGGCAGCAAATGTAGCAAGTAGAAAAAAGGTCTCAGAATTTTCCACTACAAGAAAACTGAAAAACAACTTCTAGCTTAAACTGTAATGTACTAACTTTTAGTGATTGGAGAACAGTAACATGAATATGGTAATTACAGTAATTATGATAGGCTATAGATAAAAGTTAAGCTATAGATTGGTTCTACTGCATTGAGACGCTCAGCAAAGAAAAGTATATAATGCATTGTAACCAAAAGAAAAGCATATAATTCATTTGTAACCTAAACAAAGGGTCTTCAGGCCTACCTGCAGCTGGAGCTGACAGCTGTAGGCACAGCTCTGTCACCCACCATCCTGGACTGCTGTAACCTCTTGCAAGGAATAAACTGCATTTTGGAGAGTGGCAGGAATCCTGCATCTCTCATTCAGGCTCTTACAGCCCTTGGACTGAGGGGATTCACCTGAGTGCAGTTTGGCTGGAGGCTCTGCCCTCACAGCTGCAGCACTGCTGGGTGCTCTGCTGGCTCTAAAACCTGAATTCTGCTGCTGAGCTTTGCTTTGTGCACCTTGATTTTGCATCCAGGTTTTGCCCTGCACATAACACGGGTTATGACAGTGCTGAACCCCCTCAGCTGTTTTGGTGGCCAAGCCAATGTCCTCGTGCCCCTGCCTGGCTGGTTTGAACCTGTCATGGGTTGGCAGCAACGTTTGCTCCTTTACTTTGTGGCCTCCTGGCTGAAACAGCTCCTCCATGGCCAGGTGGGACACAGGAGATAGCTGGGATGGCCAGGGGGCTGTAAACCCCACCAGGACAGGAGGAAAGCAGCAGTTTGGAAGTTCATTGAAGTAAAGAATTGAAGTGGAAGTCCAAGCTCCAGCTCCTTCCCCACATTCTCCATGCCAAGTCCCCAGCAGCCCCAGCCTTGCCCTGCAGCCCATTCTGCTCCCAGGCCATCCCCTGGGGATGCTCCCTCTGCAGTGGTGCTCCCAGACAAATTGCCACAGAAACAGAGCCCAGGCACACAAAATCTGCCTCTGAGCCTGGGCTGAGGGGTTCTGCCAGGGGAGAGGCTTTGTTCATCTCTGCTGCCTCCCCCCTCTGCCCCTGGGGCTTGGAGCTCCAGAGGCAGCAGGGACAGGGCAGGGAAACTCATCCCAGGACTTCCTGGGCATGTTCCAGCTTTCCCTGGGACTCTGAGGGTTATTGGTCCCTACTTCTGTGACCTGGCAGGAGTTTGCAGTGATTTTTAATAAAAATGCACATGTTGAGCTGACTCTGGTGGGGACCAGCTGCAGGTCAGAGCTGAGGGGAGAAACTCATTAAAGGGCAAGGCCCTGAATGCTTGGGCATCATCAGAAACAAATCAGACCCTGCTAATTGGCTCAGACTGTTGCATGGCTGCATTCAGAGCTGGCTGCTGGTCCCAGTTTCCCTTCCCAGTGGCACTGGTGGCTGGCTGGGACCCCCTGTCCCTGCTGTCCCCTCTCTGTCCTGCCCCTCCCTGCTGGATGGGCCAGCCCTCACCTTGCTTGGTCCTTGTTTTGTGGCCAGAAAAGAAGGAAATCTGGCTACTGGGTGGGGAATAGACTCTAAATTATTCTGTAGTAAATCTCAATCCCAAAATAAAGCCCAGAACCTCAGCAGGGCCAGAGCCACCCCACAGAGGAGCTGCAGTGGGAGCAGAGGAAAGGCAGAGCCTGCTCCCTCTTTTCCTCCACTGTAAGGTGCCCAGAAGAGGAGGCTTTCCCAAAAAGTTCCTGTTCCTTCAGGAATTTCTCTGCCTCTCCCTGGGTTTCCAGCGCCCAGCCACTTTTGGGCAAGGTTGTTCAGCTGGGTCCATTGCTGAGCAGAGCTAACTTTGCCTTCTACTCACTTAGGTATAAATAATCTTTTACTATATTAATTACTTTGCACAGAAGGATAAGACATAAATTATAACCCAATGGTTATAATTGCATGTTCTTAGCACGTGTGCTTCATTACTAATTATCCCCCTTCTCCCAGGCAGATTAAAAAGGAGAATCATTGGATTGTGGCTGCTAGGGAATGAGGCTGCTGGGGGAGGAGAGGGAGCCCCTCCTTGCCACCAAAGGGGTGTGAAATACTGCCACAAATACAAATAAAGCCCCTTCCCTCCACAAATTAAATTAGTTGGAGGTGGTGCCTGCAGCTTTCCTGTGGGACAGTGATGCCCATGGCAGCTTTGAGACCTTCCTCCCATTCCATGCCTCCCATCCTGCTTCCTTCCACTCACAGTGGAGCTTATACAAAAAAAACCCCAAAACCTGTATTGAAAGCTTTTTTACTCATTCCTGCTAGGACTGTGGCTTTTCCTCAAGTGCCCTTTGGGGCAGGGTGAGTGGTCACTGGTTCTGCAGAGGCTGCAAAAAAGAAAGAGGCAAAAAAATGTCATTGTTGTGGCTGTAAGTGATCCCCAGCATGACCTGCCATCTGCACTTGGGTCACTGCAAGAACTGAATAATAAAATGAATAATAAAAAGTTCTTCACATCCTCAGCCTGGGTACAGCACTGGGCATCACCTCTGGTTCTGTGTTCACCATCAGCCCCATGCCACCTTGGGGTACCCAAGGATGGCCTTGGGTTGTGGATTCAGTTCCAGATTTAACAACCCAGAGCTTCCAGGTCCTGCCTGTTGTTCCTGCTTAGGGAAAGGACACACTTGTACCTGCAGTGGGCAGCAGGTCCTGGCCGAGGCACCTGGAGTAAAGCTGGAGTTCTCCCTGAAGCCACACTGGGTTTGCTCTGCTATAAAATCAACCAGATCTCACCCTTGGGACAGTTTCTCCTCGCCTCCCTCAGCAATCCTGCACACAAAGTCCCTGCTAGGAGAGCTCAGCTCTGCACAGCCCAAAGCCTTCCCCAGCCCAGCCTGCAGCAGAGCCCTCAGGCTCCACCCCCTTCCTTTCAGCCTAAATAACACCTGGAAGCTTTTTTTGGACAATTTTCCAACCTTTGGGTGTCCCAAGCTGTGTTTGGTGATGAGGCTCAGGGGCAGCAGCGCTTGGCCGTGCTCTCAGCAGGGAGTGAGACCACACTGAGTCCTGGTTTAAGGTCCCCCTAAGGGTTAGGCTGAGGTTAGAGGTTTCCAGAGGTTCCACTGTGGGATGGAAGGCAAGGAGCAGCCAGAGGGTCAGGGTGATGCTCCTCCCGCAGCAGCGCCTGAGCCTGAGCCTGAGCCTGAGCCTGAGCCTGAGCCTGAGCCTGAGCCTGAGCCTGAGCCTGAGCCTGAGCCTGAGCCTCCCTCCGAGGGCTCTCCAACACTCAGCCCAGATCCCGCTTAAAAATAGCTGCAAGTGTTAATTGCAGGCACTGATGGTTCAGCAAGCTCCTGCTGAAACCTCAGCTGAACCTGGGAAGGAGCAGATAAAGCACGATCCTTTTCACAGCTTGTGGAAAAGCTCGGTTCTTTGGGATAGGCGGGAGAGCAGGGAGCGTGTCGGCTCCGCTCTCTCTGTGGCAGGAATACAGAGTGTTTGCAAGGTTATCTCTCTCTGAATGGCAAATTTCCTCTCCTCTCATAACTCCTTTATTGCTATCAGCTTCCTTGACAGAGTTTATTTTGGAGGACGTATTCCATCATTTATCAAACTCATCACAGAGATACTTGGACTTTCTGTACGAGGTGTGAGAGGCTGTGCCAGCCTCGGTGAGGAGCTGCCCTTGGCAGGGAGGGTGCTCATCCATCCCTCCTCACTGCAGTCCCTGCTCTTATTACAGCCCAGAGAAACCAGCATTTGTTATTTGTTAATCCAAGAAAACATTCCAGCAGCTCACAGCCGTGTTAACAGCACATCCCTGCTTTGCCTGAGCCTGGTGTAGGAAGCTGCAGGATTTTCCCCCTCTTTTATCTGAATTTCTGCAGGGAAGCAGCCCCAGCTCTTTGCCCTGAATGAGAGAACTATTGCTGCAAATGGGCTTAAAAATGATTCTATTTTACATTGCAGACTTTGAGACATGAGCAGAACTCACACATAAAAATGGCTTTTTGTTGTGCCACGCTGATTTCACAGGCAGAATGTTGCAGGTGAAGCTGAGAGATTGTGATGGTGTTCACAGGGGTCTGAGGATGAGGGAAGAGACGAAGATCTGGTTTGTTCCTGAGGCCTCTCAGCTTATCAGGAGGAAAAATCCTAAGGAAAGGATTTTTTCATAAAAGATGTCTGTGACAAGAGATGAAATGAGTTCCTCCACCCTGGAGGCAGCTTCTCAGGGCAGAACCCTGGTGCAGCAGTGGGGATGAAGGAGTGCAGAGCCAAGAACAGGGATGTTCATCCTCCTCCTCCAGTCACGAGGGGAACAAAACCCCCCCAGCCACCAGGGTGTTCACAAACACCACAGGTGCCACCCAGGGTGCTCAGTGCTCCCCCAGACACCACTTGGGTCTCTGAGCTTCACCAAGTCTCGGGTTGCTGTTGATAATTGCTGCCTAAGATGTGCAGGATGTCTCTGCTTCGGCCCCGCAACTGAAGAACGAGTCTGGACTCTTCACTTTTTGGTCTTGAGGTTGTTTATTAATTCTTATCTATAAAATTTTCTTTCTGACCAGCCGAGGTCTGCTCAGCAGGGCAGCCACAGGCACTCTGACCGCCCCCGAGGCGGTGTTGTCCTTTTATACTACAAACTACATATAACATATTTACACTTAATTCCCAATACCCATCACCTATGTTAGACAGTGCACTTCTACTCTAAACCAATCCCAAAGTGCCAACATCACTGCAGAAAATGGAGAACAAGAAGAAGAAGAAGGAAGGCTGGACATGCCCAAGTTCCTCCATCTTGTCCCCATAACCCCCATACCAAAAATCCTAAAATCTACATTTTCACCCTGTGATAATTTTATTATTACACCATTCAAATCTGTGTGACTTTCAGGTCCTCATACAAAGTTGGCAACTTGCTCCAAGGGTCAAAATCAAATCCTCAGGTGTTCTGGGCTGTGTGCCAGGGTCTCTGAGCCCCCTGACGGGGTCCTGGCAACTCTGGACACCTGGAGGGATGCACTGACTTCCGACAACCAAGCACATAATTGCTCTTTCAAATAATTATGCCTTGAATTAAAACAGTTCCTGAGCACCCTGAAACCTTCATCTCAGCACCTCAGCAGGGAGAAGCTGTGACAGGGCCAGGAGATGAAGATCCATGGGCAGGGATGGCTGCCTGGCTCCCAGCCCTGAGGGATTGTTCTGCCACTGCTATCACAGATATGAACTGGCTGTGGCCAGACTGGGGAATTTCTGAGTTTTCTGGGAATTTACAGTATTTTTATCATATTTTGGTTCTGGCAACCCCATCCACCCCTCCCTCCTGTGCTGCTCCCAGAGGCCACATCCAGCATCTCACCCCTTTTGTGTCTGAAATGGAAGAGAATCAGCAAATGCCTCATTTGCTGTTTTGCATATGCATCAAAAAATGGCATCATTTGTCATGGTTGACAAAATCATCTTTCCTTTTTTCTCCCCTTTTTTTAATTTGCTGTTATTTGGGGACAAAACAAGGTAAACAGCGAGTGGTGTCCTGTGCAATGACAAACAGCTCCCAGGCAGAAACGCTGCTGTGCTGCCTGGGCTCTGTAAGAATAATAATAATGGCTCTGTAAGAATAATAATAATAAAAAAGAAAGACATTAGTATACCTGGATTCATTACAAGTTCAGTAAAAGCCTTCAGGAGGAGAGGAAGCTTTGTCATTTAACTTGCAGAATTGCCTAAGAAGAGGAGTTAATCAACCCATGAGTGATTTACACTCACTGAAGGGAGCTTGTCAAAACGAGCCCAAATTTTATGTGTCTCTCTCCTCTGGAGAGGAACAGGATATACATTTTCCACAGGCTGGTAATGTAATAAAGCAACTTTCTTCCTTGGAAATTGCATCTGAGGTGATTTTTGCTGGCTGTGGTGATGTCCCACCCCCATGGGCACCCAGGACCTCCAGGGCTGATCCTTGTGTCTTGCTGCCCTTGGGCTGGGGGGTCCCTGCTCGGGGTGCTCCAGGGGCTCTGTGTGCTCCACTTTGGAATATTTCTGCTCCATTCCCCATCCCCACCCCAGCTGTGCCTCTGGCCATGTCCTTCCCTCCCTTCTGCACATGGTTTTGGCTCTCCTGGCTGTGCCAAGCACCATCCCTGGTGTTTGCTTCCCCTTCCTGGCTGCCAGGGCTTCGTCCTGTGCCAGGGCCAGGGTGGGCAACCCAGAGCTCCTACCCACAGCAAGCCTCCCCTCCACTCCTGTCTGCTTTGGGGTGCTGAAGCACAGCAAATAATTATTCCCTGCTGCTCCAGCCTAATGTGTGTCTCCATTTCCTATAATTACGTGGCCATTCTGAATTATTTATTTATTTTAAAATTGCAGCAGCAGAAGCAAGCAAGGGGGCATGGACAGGATTGGTGCCCAGGCTGCTGTAGGAAGGTCTGGGCATTTAATAACCCCTTTCATAATGAGGATCTGATAAATAAGAGCCTTTTAATCCCCATGCAGTGCTGGGTGAGTGAAAATGGGAGCTCCTGCCAATCTCCCTCCAATTGCAGGGAGCTCCAAGAAGGGTTCTGGGGGTGGGGCCAGAGCTTTCCCCTGCCAGGCTTCATCATTCCCAAGTATTATCAGAGAATCACAGAGTAGTTTGGGCTGGAAAGAACCTTGAAACTCATCTCATTGCATCCCTCTGTGGGACACTTTCCACTATCCCATGTTGCTCCAAGCCCTCATCCATCCACACACTGGATGTGCTGGCCTCTGTTCATCCCTCAGTGCCTTTTTGGCAGGGCTCTGGTGTTGGCTGGATCCATGAGGAGCTCTGGCTGTGCCTTCCAGGAGCAGTGGGACGGGGCTGATGCTGGGGAGCAGCTCCCCCTGACCCACAGCCTCGCCTGCAGCCCCCTCCCTCTCTGGGGCTGGGGCCTTTTGCCCTGACCCCTGCTAAGGGTGACTGCCCTGAGCCCCTCCAGGTGTGCTGGAGCCTTTAGCAACTCCTGGGATTGATCTGGAGCTCCGAGAGGCTCCGTCAGCTATTGGAATATTTACCAATACACCCAGATGGGACGGGCCTGAGCTTGTCTGGGCCTTGGTGCTGAACCAAACAGTGGCACTGTGGTGTTTCACCCCACAGACACTTTTGGCAGGCTGGGTGTGTGGTGTTTCACCCCACAGACACTTTGGGCTGGCTGGGTGTGTGGTGTTTCACCCCACAGACACTTTTGGCTGGCTGGATGCTGCAGCTGAGCACGTGGAGACAAGTCCAGGCCTGCAGGAGCTCTGGTGGTGCTGGGATGGAGCTTCCCCCCATAACAGGGGCTGCTCCTCAGGTTTCTCTCTGGCAGAGAAGCTCTAAGGCGATGGTGAAGGAAAGGAGTCAGTTCTGATGGAGGGCTTGGATGCAGAGCTTTATTCTGGCCCACAAGCCTCTGAATGCAGCACCAGCTCCAAGAGAACTCCCTGAGCCCGTGGTTGCTGCTCCTTTAACAGGGGAGAGAGGCAGGGAAAGGAGTAAGGATCCCACCAACCAGGTACAGTACGGGAGAGACAAAAGGACAAAGGACACCTGGATGGCCCAATGCCCCCCAGGGGTAGGGGGCATCCTTTGAATCTGCCAATCACTGATGCCCTTCAGGAATGCCAGGACTGACAGACAGTGCTGGGAGGGGAAAGGAGAGGTGACTGGCACACCTGGCAGGGGATCATCAGGGGAGGAACCCAAGGTTCTGAGGTAAACCCTGAAATCACAACACCACACTCAGCACTGCAGGACTGCTGCAGGAGAGCTCAGGCTGCAAAGGCAGTGCCTTTCCTCGGGCTCTGCTCCTCACAGAGCCCCCTGCAATTCCCCCCTTGGGCAGGCAGGCTTTCTCAGGAGTGACTTCCATTAAGCTGTGTGCGAGGGTTAATTAATTTTTAATGTTAACAACCTTTCCTTTGTGTCACATGGAGGTTGAGCAGGGCTGAGGGGAGGCTCCGTGCTGTGGACGCCTTTCAGCAATTATCCCTGTGAACAGAATTTTCTCTGCTCCATCCTCTACCCTGTAATCTAGAGAAAGTGACATTTTCCGTAGCACAATGTGGGTTAGGCTCTCATTCTGATGATGCTGCCTTTGCCAAGGGATTTTTTTCCCAGTGGCATATGGCACGCACTGTTACATCTGCTCCCATTTCCAAGTGATCCTTTACCCTTTGTTGAATTTTTACAAATGCTATCAGTCTAAATAATCCAGAAGGCTGCTATGGCAACAAAATGAGAATGCTGCTGCTCTCTCTTCCCTTCTTTCCCCCCCTTTTTTAACCCTGGAGTACAAGGGAGGAGGATGTTGGCTGTGTCCTTCAGCAGTGTGGATGCCTTGGGATGGGGTTGGATCCCAATCAAACCCCACCACCCTCCCAAGTCTGCTGAATCGTCCTGCCTGCAGGAAAGAGCAGAGAAAAAACACTCAGATGATCTCTGTAAGGGCTGTGTCATGTGTGGGGATGAAGCTCTTCAAGGAAAACACCATAAATCCCATGGCTGTGCCTGGTGGGGAGGCTCCCCAAAGCCATTTCCTCCATCCCAAGGCCATTTCCCCCATCCCTGGTGGGGGGAAGTTCCCCAAGGCCATTTCCCCCATCCCAAGGCCATGGTGGAGGTGCAAAGTCTTGCACACAAGTGTCAGAATCAGCACCTCAGAAATTCACTAAATTAACTTAACGAGGCAGGCACAAAGGGCTGGTGGATCACTCACCAAGGAGAGCTGGGCCCAGGCCTAGAGAAGATGCAAATCATTTAGATAATTAGCTGCAGATAAACAATCCATGAACCAGCTGGAGTGAGGAAGGGCTGCACACTGGGACCTGTTGCTCTCACCTGGATTTTGTTCCTTGGAGGGAGGGGCTGGGGCAGGCAGGGCGAGCAGAGCTGGTTTTGGGGTGTCCCAAGGGCCTCCCAGCCATGGCTGCCAGGGTCTCATCCCACACCATCCCCATGAATCCTGCAGCAGGGACATCCCTCTGTCACAGCACACAGCCAGAAGCCCTCCCCACATTCCTGGGTACCCCTCTCCAGTGTGAGCTGTGGGGGTGGGACACAGGGAGGCTGTGGATGGGTGCTTGAGCACTGCTGGTTATGGCTGGGAATGAGATTTGTTAGCAAACCATTCCTAATTCCTGGTGCTCCCAGGCACCAGCTGTCCCTGAGGGCTGCCAGCCCTGGCTGCCAGCTGGGGTGGCTCCAGGCCAGAGGCTCCTCCAGAGGAGCTGGGGCTGCCCCTGGATCCCTGGCAGTGCCCAAGGCCAGGCTGGATGGGGCTTGGAGCACCCTGGGATGGTGGGAGGTGTCTCTGCCCATGGCAGGGAGTGGAACAGGATGGTCTTGAAGGTGCCTCCCAACCTAAACCATTCCATAATTCTGTGATTCCCTCTTTGCTGCAGCTCCATCCCAACACAACTCATTTCATAATTCTGTGATTCCCCCTCTCCTGCAGCTCCATCCCAACCCAACCCATTCCATAATTCTGTGACTCCCCCTCTCCTGCAGCTCCATCCCAGCCCAAACCATTCCATAATTCTGTGATTCCCTCATTGCTGCAGCTCCATCCCAGCCCAAACCATTCCATAATTCTGTGACTCCCCCTCTCCTGCAGCTCCATCCCAGCCCAACCCATTTCATAATTTTGTGATTCCCTCATTGCTGCAGCTCTATCCCAACCCAAACTATTCCATAATTCTGTGATTCCTCCTCTCCTACAGGTCCCTCCCAGCCCTGGCTCACCTGAGGAGGATGGATTTGCAAGGAGGGTGGGTTTGTGATCTCCTGCTGCTGGGTACTAAATGTTTCTGATATTCTTCTGCTGCACAGGAGAGCTCTCAGCCATAAGAAACCTGTCAGACCTCTCTGGTACAAAGGTACTAAGTTAATAAAATTTGTCCATAAAATCAGACAAAAGGCATCACAGTTTTATTAAGATCTAAACTGTGCAGTCTGTTTTATTACCATCCTTTATAAATTATCCACCCAAACCTCTGTCTTATGCAGACAGCCCGTACCCAGATTTACTGCATTCCAAAGACTCTGAATTCCCTGGTGTAGTGCAGGGAATGGCTGTCCCAGCCCTGGCAGTGTCCCAGGCCAGGCTGGACAGAGCTTGGAGCACCCTGGGACAGTGGGAGGGGTGGAACACTGTGATCTTTAAGGTCCCTCCAAGCACAAACCATTGTAGCAAGTTGTTCAGAGAAGGGGGTTCCTGCAATGTGCCCCCAGGAGTTGTTCCTGATCACTTCTGTCCAAGAGATCAAAGACAGGCTTTAAAAACCCCCCAAAATCTCCAGGCCACACTTAAAGCCATTGTAAAGATGTTTAGAAACCTGACATTTGGCCCTGACAGCAGATCTTAGCAGGCTCTGAGTGTTTTAAATGCTGTTTTTCCCTCTGCTTGGGGAAGGGAAAAGCTGGTGTCGTGTCAGATCCCAGGCTTGCAGGTGCTGTGAATATTTTACAACCTGTTGCAGTGATGCTGGAGGAGATTTTGCATATCCTGACCCCTTCCCACGTGGCCAGAGCCACTCCTGGACTTGCCACCATAAATGAGCAGCAGCACTAAGCCCTGCTAAACCAGGCAGATGCCAGAGCAGCAGCTTTTCCTCTCAGGGCAGGGAAACTCCACAGGGCTGGGGCAGAGGAGGAGGAATGATCTCCCCTGCTTCCCCTCAGCCTCCCTCCAAGCAGTTTTCAGCTGGTGGCTTGGGAATAAAAGAGTCACCTTGGAAATAGCAAAGTGAGATGGGTTTATCTTTAAAAGCAGATGCCTTTTAATAGATTGGCAATTTTGTCTCCATTATTATCTGAACCACAGCTCTGCCTGGGGAAGGGCTTGTGTGTTTTATACCTGCTTTTGTGAAATCATACAATTACAGAATGATGGAATCACAGAATCAGAAAGGGCCTTAAAGCCCCTCTTGTTCCAAGCCCCTGCCATGGGGATGTTCCACCAGACCAGGTTGCTCCAAGCTCTGTCCAGCCTAGAGCAGTCACAGTCTGGGGAAAAATGTGTCACTGTAATAAAAATAAACAGTTTATTAATGAAACCTCATTATATGGGGATTCATTAACTTCCCTCCTCATCCTCATAACATCCAGTCCTGGGTGCAAGGGCATGAGCAGGAGTGGGTGAAACCTTGGGCTGTTTAATGGAGAACAGCTGCTCTTTGGGCAGCAGAAAATGGTTTTCAGACTCAAGATACCCATGTGTGGAGGTATATGTGTATATATTTATAAAATAGAGATTTTTTCCTCCCTTGGATGAGTTTCAGGCCTCACTCCACTGATTCATCACCCTCAGCCTCAGAGCACTGAACAGCTCTGACTGCCACACGCGGATGTGATCTTCCCTGAACAGACAGCAATTCATCACTTTTGCCATCCAAAAGCAGTTTTTCTTGGAGATTGCAGTGCAATCTAATCTCAGGCCTTCTCCCCTCCTACAAGGTGCATCTGATGGATGCAGAGGTGACAGCAGAGCTCCTGGCTGGATCGAGGTTCTGCAATCATTTCCTGCAGGGGTGTTTTGGTGGTGGGGTTTGGGGTGACCTCACACTTGGTGTGAGCTGGCAGGGACAGAGAGAGGTCCTTTGTGTCCCTCCAGGAGGGGTCACTTGGTGTCCCTTCCCAGTGACATGTTAGAGGGGGATTTGGAAAAAATATGGCTCTCCCAAAAGCCTCCTGAATGTCGCTTTCACCAATGTCTCCTTTGGGGCTTCGGTCCCAAAGAAAACACAGTGCTCAAACCCCAAATTCCCCAGGCTGGAGAGTCGTGGGGTGGAACCCTGTCTGATTTCCTCCATCCAAATCCTGCCTCCTTCTGCCAAACTTTCACTCATTGCCATACCCAAAAATAAAAGTGTCCTGCTGTGAACTTTTGCAGGAAGGGATTGAGGGCTGCTCATCACGTGCAGCAGCCGGGCTGGGAGTGCTGGTTCCTACAGGGACAGAAGAAATTGGACTCCCACAGCCTGGTGCAAGCTCTGAGTCACCCTGCAGCCTCTAGAGCAGCTGGGGATCCCAATTCACCATTTCCCGATCCCCCAGCCAAGGAATTCCTGAGCAGCCCCTGGAGCACTCCAGTAAAAACAGGGATTTGAGCTGCCACACCATCACAGGGATGCCATCCTGCATCACTGCCAATAACCAGAGAAAAAAGGCCAAAAATGCCACCCCAGAGATGCAGCACAGCTCAGGAGGCATGGCTGAAACACAGGAACAAACTAGGAAATAGTGATAACTATAAATAATATTTGTTTTTCAGAACCATCCCATTTCTGTCAGTGAGGCTCAGAGGTTTGTCATTTATTGCCTCTGATTTTCCTATTTCTTCAAAAGCAGAAAGGGCAGGGAAGTGATTTCTGTCAGAGCAGTTCAGAGGAAGAAATTTACTGGAGGAATTTTTCAAAGGGGAAAGTACAAAAGGATTGATTTTCTTAAAAAAAAAAAAAAGCCCAGCAGTAAAAAGTAACCATAAATCAAGCAGCTTTCTAAGAAGATAATTTTAACAACATTTGACATCAGTAAGGGTGAGCTGTTCTGCAAAAATGGGTGTCTGTGTTGTCACAACAGCTCGAGGAGGGGAGGATGGGGCTGAGGGCAGCCTGCGTGTTTTGGGGAAATAAGGAAACTTTGCCTGCCAGAGAGGACAAAACATTGCTTGGCAAAATGCTGATAAGAACAAAGAAGTTTATCAATGTTTTATTCTCTGAGTCTTGAGGACTTTCCCATATTTCAGCCAAATTTCTGAGCCTGTGCAGAACCCAGCTGGTGGAAGAGAGCAGAAGTCAAACCCCAAGGGATTTGTGTTGGGAAAATGATGGCAATGGGTTGGGAATGGCCCAGAGGGGCTGTGCCAGCTCCTGGGCTGGGTCATTTCTGACCAGAGGCACACACCAGAGCCATGGCCACCTTCAAAGCAAATTTCCAACCCTTCCAGGTGCTCTGTGACCTGCCAGGGTTACCTGGGCAGTGCTCAGAGGTGTGGCATTCGCATCCTCTGAAAAATCCCTTTGCCCAGGATTTTTCTCCTGGGAAGCTGAGAAGCCTCAGAGAAAAGGAAAACAACTTTTATCTCATCTGCTTCTCCTGTGTTGTGCTGGTCTGGAATGTGTTTCGAGATTGTTTACCCACAGGTGATTGTTCCATTGGATTCTGCTGTGTGTTGTTTTCACTCTTTGGCCCATCAGGGTCACACAGTGGGGCTGGAAAGAACACCGAGTGAAAGAGAAGAAAACTGAGTGTTTAAATCAGGCAGAACATGTTTGCTCAGGCTGGAGATTACCATCCAAACAGGACTGCCCAGGTGTGGCGTTCACATTCTCTGGAAAAAGGATTTTTCTCCTGGGAAGCTGAAAGGCAGCAAGAGAGGCCTCAGAGAAAGGAAAACAATTCTTATCTCATTTGCTTCTCCTGTGTTGTGCTCATGTGGAATGTGTTCGGAGATTGTTTACCCACAGATGATTGTTTTACTGGATTCTGGTGAGAGTTGTTTTCACTCTTTGGCCAATTAGGGCCAAGCTATGTTGGGACTCTAGAGAGTTTTCATTATTATCTTTTAATTTATTTATCTATCTTTCATTATTATCTTTTTATTTGTTATTATCACGAGTTTTCATTATTATGTTTTTAGCATTGTGTAAGTATCCTTTCTGTATTCTTTAGTATAGTATTTATATATATATATTTATATATATAAATATATAAATATATATAGTATATATTTTTATATTATATAAAATATATATGATATATTTTAATAATATATAATATATATATAAAATACATATAATACATATAATATAATATAATATAATATAATATAATATAATATAATATAATATAATAGTAAATTAGCCTTCTGAGAGCATGGAATCAGACTCATCATTCATTGTGAGTCCCCACAAATACAACAGAGGGGAGGGAGAGGCTTTGCCCTGGCTGGGGGGCTCTGGAGCTGGGCTGGGCAGAGCAGGAGCAGCAGAGATGATTCCCCCAGCACAGCCCCTGCTGCTCCCTCCCTGCAGACATCTCCTCTCCGGGAGCTGCCCGGCTCCAGGGCATTTTTAAAGTGTCATTTATTTAAATGTTGCAGTTTAATCTAACGCCCCTGCTGCGGGGCTGATGTGCCTGTAGAGTGAACATGCAATTCTGGCTTAAAAATAGCATCGTGGTGAGGAATTTCATTTTGGGCCCATTTTTCACCCCCCGTTTCTGGGCGAGGTCTCGTTTAATCCCTCCGGAGGTGGGAGCGGGGCTGTATCTCTGTAAACAGCCATGTGCTACAATTAATAACACCTTGTAGCTGGCTGTGCCTGTGCTCAGGCTCCTTGTCAGAGTAAAGATCTGCTTGTAGATAAGATGGAGAGTTTATAAAGCAGCATAATTAATAACCCGCTACATTATTGCCTCCCCATCCTGGCTGCCAAGCCGCCACAGGCCCAAACAAGTGACAATTACCGGAGAAGATGACACAGAAATACAGCTCCAGCTCTGCCCCAGGAAGCACTGAGGTCCTTTTTGGAAGTTGTTTGGCTCTTAGGAGTGATGGGAAGGGTTCCCCTCCCTGTGGAGAGGTGACGCTGGTCCTGCAGCCCCAGTGCTCATGCTGGAGCAGGGCTGGGGCTGATGGATGTGTCATGAAGTGACATCCAGGTGAGTTATCCCTAATTTTGAGCCCCCTTTCAGCACCTTGTTTCAGTCAATCCCCCTCCAATTTCAAGCAGGAAACGAAAATTGGGGTTTTTTGGTGTTTTTCTAAGTCGAACCTTAATTTTTAATTTTCTATTAAAAATAGAAAAGGAGGCTAGATTTCAATTCAAGGTAATTAAACTCTTAATGAAGCACCTGAGCAATCCCTCAGGGATGTGCAGGGAGGCACTGACAAAGAGCTGGGGGGGAAAAGCCATGACACAGAACAGCCTTCCCCCAGGAAGGAAACCAAACACCTAAAACTTGTATTTTGTTTAATTAATGATATTAATGAATATATTAATTATTCGGGCACTGAGGGAGAAGCTGGGGAATGTTAATCTGGTTGGCTGGGACGATTTTGGGTGTGAGAGGAAGGTGGGAAGGGACAGTGCCATCCTGGCTGTGTCCCCCAGGGGAGAGGGACACAGGAGGAGGCAGGAGGAGGAGGAGGAGGATATGCCCAGATTCCTCCCTCTTGTCTCTTGAACCCCCATTCTAAATGCCCAAAATTCTACTTTTTCACCCTGTGACAAATTAACTATCATTCTACTTAAACTCTTGTGGCTTGTAAATCTTCACACAAAGTTGGTAATTTTTTTCATGGGCTGAAATCAAAGGCACAGGTGTTTTTGACTCAGTGCCAAGGTCTCTGAGCCCCCTGCCAGAGTCTCGAGCTATCCAGGGCAGCCAGAGGAATGTCCTGCATGGCACCAGACTCATCTCAGAGCAACCAAATCCCAAATCATGGAATCCTTTAAACTGGCAAAAACTTATTGGGGAAGACAGCCTGGGTGTCCATGGCAGTGCCAGACAAGAGTCACAGCTCTGCTCCTCAGTGCAGAGGAGCAGCAAGCGAGAAGTGCTGCTCTGGGCTTATATACAGGGGAGGGAGAGATGGAAACATCCAGGAGGAGAAAACACAACACACTTATCACTCAGCAATTATTGGCAAGACTAATTTGCCCCTGAATGCTGCAATAAAGTGATTCCCAGAATAGTGCAGCTGCATGAGTACCAGGAAAATGATTAAATCTTATATATGTGTGTGTGTGTGAGTGCAATGTTAAACAGTGCTGAAATAGGAAGGTCAGACACTTGGAAATCTTGAATAAGCACCTTTGGGCCCCAGCTTTGCTGCTGTCCTCAGGGGGAACAGGGCCCAGCTCCAAATACACACAGGCACTGCTGCTGGATCTCTGAGGGCTTTGCAGACATCAGCACATCTATCTCAGAAATTCTCTCTTAGAGCCAGGTGGGTATTTCCTGCTATCCCAGCACAAGCAAGGTGATGAGCTTATCACTTGTTACAAGCCCTTGGCCTCATCTTCTACAACTTGTCAAGTGGCCACAGGATTGAGGTTTCCACAGGAAAATCTGTCATTTCATACATGTTTACCAGTGAAAGACAGAAACTGGTGAGAGATGCCTTGCAGACATTTCTCCTGCCAAACTGATTAAAATAGTACTGGGGGAAAACAACAAAAAAGACAAGAAAAGCTTTTGCTGTTCTTCCCTGAACAGTTTAATCTTAGCAGCAGTGCAAGCCATGCCCTGGGCTGCTTTTGTGTACCTGAGCTCTTCTGCTTCCCTCCTGACCTCGTGGTTTGATAGCTCTCCTCAGATCCCTCTTCTTGTGTAGTGCTGCTGCTAAGGGAAGGGCTGTGCCAGATATTAGTGCCTAAATACTGTTCATTTCTGGAAAAATACATTTCCTCCACCAGGAGAATCCACAGCAGGGCTGGGAGGGACAGGGCTGGATGGGCTGGAAAGCCTGAGCTGGTTTAATGGTTTGACAGCTTGGTTTCAGCTTTGGTCTCTTCAGAGCAGAGGCAGCTTGGGCTGCTAGTCACCAAAGCCAGATAAGAAACTTTGCTTTGGGGGTCCAAAGCTGCACGCAAGATGAACTAAAATGGTCACAAAATGGACAACAAGTCATGGGGTCTCTCTCTTTTATAAATTCTGCTCCATTTCCATATTGGAGTTCATTGTCCAATTCCAGCTTCAGCCCATGCAGTCCCATCTTTCTTGTTTTTCTCTCTCCAGCTCATGCTGTTTGTGCTCTTGGGGCTGAGATTTGGATCATTTATCCTTGGTCCCCAGCTGGAGCAGGAATTGTTTTGTCTCCCTGCTCTGTGCACAGAGCTCACCATCCCCTCATATGAAGCCCAGACCCACACACTGAAGCAGCACAGAATCTGAAAAACAGAAAAGCTGAAACCTGAGGCATCAATAGAAGTTAATTTTATACACAAGGTGGCCTCTGAAAGAGGCTGAATGTAAAGATGGGGCAGGAATACAGTGACATTTAATGCTAAATGTGCTAAAAATGAAAATCTCCCCCTTGCAGGGGGGCATGAACTCCCCAGGCTCCCCAGGGCTGTCAGGGGATGCTGTTGAGCTGGGGTGACCCCCTGTACCACAGCACAGCCTCTAAATCACTCTGGTTATTTACTGGCTGAGGAGACATTAATAACCATTCCCCTCATGGTGAAATCAATCTGAGTGCTCGAGTCAATCAGGAATAACAGTGTGCTCCATCTCCTCTCTGGGCACTTTTCAGCCTCTCTACAGTAGCTGTAAAATCAGGTTTTATGATCTTCCCTTGATGAAATAATGAAATTAAATCCCTGATGGATGGTATACCAGGCACTACAATTCATGGGTGGAACAGGAATGTGTGTTTGGACAGCTCAGGACAGCAGGCAGAGGTTTTTTATAGAGTTTGGGTTTTTTTTTGCTACTGTGCTGTATTTCATTCCACAACCTTCACATTATATGCAGCATTAATTCATGGGCCATCATTTGAAGCTTAGAATGCAAAACCAGCAGAGTGTGCAGGGGGTGAGTGTTTTATGTGTGTGCACAATTACTTTGCTGAATGTCTTATTCACTTTCAAGTGCCTCTTTTTCACATATCCTAATGTTTTAAATAACATTTTTATCAGAGTGTTTAGGATTTAAGTAGGTGTCCTCCTCTGAAAGATGCTTTCTGGGGAGCTTTGGCATTTAAAAAATTAAAGCAGAGTAGCTGAAGCTTAACTCTCCAAGCTCTTTAACATGTGCTATGTGACTTGGATACTAAATTTGAGGCTCTCTATGCCCTTTTTGATCCCATAACTGAAGTAGCTGGAAGAATTTGGATGAATTGGGGCAGTAATAGATTGTGGGATCTCTCAAGCTGACATTTCCCCACAGCAGAGCAGCGTGGTTGATGGGAGGCAGTGCACAACAGAGGCACTACAAGACCAGTTGGCACCAAGATAACATTTCAAGCAAGAAAAATGAAGTTGTTTCAGTTCTAAAGGCAGCAAATTACCTGGCTGGGTTGCTGTGTGTGACAACCAGCATCTGAAACACCATCATGCAGCAGGAGTTTTTGGCTGATGCCTTTACTTTTCAAACTGCTCATTGCTTGCTCAACCATTTGTACATTCCTCTCCCTTTTCACAGAGATATTTCCATTATTTGCTCATCAGAGAGTGTTCATGTTTATACACACTCCTATAAACCTGCCCTGAGCAGAGAGAACTTGCAGAACCCACAAATCCTCCAATCCCACGTGCTGGGGCAAAGGGATCTGCAGGATGAGCCCTGTGCTGGTCCCTTGGGGCTCTGGGTGCTGTGTCTGCCTCCTGCTCCCTCTTTTTGGGGCAGATTTTGTTTCCTTTGTGCCACGAGACATCACAGTGGGGTTCTGCACATCTCCACTGGATTCTGCACATCCAAACTGAGGTTCTGCCATCACATGTTCTTGGCATCCCACTTGGGGTTGTCGTTTCTCTGAGGTTCTGCTCATCCCACCTGGGTTCTGCTCATCCAACCTGAGGTTCTGCATGTCCTACCCGAGATTCTGCATCACCTGGGTTCTGCCATCACTCTGGAGCTCTGGTCATCCTATCCTGCCCTGAGATTCTGTCATTTCTGGGGGATTCTGCACATCCCACCTGGAGCTGCCTTTGCTTCAGAGTTCTTCATGTCTCACCTGGGGCTGCCATTGCCCTGGGGCTCTGCATTGTCCCACCTCACATCCCACCTGGGCTCTGCACCTCCCACTTGAGGTTCTGCACATCCCATCTGGAGTTTTGTACATCCCACCTGGGTTCTGGACATCCCAACTGGATTCTGCACATTCCCCTGCGGTTCTGCTCATCCCACCTGGGTTCTGCCATCACATGTTCTGGGCATCCTACTTGAGGCTGTCATTTCTTTGGGGCTCTGCACACCCCACCTGGGGCTGCTACAGCTCCCACCTGAGGTTCTGCACATCCTACCTGAGGTTCTGCACATCCCACCTGGGCTCAGCACATCCCACCTGGGTTCTGCACATCCTACCTGAGGTTCTGCACATCCACCTGGGCTCTGCACATCCCACCTGAAGTTCTGTTCATCCCATCTGGGGCTCTGCCACCACTCTGGGGCTCAGCACACCCCCACATGGAGCTGCCTTTGCTTCAGAGTCCTTCATGTCCCCGCCTGGGGCTGCCATCACCCTGAGGCTCTGCACGTCCCACCCGAGTTCTGTCCTCACTGTTCTGGGCATCCCACTTGGGGTTGTCATTTCTCTGAAGTTCTGCTCATCCCACCTGGGTTCTGCTCATCCCACCTGTGGTTCTGTCCCCACTCTGGGGCTCAGCACATCCCACCCAGGGCTGTCCCAGCTCCGATTTCCCGACAATCGAGGCCAAGCAGCCCTGTCACACTGCCGGGCTCATTAAATTAACCCTTAAAGTGCCATCCCAGCGCCCGGGGGCCAAGGCAGCTCGGAGCCTCTCTGGCTCCATTAAACACTAACGAGCAATGGGTAATGAGGCGTGCTGGCAGTGATAAATCCTGCCATCAGCGCCTGCCTTCGGGACAGCCCTGCTGCCCGGACCCTCTCCAGCCACCCTTCCCCAGGAATTAAGCGGTGACTGAGCCGTGCCAGGTGTGAAAAATGTGTATTTCATGATTGGCTTTTTGCAAATATTAGAATGAATATTATATGTGTTGTGTTAGAAAGTTATGCTGTGTTAATTCTCTTGAGTAGTGTGGTAAATATAGTTTTAGGTTATAAAAAAATGTTAAAATAGAAACGATGCAATGTAAGATTTTTTTTTAAAGAAAGGACTTGCAGTGAGATAGCAGCCACAGGACACCTGAATCTTTCAGAGAAAGAGAATTTATTGCTCCATTATCAAAAGAAATGAACTTCTTCCTGCCTCGAAGGCGCTGTCAGGATTCAGAGGAAGAAGCAGAGGATGACCAGACAGAATCCTGTGTTTGAATGGAATTTATGCATCATGTATGAGGTGTATGAATATGCAACAGGCAGTTGTTTTTAAGGGTTAATCCTCTGTTAACGTGTGTTCTTTTTCGGGCTTGTGCTGCCCAGAAAGAGGTATCCGGAATGTCTGTAACTCTTTGTGTCTATCGTCATATTGTCCTAATTCAAAATGTCCAAATTATTATTACTCTAATTGTATTACTATTTTTATAACCATTTTATTACTATTTAACTTTTTAAATTTTAAAACCAAGTGATTGGCGTTTTTCACACAGGGATGTCTCAGTGTGTCCCCACAGCCTCTCCGTGAGCCCATTCACCTCCAGGTGCTGCTGCCCCACTGGGTTTTACATCATCCTTCTGAGAGGAACGGTGGATTTGTCTTTCCAAACAAGCTGTGGGTCTGCTGGTAGACAAAAGCAGCACTGGGAGGTAAAAGAAACAATGGGAAGGATCCCACTGAATGATGAATGGAAAAAGATATTTGCTTTTACAAATAAACTTTAGGTTTGCTGGTAAATGAAATTAGACATTGAAAGATGAAAGAAACAATGGAGAAGAAAAACTCCCTAAATTCCATAAGAATTAAAAATGAAAAAGGGAGGGTTGTACATTAGAGGGGAATCTCTGGTATCAGGTGTTTTGGGAAGTCTGTGAAACCTCTCAAGCACCTCAGAAATGGGGAAAGAGAGAAGGGAAATGTGGGTGGAAATTGGGATAAAAAGGAGGGCTGCACCCTCCAAAAACTGGAGAAGTCCCAGGGGAATACCCCATGGCCTCTCCCTTTATTCAAATAAAATAAAAAGGACTCTGTCTCCTTTTTGCACATAAACCTCTGGTGTTTGTGGATTAATTTTCCTGACACTTTTTCAACTCAGAAAAATCTTTCTGGAGTATGCTTTTCTCTTCCTTTCCAAGTTATTAGATTTTTCTGCTTCTTTACAGCATCTGCCATAATACCTGCCTGCTTTTATTGCTCTGGAAATTACTGTGTGTTAATAAGGTGCTTGGATTTGCTTCCCTCCCCTACATCCTCGTCCACACATGGATTATACACACTGCAGTTCAGTGGTGGTGGAGTAATTTTAAAGAAAATAAAACAAAAGGAAAAAAAATGAAAAAAGGAAGGAAAAAAAGAGAGGGAGATGGGAAATGTTATAAATGCAGAAGTTTAAATCTGGAATTAATTTTATGGTATATATTCTTTTATCTCCATGAGCTAGATAAACCAGCTGTCTAATGGAGGGGAGTTGAATGAATTGTGCCCTTGGAGTGGGACACTGCAGCCCAGGGAAGCCAAAACAGTGAATGGATTCAGGTGGAAATCACTGTCAGGTGTGAGGCTGCTCAAACTGAGGGGGACAAATGTGGCTTTTGGAGACACTGAGGTGACAGCAGGGCTGGGTCCTCAGCCTCTTCTACACAAACACAAACAGAAACACAAACACAGCATCTTGAAACTCAAACCTGCTTAGAGAACCAGTTCACCCCTGCTCATGGAGTACTGAAGCCACCTTGGAGGTGTTTTTGTTTTATCTCTAAGCACAGCCAGGGATCCCACAGGGTGCAGGGATGGGATTGGTGTTCCTGCAGCTGAGCCCATGCTCCAGTGCCTTGGGACTTTACCTGCTCACAGTGACCCCAAGATGTGTTAGAAATTCTCTTTTCCCAGCCTGGTACTCAAAGGAGGAGTCAGAGCTCTTCAGTTCTTGGTCTCAAGGTTGTTTATTGTATCTTATCTATAAATTTTTTTATCCTGCCCTGCCAAGGTCTGTTCAGCAGGTCAGACAGAGGCACTCTGCCTGCCCCCAGGGTGGTGTTGTTATCTTTTTATACTAAAAACGACATGTACATTATTTACCGTTACTTTCCAACACCCATCACCTATGTTAGACAGTGAGCTTCTACTCTAAACCAATCCAAAAGTGCCACCATCACAGCAGAAGATGGAGGCCAAGAAGAAGAAGGAGAAAGGCTGGACACGCCCAGATTCCTCCATCTTGCCCCCTGAACCCCCACACTAAAACCCCCCCAAATCTATTTTTCACCACGTGATAAAGTCACTATCATTCTACTTAAATTTTCATGGCTTGTAATTCTTCATACACGTTGGTAATTGGTTTTTTCCAAGGGCTAAATCAGTGGCACAGGGGTCTGGGGCTCTGTGCCAGGGTCTCTGAGCCCCCTGGGCAGGGTCTCGAGCCCTCCAGGGCAGCCAGAGGAATTTCCTGGGTTCCCACACCAGTGCTCTGCTGAGCAGGGCCCTCAGAAGCTTGAGCAGATGATGCATCTCTGATGCTACAAGCACAACCAGGCCCTCCATTTATATTGACTAATCTGACTCTAAACTGTGGCAAAACCACTGTTTGTATTATTACCTGCGAGCCCTCCTGCATCCATCAGATTTTTCAGCTGTAACAACAGCTCTAAATGATGTTTGGAGTGTGCAGGGCTGAGTGTTTGCCTATAAAATATACATGTCTACAAGGAAAGCTCATTTATAGGTTGTGTGGCTCAGGGCAGGAGGAATGAGTGCCCCTTCCCAGGATTTTCACTGACAGAGCTCAGTGCCCTGGGCACAAAAAGGAGTCCCTGCCTTGGGGACAGGAGCTGTGGGTGCACAGGGTGCATGAAAATGGGAGGCAGAATCTGCTCTGACCTGTAAACAAGGGATCCTTCCTTCCTTCCTTCCTTCCTTCCTTCCTTCCTTCCTTCCTTCCTTCCTTCCTTCCTTCCTTCCTTCCTTCCTTCCTTCCTTCCTTCCTTCCTTCCTTCCTTCCTTCCTTCCTTCCTTCCTTCCTTCCTTCCTTCCTTCCTTCCTTCCTTCCTTCCTTCCTTCCTTCCTTCCTTCCTTCCTTCCTTCTTCCTTCCTTCCTTCCTTCCTTCCTTCCTTCCTTCCTTCCTTCCTTCCTTCCTTCCTTCCTTCCTTCCTTCCTTCCTTCCTTCCTTCCTTCCTTCTTCCTTCCTTCCTTCCTTCCTTCCTTCCTTCCTTCCTTCCTTCCTTCCTTCCTTCCTTCCTTCCTTCCTTCCTTCCTTCCTTCCTTCCTTCCTTCTTCCTTCCTTCTTCCTTCCTTCCTTCCTTCCTTCCTTCCTTCCTTCCTTCCTTCCTTCCTTCCTTCCTTCCTTCCTTCCTTCCTTCCTTCCTTCCTTCCTTCCTTCCTTCCTTCCTTCCTTCCTTCCTTCCTTCCTTCCTTCCTTCCTTCCTTCCTTCCTTCCTTCCTTCCTTCCTTCCTTCCATTTATAGTTATGTTTTACCCCCCTCATGTTGTTATCAGGGGGTGGCCTGGGTTTGGGACATTTGGGAGGGTCAGATTGTCACTGTGGCAGCACCTGAGCTCCAATCAAGATTTAAGGCAGTGATCTCCACCACTAGGCAGGAAAGGAGTCAATGGACAGAACTTTGGGGGAGCTAAAGAGATAAAAGGCAAAACCTCCATTGTGTGGATGAGCACATGGTGTGAAAAATCCTCTGCTCCCAGCTCCACAATATTTTTTTATTCAGTCTTCTGTTGTATTTTTGATAAGGCTTTAATAAACTTATAAAATATTTTGGAAGTGAGTAGTGTTTCTCACAAGATGCACAGATCCCAGTGCCCTCTCCCCAAAGCCATGAGCTGCTGCACTGGCTGAAGGGATCAGTCACACTCCAACAGCAGCCTGCTCTGATCTTTCTGAGCTTGGAGAAGAAAAACTTCTTCACCTGAGAGGGTGGTCAGGCACTGGAAGAGGTGCTCAGGGAGGTTTTGGAATCACCTGGAAGTGTTCAATGTGTAGATGTGGTGCTCAGGAACATGGTTTAATGTTGGGCTGGTGTGACGGTGTTCACAGGGGTTCTTGGATGAGGGAAGAGATGAGAATGTTGACTCCATGTTTCAGAAGGCTGATTTATTATTTTATGATATATATTACATTAAAACTACACTAAAAGAATAGAGGAAAAGGTTTCACCAGAAGGCTGGCTAAGAATAGCAAAGAAAGAATGATAACAAAGGTTTGTAGCTCGGGCTCTGTGTTTAAGCCAGATCACTGTGATTGGCCATTAATTACAAACAACTCTATGAGACCAATCCCAGATGCACCTGTTGCATTCCACAGCAGCAGATAACCATTGTTTACATTTTGTTCCTGAGGCCTCTCAGCTTCTCAGGAGGAAAAATCCTAAGGAAAGGATTTTTCATAAAAGATGTCTGCGACAGGCTGGCAGTGGTTGCACTCAATGACCACAGAGGGCTTTTCCAATCTCTGAAATATGATAGAAACCATATTTCTATGGTTCTGTGATCTGCAATGCCTTTAAAAAATTCACTGCCACACAAATGTACCACCCAAGGCAGATGTAGCATTGGCTCTACTCTGAATCCATGGTGTCTCAATAGGAAAACAAGGGTACAGCACCTGTCCTCCCCTTGTTAATTATTTCTATCTTGTCTTCAACCATATATCTTGTTTAGGGCACACCAAGTCACAGCTAGATTAGATTACAGCAAAGAAACAGGATTATTTTAAGTAGATAATATAAAACATGTCTATGGAAACTCTAGGCTAATTGCATTATCTATGGTACATTGTGAGAGAATTATCTATATGGTATTAGTGGGTGGAAACCTGCCAAAATGCTCTTTAAAATGGGAGTGGATTGTAACAACGAGCCACTCATTGGGCACAAATAAATTAAAAGGCAGAAGGCTTTGGGGCTGATCGTTTCTGACTCTCATTCTGTCTCCCTGCAACCACACATTAGTTAAATCATAGAACCATGGAATGCTTTGGGTTGGCAGGGGCTCTAAAGCTCATCCAGTGCCACCTCCTGCCATGGGACACCTCCCACTGTCCCAGGCTGCTCCCAGCCCCAATGTCCAGCCTGGCCCTGGGCTCTGCCAGGGATCCAGGGGCAGCCCCAGCTCCTGCCACGGCTGTCTCAGTGTTGGAATTCAGGAAATCCCTCTGGCTGTCCCGGATTGCCCAAACCCCTGCCAGGGGGCTCAGAGACCCTGGCACAGAGCCCAAGACCCCTGTGCCTTTGATCATGACCCATGGAAAAAATTACCAACCTTATATGAGGATCTGCAAGCCACGAAAGTCTAAGAAGAATAATAATTAGTTTGTCATGGGGTGAAAAATAGATTTTCAGGATTTTTAGAATGGGGTTTCAGGGGGTAAGATGGAGGGATCTGGGCATGTCCAGCCTTTCTCCTTCTTCTTCTTGGCCTCCATCTTCTGCTGTGATGGTGGCACTTTTGGACTGGTTTAGAGTAGAAGCTCATTGTCTAACATAGGTGATAGGTATTGGGAAGTCATGGTAAATAATGTACGTGCAGTTTTTAGTATAAGAAGATAACACTGCCCCAAGGGTGGTCAGAGTGCCTCTGTCTGACCTGCTGGACAGACCTCAGCAGGCCAGAGAAGGAATTTTATAGATAAGAAACAATAAACAACCTTGAGAACGAGAATAGAAGAGTTCTGACTCCTTCTTTGAGTGCCAGGCTGGGAAAAGAGAATTTCTAACACATCTCAGGGTCACTGTAAGTAGCAGAATCCTGAGATCTCAGGGCCTCCCCACCCTCACAGGGAACAATTCCTTCCCCATCTAAGTCTCTTTTATTGTAGTTTAAGTCCAGTCTCTCCTAGGAACCCCCCCAGCCAGGTGAGGGGTGATCATGTTTGCCATCATGTTTCCAACTCCAACCTTTGCTGCTCAGAAACAACTCAGCACAGAGAGGCAAAGCCAGCAAGTGCCACTCGCAGTCAATGGCTCTGTTTTCATGAGACAGTAAAGTTTCCATCATAGTCTGTCCAATCTGGACCAAAGCAAAGTGACAAAATCTGTAATGATTTTTCTCCTCCTGCTGACAACTGGCTGGGAATAACAGAGTCAGCCACCAGCAGTGCTGTGGTTTGCTTGGAGCTGGAGCCCAACCAAGTGTCATCAGCAAGATCAGAGATAATTGATCTGACAGGCTACTAATGAACCTAAATATGACAACAGAAATGACTTTCTAATCTCCCTGAGAATTTAGGAACTGAGAAACCTGCTTGGACTCTGGGTCTGGGGATCACACTGCCCTTATCCCCACATCTTACACTGCTGGAGGTTCAGAAGGAAATGGAAAATAATTCCTGAGTCAGCAGGAGTTTGGCTGGGAGAGCCCAGAGGGGGAGCTGGCAGCCCATGGCCCTCATCTGCTGCTGTCCCTGCCAGGCCTCACTGTGTCACCCTGCACACCTGACCTCCCTTTTCTCCTGAGGGAGGAAAGCAGACATTTCCTCCTTTGAAAAGATCTCTTTGAACACAGAATCACACCACTGCTGCAGCAGGAGGCTGCACATTGCACTGGGAGTGCTGGGGAGGGAAGGGCCCACCTGGGTTTTGCAGGTAACAACTTCTTGCTCAAAAATTTATTTTTTTTGGCTCTGCTGTGACTTCATTTGCTGTTGTGATTTCCCAGTTCTCCAGAGAAGAATCCTCAAATAGCCAGCCCTGCTGTGGGTTTTGATGCCCATCTCACACAGAACTCACAGAGCCACCAGGTTGGAAGAGAACTTAAAGATCATGGAGTCCAACCCAGCCCCAAAACCTCAACCAAACCCTGGCACCCAGTGCCACATCCAGGCTTTGTTAAACACACCCAGGGATGGGGACTGCACCACCTCCAGGGGTGCATGAGGTTGGGAATGGGAACAGGACCAGGATGGGAATGGGACCAAATGAGTCCAGAACTTTATCACCTTTTCTGTAAAAAATGTTTTCCAAATATCCAACCTGATTTTCCCCTGGTGAAGTTTGAGGCTGTGTGCTCTGGTTGTGTCAGTGCTGCTGCCCCAGCTGAGCACAGGCACTTTTCAGGAGCTGTGCAGAGCGATGAGGTCTCTCTCTGAAGCAGGGCATGATTCAAAAAGTTGGGAAAAACTGATCCCACCTTGAAACATTGGTCACAGTCAGTTCCTGAGCTCAGGCAGCTCAGAGAAATTTGGAAACATGTCTGTCACCCTGATTTTTTAAGATTTTCTAAGCCTTCTGATGTTTACATTCTTGTAATGAGCTTTCTCACACACTTTCTGTAAATAACTTATTGTTCTGCATTCTTTTATGGATGAGATGAAATTTGATGGACTGTTGGTTTGTCCAGTGTCATTGGAGAGGTGGCGCTGTCACTGTCCATTTTTGGAAAATTATAAATGTTAGAGTCAGAAATTAAAAGGCTTCTTTTCACCTTGAAAGAGCAGCATGTCCATGTCGTGTTATTTCGTGTCCTATAGTGACCATGTCCCCGCACTAAGCACTGAATTTTATTTCCTTTCTGGATGATGCCTCTGCCTCCAGCTTGCCAGCACAGTTGGTGCTCTCTGCTCTGGTCTTCCCCTCCCAGTGTGAGGTTTGGAGGCTGAGCCAGGCACCAGCAGGGCCCTGGGGATGCCCTGGCTGGAATTCCTCGGTGCCAATTCCTGCGGTGTGTGAGGAGCAGGCAGGGCTGGGGATGCTGCAGCTGGGAGGATCCAGTGTGAGCTCTGCCCTGGGCTCCTGCACTGTCTCCACACTGAGATTTCTCATTATCCAGGTGTTAATTAAAGAACTTGGGGGGAGCTTCTGCTTCTCCTGTGGGCTCAGAGGGAATTGCAGCTCCTGCAGTGCCTCCTGCCAGGGCTCACACACAGCCCCTGCTTCACCTGAGTTAAAGCTGCAACTTTGGCCTCAAAAGCTGCTCTGCTGCTGGTAACAGGCTCCTGCCAGGAAATTTGGGACCATTTACTCTTCAAATCTCTTCTGGGAGCTGATTTCTGTTCCAGCAGAGCTGCAGAGAGTTTATGAAACATGAGAGTTGGAGGGGGAGCAAAACTGCCTTTGCTGGCGTGTGAAGAAAATGGTGCAAAGAAAAGCAATATTTTGTGTGCAGCACAACAAGCTCCTGGCCTCCCTCTTCTCTTTCATGATTTAAATGCTCCAGAGATTTGCAGAATTTCCAGGGCAAATGCAGAGTGGGCAGGGCAATGGGAAATTCCTCCCTAAGGGCTCTGACAGCACAGTCTGGAAAGGGACTGTTGGGGCAGGTGGAGGGCAATCTGTAGCCATGGCAGGTCAGAATTTTAATAAAATATCATGCCAAAGGTGGCATAATCATCAGAAGGCAAAAATTTCTCACTTGTTTGCTTCCTACAGGTTTGCCAGGAGAGTTTTGAAGGTGAGTTTATTCTTCATAAAATACAGATCAGAGGACTGATGTTGGTGAATCTCATTTTAGTGCATGCAGCAACTTTGGCTTGCCAAAAGGAAGAAGGGGAATTTTGTATTTTTTTGAAGGAGTTCAGAACCTCCTAGATTTTCATCAACAACAACAACAAAAAAATCGCTCTGGTCTACAGAGAAAAAAAAAAAACACAACAAACCCCAACATTAAAGTTTTCAAAAAGTCTGAAGAGAACAACATCAGCTTTGTCCCCTGAGCCTGTGGCAAGGCCTTGGGTCATGTTGTCATGTTTCCTTTGTGCTTTAAAGCTCTGTGCTGCTCTGGGTTCAGGCCCCATGGATGCTTCCCCAGCAGCTCATCCCAGTTTTCATCTCAGACACTGAGGCAGAGAACTTGGAGCTCTCTGTGGCTCCCCAGCAGAGAAAAATCCATCAATTAAATCAGAAATCAGTGAGAAATCCCTCCCTGGAGGGTGTGAGGCCCTGGCACAGGGTGAGGCCCTGGCACAGCTGTGGCTGCTCCTGGATCCCTGGCAGTGCCCAAGGCCAGGTTGGACATTGGGGTTGGAGCATCCTGGAACAGGGGAAGGTGTCCCTGCCATGGCAGGGGGCAGAGTGAGATGATCTTCAAGGCTCCTTCCAACCCAAACCCTTCTGTGATTCCATGAAATGCCCTCCAGGGCAGCCTGAGCAAGGCCAGAACATCAAAGCTGCTCAGCAAATGTCCCTTTTTCCCTGCACAGCACTTGGTGTGGCAGCACTTTGCTACAAGGGAGCTGGCAGGCACAATTAAACCTGGCTTTCTATGAAATTTTTGCAGTTGCTATCCTGGCTGCTCCCAGGCCTCATGTATTAATTATTCCTCTTCCCAAGCTGTTCAGTGGGCCTGTTACAAAGAGGGGAAAAAAAAAACCCCCAAATTAAAAGCACATTGCCCTGATTAAATCTCTGCTCTGGTCCTTCTGGCTGCAATCACCTCGGTGTGGCTGAAAATCCTCATTTTATTCAATTCTGCTGCTGAATTCTCCCTCCAGGGAGGGAGGGATGGGCTGGGGGGGTTTGGGTTTGCATCAGCCCTGAGAAGAAGCTGCTCAAGCAGCATGTCCAGCAAGCCAGGATGGTCCAGCAAGAGAAAATCTGAGGGAGAAACCAGTAGCACCTGAAAATGTATTTTAAGTAAAAAAAAAACCACCACAAAAAAAACCCCCAAACCCCCCCCCCAAAAATAAAAACAACCAAAAAACCAACCACAACCCCCCCCAAAAAAACAACAACAACAAAACCCCCAAAACAAAACAAAAAAACCCCAAAAACCAAAAAAAAAAACCCCAAAAAACCCAAACCCAACCAGACCAAAACACACCAAAAAACCAAAGAAAAAAAACCAACAACCAAAAAAAAAAAAAAAAAAAAAAACCCCAAAAAATTAAAAGGAAAAAAAGTTAAAAATTAAAAATACATAGGATTTCCTTGCTATTTTCTGTTATTTTCCCATTCTGCTCACATGCAAGTTCACCTTCCTCTGTTTAACTGGACAGGACCCTGCTGTTGAGGCTGGACTGAGAGCCTGGGAGGGTTCTCCTGAATTTCCAGGCTCATTTTCCCAGGGCAGGAGCCAGCAGGGATGGGCAGGAGGTAGGTTGCTTCAGGGAATGAGCCAATAAAACGTTCACAGCACATGAGGCACTTGCAGGAGGATCTGGGAATTCAGCTGCGGAGAAGGGATTTGAGAGAGGCTCCTGCCAGTTTCAAACTTTTTTTTTGGCAAGTGAGGGTTTTGGACTGCACCACCTTTGAAAGAGGAGTCTGGGGAGGGTGGGTTGGAGGGGATGGGCCCTGTGGGAGGCACAAATCACAGCTGGGCTGTTGGCATTCCCAGATCTTCTATATTGTTATTTATGCAGTCAATTAGAGAGCCGTGTGTGCCTGATGCACCTCTTACCACCAGAGCAGCACGTAGCAGCACTCCCAGCTCCCTCCCCAGCTCTGCAAAGTCACTTTTCACAGAAATGTGCCCTTCTTGCCACCTAAAAAGCAAAATTTCTATCAAGATTCCGTGTTGTTGAAATCCAGCTCGAGCCATGTTCTGCCTGGGGCCATTGGCAGGTTCCAGGGCTCATTAGGTGTGGGAATAGGAACCTCCCATTTGATACAGAAATGTTGCCATAAAGATTTCATCTCGGTCTTGGTGACAATAAAATGTGAGATTTGATAATCAGAACATGCTGTGACAGCTGCTTGTAGACGTTTTCTGGGCTGTAATGTCAATCTGCATCTCTTGTCAACGCTCTATTCAGCAGAATTTGCTGAGATGCCCTTGCCTCCTTGGAGAAATGATGAAGGAAATAGCCCTTAGCTCAGCAAAACCTCTCTGAGCAAGAGATTTTTGGTAGGATAACTGCCTGCAAACTAACCAATATGTTGGGTTTTTTTCTTGTATGAAATGCCTGTTGTTCCAAGATAAACTTTCAAATAAAATTTTCCATTAAAAACCTGCATGAAACATACTTCCATTTTGCTTGTCATTATTAATAACACTGCTCTATGAACAGGGGAAATAAGACATTAATCAAAACCCCTAATATCTATATATTAAATATCCAGCTTCAAATCTGATGTGGAAATGAATTTTTTAAAACATTGGTTTTCAATAGGAAGGTATCATTCTTGCTAAATGAGAATGAAGCCCATTATTTTACTTAAGCAGCACATGTGACATAAAACATTAAAGACTTTTCAAAACGTTATTGATTTTCTCATAAATGTGACAATTCCAGCAAATTACACCTTCAAAATATACATTACAATAGAAATACCCTCACAGCCATTCTGGGTAGTGACCCTATTAAAAAAACCTGTTGCCAGCATGGATAAAAACCACTTTCAAAGCCCATATTCCCCCAAAACATTTTCTGGGCCAGGAATGTGCATCCACTCAGCCAGAAAGCCTCTGGCCTCCTTCCATGGATCTGGTGGGGTGGGATGATGCAGGTTTTGTCTTGCCAAGCTGCAGTTTCAGCCACCTGGACAAAGGGCAGGGTTTGCAGGGGTGCCTTGAGCCCTGGCAGGGCATCCACCCCGACCTTGCCAGGCTTTCCCTGGGCTCCTCCAGCTCCCAAATGATTCCCTGCTCCCAGCCCCCTGCCCTGGCTCTCAGTGCTGGTGCAAGTTGTGAGTAAAATAAATAAATCTCTGTCTTTATGAAGATGTCTTGTTTTCCAGTGAGGAGGAAGGAGCTCCCCTGCTCCCTTTGGCACGCAAAATCTGCTGCCTCCAACGCTGCTCTGCAGCCCCCAGACGTGCTGGGCACCCACCAACACCCTCAACCCACTGCCCTCTGAGGCAAACTGCTGCAAACAAACGCCACAGCACGGTTACACTGGATATTCGTGTTGAAGATTGCAATGCAAGATGTTTTCTATTACCATCTGTATGGCAGATTATCTTTGTCAAGTGGGCAGTTTGCCTTATCTCTCTCTTTGAGTGACCACATTCACACCTCCCTGGGAGGGGACACCTGCTGATAACAGCTATTGAATGTCACTGCATGGCTGATAAGAACTACAGCATCCCACTGGGAGATGTGAGCGAGGAGGGAGGAGGCAAGCATTCCTACCCAGATATAATCCAGAGGTTTTGAGACACCAGCACGGCTTCTCCACTGGATTCCCCAGAGGAGCAGCAGCTGCCTCTCCTTCCCCTGGATCTTCAGAGGAAGAATCCATCCTTCTCTACAGGATCCCTGCTCCAGCAGAACCACCCCTGACACTGCAGGAGGGCTGAGCCACAATTCCAATGGGACTGCTGCCAGCACCCTGACCCACAGGGTGTCAGGTTGGGTTCTGACTCTGTCAGTGTTGTTCTAGTACTGCACTGTTTATTTTATCCTTTTATTTTTTTTTCCTTTCCCTATTAAAGAACTGTTATTCCTGCTCCCATATTTTTGCCTGAGAGCCCCTTAATTTAAAATTTATAGCAATTTGGAGGGGTGGGGAGGGTTTCCATTCTCCATTTCAGGGGAGGCTCGTGCTTTCCTTAGCAGACTCCTGTCTTTCCAAACCAAGACAATTAGGAAGAGATTGTTCCCTGTGAGGGTCGGCAGGCCCTGGCACAGGTTGCCCAGAGCAGCTGTGGAAGCCCCTGGATCCTAAGGCCAGGCTGGACAGGGCTTGGAGCACCCTGGGACAATGGAAGGTGTCCCTGCCCATTAAATGAGATGATTTGGGGTGAAACTAGATGGTCTTGAAGACGCCTCCCAATGCAAACCATTCTGTAATTCTGTGCCCTTAGATGACAGGCACATTAAAAATTGCAGCCTGGCTGCAGTCGAGCCGTGCTGCACAAACAAAACCCTTCCAGTTGTGTGCAGCAGTTCCTTCTCCTTGCCTGCCTCACACAGCTCCTCCAGCCATCCCCAGGCTTTCTGTCAGTGATTAATGCACAGCAGGAGCAGCTGGAGAGCTTCAGATGGAGCAGGCTGCACGAAATGGATTGCTTTGGTAAATGACAGTGAAAATGCCATTTTTTCCCCTTGTGAGCACCCCAGCAGGCTCTGGAGCCATTCCAGCACTGTGGGGCAAATTTATTGGAGGGCCACATTCACTGGGGATGTTTGGGGCTTTCAGAGGACACAGCTGCACCCAGGGTACCCCATGGTGGTGTTTGAGGATCCCTAGGATGAGGGAAGAGATGAGAATCTCGACTCCATGTTTCAGAAGGGTGATTTATTATTTTATTATATATATTATATTAAGAGAAAATGATATATTAGAACTGTACTAAAGAAAGAGAGAAAGGAGACATCAGAAGGCTAGCAAAGGAATGAATAATATCTTGTGACTGACCAGAGAGTCTGACAGAGCTGGACCTGGGATTGGTCATTAAGTTAAAACAATTCACATGGAACCAATCAAAGATGCACCTGCTGGTAAGCAACCTCCAGACCACATTCCAAGCAATCAGATAATTATTGTTTACATTTATTTTCTGAGCCTCTCAGCTTCTCAGGAGAAAAATCCTGGAGAAGGGATTTTTCGTAAAGGATGTCAGTGACTGTCAGAACCCAGGACATCCCTCTGCTGTCCAGGATGGCCAGGACCCTGCCAGGGGGCTCAGAGACCCTGGCACAGAGCCCAGAACACCTGTGGGTTTGATTGTGACCCGTGGAGCAAATTACCAACCTTAGATGAAGATCAGCAAGCCACAAGAGTTTAGGTAGAATAACAGTGAAGTTATCACGGGGTGGAAAAGTAGATTTTGGGGTTTTGGTATGGGGGTTCAGGAGGCAAGATGGAGGGATCTGGGTGTGTCCAGCCTTTCTCCTTCTTCTTCTTGGCCTCCATCTTCTGCTGTGATGGTGGCACTCACAGATTGGTTTAGAGTAGAAGCTCACTGTCTAACATAGGTGATAGGTATTGGAAAGTAATTGTAAACATTGTACATGTAGTTTTTAGTATAAAGACATAACACTGCCCTGGGGGCAGGCAGAGTGCCTGGAACTGTCCTGCTGGATGGACCTGGGCAGGGCAGAAGAAAATTTTTTATAGATAAGATACAATAAACAACCTTGAGACTGAGAAATGAAAAGCCCTGACTCCTTCTTCAAGCACTGGGCTGGGAAAAGAGACTTTGGAACTTTTCTCGGGGTCACTGTGAGCAGCTAGACAGGCCCCAACAAGTGACAGCACCCTGTGACTGAGTCCTTGTACTGAGCCAGGAGATCCCTGGATGTGTGACATGGAGCCATCCTCTCTCCTCTGCCCTGCTCCACCTGCAGTGTTTTATTGCAATTCCTTGGGCTGCAGCTGGACTCCTCTGCAGAGAGCAGGTGGCTGGGAGAGCCAAGATAAAGGATGTGCTTTGCAGTCAGCTTTAAAGCAAGAGTGATAACTGTTCAAAGGAGTCTACCAAAAGTTGGGCTGCTCTGGTTGTTTAATTAACTTGAAAAATGGGCTTTGCTTTTCTGTTCTTCTTATTCTTTTAATATAATTTTGCCTTTCCCCAGCTAAATATATGTCAAAAGCTGCAGTTATTTTGCTTGGAGCAAAAATCACTGCTTCCTTCTCTGTTTTTGTTGTTGTCCTCTATATATAAATACTGAGAACATAAGAACACAAAAACGTGGCTCTGTAACAGCTTTTACCTTTTGCATTTTATCAGGCCCAGGTGCACATAAATACCTGTGTGTGTGTGTGTATACATTTATACTGTTGTACCATTGAGGTTGGGTAGGTTTTGCCACCCCTAAAGAGTGAGAAACCTGATTTAGGGGAAGTTCCTGCTCTCCCTGGTGCCATTTGCATTTTGCCTTCACTGACACTATCCACAATGTAATAAGAAGGAAATAGGAAATAAATCCTCCTTTCTTTTTACCAGTGAACCAATGTTTTCCTTCCCTCACTTTACAACTCCACAGCCTTTATGCTTTTAACTCCCCTGAGTATTTTAGGTTGTAGCTTGCATTCCATGTGCTGTACAAGCAAGAGCCCAGCTGGAGCAGAAAATTCCTAAAGGCACAAAGCCTCTGTTGTTGGATGCTGCCAGGATGAAATGAGCACTTGAACACTTCCCCATCCCCGGAAGTGTTCAAAGCCAGGCTGGATGGAGTTCTGAGCAACCTGGCCCAGTGAAAGGCAGGGGGTTTGGAAGGAGAAGATCTTTCAGGTCTCTTTCAACCCAAACCACTTTATGAAAACCAGGTTTTTGCCCTCTATCTAAATTTGGGCTAGAGGGACGTTGTGCTCTAGATTCATACTAAGGATGAATATACACATATGAATATATATATTTTAATATATATATATACATATATATATATATGTATAAATACACATACATGTGTGTAGAGAACCACTGAGAATTTTTTATGGTTTTTATGGTTTTTTATATTTTTCATCAAATGTCTGAAATGCTAGTGCAGAGGAGAGATCCTGCACTTGGGAAATGCAGGTAATATCAGCACCCTCTGCTCTGCCAAGCTCAGAGCCTCGGGGATATATCAGCTTCAGTGAAATTCAGAGATGGGATCTAAATTCAGAATCTTTCCTGCTTCTATCTCTTCCAAGTTTACTTACTGCTTGGGAAAAGTTTTCCAGCTTGCAGTAAAACCCATTGGTGAGACTGCCAAGACTTTCCACCTGGCCTAGAGGAAGGGGAGCCTGCCCATAGCAGGGGGGCTGGAGTGGGGTGAGATTTAAGGTCCCTGCCCACCCAAACCACTCTGGGATTCTCTGGCTTTGTCCCAGGGTGTGCCACCACCCTCTCCCAGAGCCCAGGGGTGTCACTGATATGATAATGATGCCTTGACACCCCAGCTGATGCCGTGTGACAGTGACTGATGACTCCTGTATCATTAGGGATTTCCTTTCCCTCCCCCTTTGGGGAACATCAGGAGATCTGTTTGCTAAACAAGAAGTAGTGCCCTGCCTCCTTCCCAGATAAAAACTCCCCCCCAAAAAGAGGGAGGATCCAAATTTGCAATTCATATGTGAGGAGCTGGTGCCACATGGGTGGTGCTGCAGCTCTGCACCCCTCGAGGGAAGGAGGCTGCCAGGGGAACGTGCCAGAACCAAACACCCACCACTTGTCACTCTGCTGCTGCTGCACACAAAGCTCTGCTCCGCCACGCTGCTCTCCCCTTTCCTCCAGGGTTACACTGACATCTTTTATGTCCTTTAATAGCACCTGCTGTTAGACACCAAATGACAGCAATAGATTGGAGAGTTTATAAAAGCTCGTGGAGGGCTTTCAGATCAGGAGGCAGCTCTGAAGCTGCCTGTGAGTTTTACACACGCATGGGAAATGCATATGAGGACAGCCTTACATTTTTAATTTTTTTTAAACTGAACTTTGGTATTCAGGCACACTCAAAAAAGTGGAAAAAAGAGTCTTGAGTTCCAACAGCTAATGCAGAATCAAAGATGTGATGAACAATCACATCATTATATGTCAGGAGTGAAGTTAATTTTAATGTAGTGAAATTTCACATTAAAAGCTAAAAATATATAGGGATGACATCCATTTAAAGTGTGCTCTTATGAGAAAAGTTAAACTCTGTGTGTCTTCTTGTCTTCTGACTTGGCACTGCTGCATCCAGAGCCAAAATGTTCACCCAGGCTGATCTCTGTGGCTTTTTTGATAATCTGTGTTCATTATGGATTGTTCTCCAATGTGCTGCAAGGTCAATGGGCACAAGGCTCCTCTGAGGGGTTGGGGATTTTCTGTGCCCCTTTGGAAGAGGAGGTGAGCCTTGGAAATTCAAATAGCTCTTGATTTGTGGGTGAGAAAGAACACCTCTGTGCAGGGAATATTCAATTTCCAGATGTCTTTTCTCTCTGCTTCTCGCCCACTGCACACCCTGAGTGCTCAGTAACCTCTGGACCAGTCAAAGAGAGCTGAATGAAAGATCTGATCAGCTCAGAGCAGCACAGCAGAAACACTTCCAAAATTGAAAGCAGGCAGGTTCTGTGGGCAATGACACTGACACATGCCTTTTGGGAGTGTTCTTATTTTCACATCTAGTTTCACAGAGTGCTCCCTGCCACATCTGATGACAAGGGACGCCACAGTCTCTCTCCAGGACGAGGTACACGGAGGCCTCAGCATGCACCCAAGACATTCCCACTGGTTTCTTGGCCACAAACCAGGCCCAGAGGATGCTGTGTGTGAAGCCAAATGGTGCTCCAAGAGGAGAAGCTGCCTGCCTCGCACCAAAGAGTCACACCAAAGTGTCCAACAAAGGTGAATCATCACCCCAGGTCGTGGCAAGAGCCTTGGGCTTGGGAAGATGATATTCAGTGGGAGAATGGAGCTGTCACAGCAGTATTTGGGCCTTAAATTAAAGCCATTTTCACTGCCATGGTAGGCTGGATGGGAGGGTCACCAGAGGGAAGGTGATCAGGCCACTGGTGGCAACACTGATCAACCTGCCACGGTGGCCTCCAGTCTGTAAAGGGACTTGGAGAGCTGAAAAGGGCTGAAAGCTGGCATGCCAATGCTGAAATACCAGTCTGTATGTGATGCTCCTCCACCAGAGCCTTCCTGGCTCAGTGTGAAGTGCCTCTGCAGCAGAAAGGACCTTGGCACAGCTCAGCAGGACCTTGCATTTTGCCCAGGCTCATCCCAGGGCAGAGCCCCCTTTGGCATCAGCAAAACGTGCTGCCAGAGATGCTGGGACTGGAATAAGGAATAAAATCCAACATTCAGCTGTTCCCTGGCTGCAGGAGCAGCTCCTGCCAGGGCAGAGCAGCAGCTGCTCTTCCCACTGCTCCCAAGGACCAGGCAACGTGAGCACTACAATTACTGAGCACAATTAATTCATTCTTGATTCAGTCTTTCATTTCAATGTTCTCCAAGGGGAATCTTCCTGAGACTCAAGACTGGAAAGCACAGTGCAGGCAAAGCAGAACTTGTTCAATGTAACTAACAGTGCAGACGTCTCCCTCCCACAGAAATTATATTGTGGATGGGAGATTATTCTATCTCTCACTCTGCATTTTTACATTCTGTTTACTAGAGCAGCCTGAGACAAAACCCTTGTGTTTCCTAACATGGAGAAACCTGGCAGATCCCTCACATTTTTCACAGCTCTTCCTCACCAGCTCCCTTTCCTGTGTGGTTTTGGTAGTACCACACTGAGAGTAAGGAGACTAAGAAGCGCTGGACTCCAGGAAGTCCCAAATAAACTCACCTCAGTGGGAAAAAAAATTATCATCTTGCCTCATTTTATTTCCTATACAGAGCTAAATGAATCATATAAGAGGGATCACAGGCTGAAGGAGGCAGTGATTTGCAGGAAGATTTGTTTCCACTGCTTTTGAGCAGCATGGAAAAAATGGATCAGATCAGAAACACAAGCCCAGAAAGGACCAGGATAGATTTGACTCTTTAGGATTAATTTTCTTTTAAGATGCCTATTGTAAGAAATGTGATTATGTAAAAGATGACACAGTTACAGATTAGGAGTGATGGGCTGCGGAAATAGCAGATAAAAGAAGAAAGAATAAAAGCAAAAGCTAAAATGGGTCAATTAATTATTTTTAAAAACTATATATAATTTTGGAGGAAATAGTGTCTTTCTGAAATGGTGCCAACCTTTGATCACAGCTCCCTGGCTGTACTGAAAGCATCCTCTGAGGAAATTCAGGTGGGAGTATGTCTGTGTCTCTTACTCCTGTCCCCAAATTCAGCTCCCACCTCTGCACTGGCTCAGCTGCTCCCATGGAGAGAGTGACAAAAATCATCCCTGACCTGAGCTGGGGGAAGGCTTGAAAAGACAGAAGGGTTTTGCTTTCTCTTGTTGTTCCAGGGGTGGATGGTGACTGTGCAGGCTCTGTGCTCCAAGGCTGAGCTACAGCTGAGTGTGGCTCGTGGATTTAGGGGTGGATTTAAGGGAGAGCAGCTCCCAGCAGGGCTGGAAACTCTTCCCATGCATCAGGTCTGGTTTTGGCTCCCTGCTGTCGCAGACATTTCTTCACAGAAATCTTTTTCTTTCACATTTCTGTGTCTTCGGGAGCCAGAGGCCCCCGAAGAGAAGGTAAACAATTATTATCAGCTGCTGTGGAATGCAATAGGATTCACCTTGATTGGCTCATTTTCTATGTTTATAATTAAGAGCCAATCATCAGTTCAAGCCAGGGGACTGAATCCTTGGCCACAACTTTGTTGTGGGTTCTTTTCTATCTATTCTTAGCTTAGCTAGCAGCTCTGCAAACCTCTCTCTATATTCTATTAGTATAGTAATAATGTATTATATATCATATATTAATAAATTCAGCCTTCTGATCAAGATACAAGATTCACCGTCTCTCTCTCACCAGCAGCGACCCACTCAGGCCGCTGTAATACCCTGCAGGAGCTCTGAGGCCACCAAGCACTTCAGGTATTCCAGGACAGAGAAGGTTTGATGTGTCCACAATGGTTAAAAGCTGTTTTCCTTCTCTTTTCCATCTTCACCAATAATTTGCCCCCAAAAGCAATAAAACCAGCAAAAGCATCCCAATCTGACTCATTACTTTGTTTGCCACAGGGAAATTGGCTCAAGCTGAGGGTCTCTGGGATTAGTGAGAGCTCTGAGCATGTTGCCCACCTTTGGCAGGAATAAAGATCCAAAATTTCCCTCACGGAGTCCTTAGGAGCCTCACTAATCCTTTTTTGGGGACCATCCACTTGGATGCTACATTGAGGTTTTTTCCTGGGTACAGAATTGTCTGGGAGGTATTTAAAACATTGGCATTCTGAAGAATTACTGCTTCTAATTGTATTTTCAACTTAAATTAGTTTCATAGCACAGGAGGTGTGAGAGCCTGTGCTGGCAGGCAGAGCTGGTGCTGATCTGCAGGAAGGGTCTCCTCTCCATGCATTCCTCATGTTCAGCTCCCAGGCAAGTGGCCACAGGGTGAGACCCCACAGAGAACACATCTGCAGAGAAAAATGGTTACAGCAGCAGCTCCTGAAAGCTCTCTGCATGGACTGAGGCAAATGCAGGCCAATAAATCATGTGGAGAAGGGAGATGGGGACGTGCACTCTCTCCAGGGCTCACAAGCAGCAGGATTTCATCCAGCTTGTTTTTGTAACATTATTTTCACTTGGGTTGACAGAGCTGGTTGTGCTGTGCACAGGAGATGTGTTTGCTGTGGCAGGAGGCACTGCTGGTGCCCCACCAGGGTGTGTTTGGTCCTTGCAGGGGCCATGGGACACTCTCCATCCTGAGCCCAGGCTGGGGCTGCAGAAAACAGACCTGAACTGCTCAGTGCATGTGAACATCATGTGAATACTAAACCCACACTGATGGAGAGGCACACCTGAGCCAGTGGAAAGGCTGGGATGGGAAAAGAGGGTGTCTTCACAAGGTTTGCTCAGGTCCCAGCCCATCTGTGCACTCCTAAAGCCCTTTAACTATGGGAAGGCACTGTGAGAATAGGAAAGAGTTGTTAATATCTGTTAGGGCCAATGTAAGAAACATTCTAGAAGATTTAAGGATTTGTGCTTCTCAGGAGCTCTGCAGACAGCCAGGGTCACAGCATCTTCTGGGTTATTAGAGCAGCTCTGTCAATACTGGCCAAACTAGGCTAAACTGTCTCCTGGTTTCCATAGTGACATTTCTGCCTGTGTGAGGAATTTTGGGCTCTTCTTTGTTGCACTCCAAAGCACAGAGTGAAACAGAGGCTGAGCAGGCAGTGTGACTGTGTGCATGAAGGGGATGCCCCAATGGAGCTGCATCCCCAGGGACAGCACAGCACAGATGTGCCTTCCCAGGGCAGGGCAGGGCAGGCACACTGATTTCTCTCCCCCATTTTCTGGTGTATAAATACCCAAAAAAAGCAAATTGTCTTCAGCTTTGTTTCCCAGCTGGTAACAGTGTCTGCCCAAGGACTGGCTGTGCTCTGTTTGTTTATATCCAAAATAAGCTCAGAGAGCAGTGCCTGGCACCAGCATGAGGGCTGTGATGGTGCTCTGGTGCATTCAGATGTGATTGAACTTCAATTCCCAATTTCTACCTCTGCTGGTTAATTAGGACCTAACCCTAAATTAAACGCTGCTAATGAACCTAATTTGGGGTTCCCAGTGGGGTGGTTCAGTCTCCAGCACTGGCCTTTGTGGTGTCCAGTATCCCCAGTATGGTCAGTGCTGTGCTCCAGCACTCCTCCCAGTCCAGTGGGTGTGGAAGAGCAAATTCTGTGAGCCAGAGAGAAGTTTGATAAGAGGATCCACGTTTGATAAGAGGATCCATGTTTGATAAGAGGATCCAAGTTTAATAAGAGGATCCATGTTTGATAAGAGGATCCACGTTTGATAAGAGGATCCATGTTTGATAAGAAGATCCAAGTTTGATAAGAGGATCCACGTTTGATAAGAGGATCCACGTTTGATAAGAGGATCCATTTTTGATAAGACGATCCACGTTTACCCCTGAAAGAATTTTCTACCAAGGCTGTTGACATAGAAACCAAGAAAGAAATATGGGTTAAAGGTCTGATTACTGGAAGGTGGACTGGCGCAGTGGAATTAATAACATGACATGTGTGTTCTGACAGAGAATGGCCCTGGTGGGGTTTTTCTCATTGTGCTAAGTCTTAGCTGGAGTGTATAGGAAGGAACAGGATGGGTGGTTCCACAGCTGAAGGAGGATGAGTGGGTGACACAATCACCAGGTGGGTTGGAGCATGGACCCTCAAAGAACATGCTGTGAAGATGATAATTCAGAAGGATAAATAAGAGAAACCTAAAAATGCCTATTCCAATGAGCACTTTGTTTATCTCTCGTGACCAATGAGTAAAGTAAACTGATGATTTTTGTTAGAATGTATAAAAAGCATGCAGGCTATAAAAACAACAATTTGAAGCCTTCTGAAAATGCAGTGTGTTGCTTTGTATTGTCTCTGTCTCAACTACAAGTGGGAGCTGAAGCCACATCATTCCTCCAACCTTGTGCAAGCTGGTGAACAAAACAGCCCCTGTTTCCATGTGTTTTACCAAACTCACATTCTCTAATTGCAAAAGAGACACCCCAGTCTGGAGAACAAATGGCCAGGGTCTGGTGATCAACATGATGAATTTGGCCATGTGTGCTGTGTTTGTTCAGTGAAGTACAGTTGTCAAATAATATGCTTCCAGGCTCTGTGAAGCAAATTAATTTTGTATCCTTTAATCAAAAAACCCTTATATTTTTCAAAACAATACCCTCTTTGCCTCCCCTGAGGGCCCTGCAGAGCATAAAGCAATGCACAGAAAGGAGAGAAATAGATGGAGAAAATAAACGCAGTGACAACATGACAAATCTTTATAATCTGGGAGAAATTTCTGTCGTTTTTTATTGCTGTGTGGATCTGAGCCCGGAGTTCTGTTATCTGCTGTGGTAAATAAGGATGAATTAATGCGAAAAAAAAATTGTGTATTTATAGCATGAATATACTGCTGAGTAATACAGTGGGTTTTTGCTGCTTGGGAACACAGAGACCAAGCCTCATTCCAATGGAACTCTTCTGCAACCCTGACAATCCTGCTGACACATCCTACAGCCAGGAACATCCAGGGTCATGGGATGGCCTGTGGGGAGTCAATCAAAACTCCAGGAACCGAAAACAACAAGCAGAAAATCGGTTTAAAAAAGAGTGTTTATGAGAATATGTGAATTAGTATTGGAACTCCTTGCGACAGGGTGCTGTGGGTGCTAGGAGATTGCAAAGCTCAAAAACAAGTGGGGGAAATTACAGAAGAAAACATCATGGAGGGATCTCAAATACCAGGACAGAATCTCTGGGCTGGGCAGTGCCAGAGCTGCATGTGAGGGATTGGGAGCATTTCCTAGGAAAGTGTTGCTGTCTGTTTGTCCCTCTGCAGTCTGTCCTGGCTGCCAGAGTGACCTCCAGCACAATCCAGCATGGACCTTGCCAACTTCTGAGGGAAGGGTTGTCACAGACATCTTTTATGAAAAATCCTTTCCTTAGGATTTTTCCTCCTGAGAAGCTGAGAGGCCTCAGGTACAAAATGTAAACAATGGTTATCTGCTGCTGTGGAATGCAACAGGTGCATCTGGGATTGGCCTCATGTGGTTGTTTCTAATTAATGGCCAATCACAGTCAGCTGGCTTGGACAGAGAGCTGAGCCACAAACCTTTGTTATCATTCTTTGCTATTCTATTCTTAGCTAGCCTTCTGATGAAAGAATTTCTTCTATTCTTTTAGTATAGTTTTAATGTAATATATGTCATAAAATAATAAATCAAGCCTTCTGAAACATGGAGTCAGATCCTCGTCTCTTCCCTCATCCTCAGACCCCTGTGAACACGGTCACAAAGGGTTTATCCACAGCCTCCCTCACTCCTGCTGCACATAACCAGTGTGGACCTAAAACAGCAAGAAATTGTGGAATTTAGGTCTCTAAGTTCTGATTCAGGGACAAAAAGAACAAGGGAATTTGGGTTAAACTGATAAGACCCCTGACGTAGATAAGGCACTGATATCCTGGGTGTGATGCCATGGAAACCAGGTGTGAGCAGGATGGAGGTGCCCTCTTGAGTGGTGACTCATGAGTGAGCTCTGGCAAGGTACAGACCCAGCACCTCAGTGCTCCTTAACAGAGATGAGCTCAGGTTTTAACCCAAAAATTTTCCTCCACACCAGTTTTCCACACAAGCTGTACTGTGTCTTTATATCTTTATAGTCATTGTTTGGGATGAAGCTTTCCTAGGGCTCAGCCAGGTAAAGTTTTTGGGTTTTATGGCCCTGCTGTCTCAGCAATCTCATCTGAATGAATAACAAAACTAAACAGATCTCTTCTCTTGTCTTATTCTGGAGTGTCAGAAGAGAATGAAAATGGGCTGAATGGCCTCTCTACCTGTTCCAAGGAAATTCCTGTTCTCTCAGGTAAGTGTGGTTGAAAGAAGCTGCTGTTCAGACCACTGCCTACCCCAGAGAACAAGCTAACATGTAGGGTTAAGAGGGGGAAAATGGTTACATTCCCAAATCACCAGTTTTGTGTGTTGCAAATTCATCACTAAGGCTGGGAAATCTCCCCTTGCCCCAGTGGGAGCAGAGTCATCACTGCTGTCTGTGTCATCAGCCTTCCCAGCCACTTTTATCTCATGCCATAAACAGAGCTCACATCCTCAAGGGACACCCAGAGCAGCATTTTGGCTTCTCTGCTCCCTCAGACCCGATCCTTGCTCCAGATTAGGGTTTGCACTTCAGTAAATACCTGATTTCAGCAAGTGCAGCAACTCCAGTGGGGCTTTTCCTGTGCCAAGCATCAGGCACTCACCTGAGCATTCTGTACTCAGAAATTCCCTGTACTCACCTGTGTATCCTGTACTCACCTGAGTGTCCTGTACTCAGAACCCTCCTGTACTCACATGAATATCCTGTACTCAGTACTTTCCTGTACTCACCTGAGTATTCTGTACTCAACTGAGTATCCTGTATTCAGAACTTTCCTGTACTCACCTGAGTATTCTGTACTCAACTGAGTATCCTGTATTCAGAACTTCCTGTACTCACCTGAGCATCCTGTACTCAACTGAGTATCCTGTAGTCAGCATTTCCCTGTACTCACATGAGTATCCTGTACTCAGTACTTGCCTGTACTCACCTGAGCATCCTGTACTCAGAACTTCCTGTACTCACCTGAGCATCCTGTACTCAACTGAGTATCCTGTATTCAGAACTTCCTGTACTCACCTGAGTATTCTGTACTCAGCACTTTCCTGTACTCACCTGAGCATCCTGTACTCATCTGAGTATCCTGTAGTCAGCATTTCCCTGTACTCACCTGAGTATCCTGTACTCATCTGAGTATTCTGTACTCAGAACTTTCCTGTACTCACCTGAGTGTCGTGTATTCAGAACTTCCTGTACTCACCTGAGTATCCTGTACTCATCTGAGTATCCTGTAGTCAGCATTTCCCTGTACTCACATGAGTATCCTGTACTCAGTACTTGCCTGTACTCACCTGAGTGTCCTGTACTCAGAACATCCCTGTACTTCACCTGAGTATCCTGTACTCACCTGAGCATCCTGTACTCAGAACTTTCCTGTACTCACCTGAGTATTCTGTACTCAGCACTTTCCTGTACTCACCTGAGCATCCTGTACTCAGAACTTCCTGTACTCACCTGAGTATCCTGTACTCATCTGAGTATCCTGTAGTCAGCATTTCCCTGTACTCACCTGAGTGTCCTGTACTCAGAACATCCCTGTACTTCACCTGAGCATCCTGTACTCAGAACTTTCCTGTACTCACCTGAGTATCTTGTTACTCAGTACTTTCCCGTACTCACTTGAGTATCCTGTACTCACCTGTGTATCCTGTACTCAGTACTTTCTTGTACTCACCTGAGTATCCTGTACTCAGTACTTTCCTGTACTCAGCCCTTTCCTGCACTCACCTGAGTGTCCTGTACTCTCACCTGAGTATCCTGTACTCAACATTTCCCTCTACTCAGCACTTTTCTGTCCTCACCTGAGCATCCCAGTGACCTGAGCCCTGTGCCCTGTGCAGTCAGCTGTGCCCAGGGATGGATCATGTGCACTCAGAGGAGGCCCAGAATGTCCCATGCACCTCAAGTGGCCTTTGGCACTTGGCCAGGAATGGTGCCCATCCCTGCGTGGTGCTGAAGGGATGGATTTATAGCAGAGTTTGTGAGCCCACATTTCAAGCATCCAGCATCTGTTGTCACTAAGGGACACCCAGCAAAGAGCAGCCACAGCAGCGCTGGCAGAAGCAGCAGCCTTGGCTGTGGGTGTGTGGGGATGCATCTCCTGGCCTCTGCCAGAGGAAGGTCAGGCTCGGCTGGCTCAGATCCCTGGGCACTGCCTCAGATCTGCCACCAACAAATGGGTGTGCAGAAATGAGCTCCAGCCCATTTCCTGCTGACAGAATCACCTCAGCACACACAGAGTCTCATTTTGAGAGCTGTGAGGGGAGGATTTGCTACTAGAGAGCAGGGAGGATGTTGGAGCACCATGTTATCACTCACTGCAGTTACACTCATGTTTAAAATCAGGGATTAAAACCTAACCACGGAGTCTACAAAGAGTAACAGATAAATTCAGCCCATGCTCTGCTTTAATTTTTTCAGATGAATGTTTCTTTTTATACCAAGCATATGGTGCACTAGATTTCAAGTCTCATTGATAAAGACTCTAATCTCTGTCGTGTCTTTATTATATTTTTCCATTTTCTGCTGAGTAGGAAAATGGCATTGGATGCCATCTGCCAGCATGATCACAGTGCAATTTGCAGAGGTTCCAGGCCAGGGTGGTGCTGGTGGCAGCTCACTCTTCTCCTCCAGTCTTGGGTTCTTATGGAACCAATATAGCCCCATTAAACATTTCCTTCCCTAACATAAACTCGTTTGTGCAGCATGCTAATGATAATAATGCAAATGAATCTGTCATCTTTTGTAGCTACTATCCCTAACCACCCTATTCATGAATATATGGTAATTAAGCTATTGCTGCAAATGTAACTGTGTCAGCACTACTAAATTAAGGGCTGTACTGTAAATAAAAATGGGGTCATAAAAAGGAAAGGAGGCAGTAAAATATAATGGGTAGAAACACTAAGAGCAAAGTAGTAGAGGCTTTGCACAAGCAAAGGAAATTACTTTAAAGGCTCCTACCAAAGGACCTGTTTGGATACCATGGCTTTAAATTTCAAATAGATGCTGATTCCTTACAAAAATAGCTCTTTTTGTCCTCAAACGCAATTTTAAATCCCATGACACCTGCAGGTTTGTAATTAAATCAATAAAGGATCATTAGTGTATTACCCCTCTACTGTGTCTCCATCCCTGAGCTCATTAATAACTGGGCAAGGTGTGACAACATGACTTAATGGACTCCTTTTGGAAAAGTTTGACACAGGAAAGTAAGAGGTTCCTATTGCCAAAAAATAATTTGTAGTCTGGACTATCAAAGTCATGAGGTTTTTACTTGATAAACTCAGTCCCCAGTGCAGCCAGTTTTAAAAGCCAAGCAGAATTATTCCCAGAATCATATTTCCATTAAATTGGAGAGAAAATGGATATTTGTAGCAGAAACAATTTTGTTACACAAATGTAAATCATGAAAAACACCACTGAAATCAATATTTTGCTCAGGTTCAATGCATAAATTATATCAGAGTCTGGCTGTGGGTGAGAACTGCAGGAGCACACCAGGTGGGACCTGGACAATTCTGCTTCAGTAGGAGAGACTTGAGGGTTGAAGAGATGAAAAGACAAAATCCTGAATTAAAATAGATGTCCTTGCTGAGGGGAAGAGAGAAAAGATGGGAATGATTCAGTTTGGGGAGGTGAAACAGACTCACAGAAAGAAGGATGGACACTCATGGACGTTTATTGCATATTCTGCATTTGCAGACTTCTCCTGAGCCCCCGATTTTCATGGCACATAAATCCCAAGAGCACAATGCTCAAAACTGCAGGACCCTGCACACAAAGAAAGCCACAGCCTGCAATTAGCCTGGGAGATGCACAGAGGATAAACAGCCCTGAAGATGGCACACAGGGAGATTTATCTGCGAAGTGAGAGTTTTCTCCACCGAGTCAGATAGAAGAAGTTTATCTTTCTCTGAGGGATCTAATCCCTTCTGCTCCAGCACAGAAGCTGATGGCCAGCAGAGATTGGGAGATTTTCTCCAGGTTGTTTATTCCCCTTGCATCTACAATGTGATTTTCTGCCTTTTTTCCTCTAGCTCTGCCAGAACAGAGCCCTGAGAGGGATAGGGCACAGGATTTGATGTCCCCAGTATGCAAATCCTAATTGAATACAGAGTGTAGGCTGCATCTATTTGCAGCACAAAAAAAAAAAAAACCCAAAAACCAAGAAAAAAAACCCTCAAAACAAAACCAGAACCAAAAACAAATGAAACTCCCTATATATCTTCATATCTATATATCTATATATCTATATATCTATATATCTATATATCTATATATCTATATCTATCTATATATAAATTATGTTGGGACAGGCACAGTACAGAGCTATGTGGTTCCACAGCATTTTCAGATACTGTCTGGGAAGTTCTGGCTGAACTCTCCAATGCACATCACCTGGCAGCCACCCCCCACAGCAGATCCCCTTCAAAAATTCCTTTGCTGAGCACCTGAAAACACCTGGAATTTGCAATGACCCCCCTATTTCTGAAGCACTGGGCACAGACCATGCAGTACAGAAGGGATCCCCTTCCTTCCTGCCATTTCAAGCAGTTTGCACCCCAAATCCCCACTTCTGTCCTGCCTCTGGTGTCTCTTCACCTGTGGCTGGGGATGGGCAATGTGATGCTGGGGGAAATAAAAAACTCTGCAGCTCTGCAGGTATAGCTGAGAGCAAACCCTTCTTGTTGCCCTCTCAGCATTTGATTTTGCCCAGCTGGCATGGGGTGAAAGCAATGACTTTACCACTACATTTCCAGTTCTATCAAGAGATTTCAATTGTTTTTGTGAAATGCAGGGTGGCTCGGAGCTGCTGGGGAAAGGAAGTCTGTGAACCAAAACTAAACATAGCAAAAATAATTCCATCAGGCAGTGATGGGATGTAAAACAGTCCCAGTCACTTAATGCAAAGTAACCATGCCCAGCTCCAGAGTAATTACAGATAGAATCACAGAATCACAGAATGGTTTGGGTGGGAATGGACCTTAAAGCTCATCCAGTGCCACCCCTTCCATGGCAGGGACACCTTCCACTATCCCAGGGTGCTCCAAGCCCATCCAGCCTGGCCTTGGGCGCTGCCAGGGATCCAGGGGCAGCCACAGCTGCTCTGGGAAACCTCTGCCAGTGCCTCAGAAATTGAAGAATTTCTTTCTAATATACCCAAAATTCTCTTTTGACAAGAGTTAATATTTGCACACTAAGGAAAAGGCCAGGTTTGAAGACAGATATCCAGAGCAAGAGAACATAAAGGAGACACTTCAAAGGGATTTTTCCTAAAGGCTAAAATTAGAGGTGAATTGTGGGAAGATAGGAATCACTCTTTTGGTGTCACATTGCTGAGTGCTCCTGGCTGCCGAGCCCTGTGCAGTTCCCTGGCAGTGTGTGCCATTACACCCTGCTCTTCCCAGATTTATTGCCAGGTCAAGCTCTTTGCTTCCTTTTCTGACAATTCCAGCATGTACCAAACCCACATGTGTGTCTGTGGGGGAACTGCTGGGACATTTCTGAGCACTCCCACTGGGTGCAGGCATCCCTTAATTCCTGTTGTCACAATGTTCCTTCCATCCTGCAATGGATCAGAGTCATGGAATCAGCAAGGCTGGAGGAGATCTCCCAAGATCACTGAGTGTTGAAGATTGCAATGCAAGATGTTTTCTATTACCATCTGTATGGCAGATTACCTTTGTCAAGTGGGCAGTTTGCTTTATCTCTCTCTTTGAGTGACCACATTCACTCCTCCCTGGGAGGGGACATTGCTGATAACAGCTATTGAATGTCACTGCATGGCTGATAAGAACTGCAGCACCCCACTGGGAGATGTGAGCGAGGAGGGAGGAGCCAAGCATTCCTACCCAGATATAATCCAGAGGTTTTGAGACACCAGCACGGCTTCTCCACTGGATTCCCCAGAGGAACAGCAGCTGCCTCTCCTTCCACTGGATCTTCAGAGGAAGAATCCATCCTTCTCTACAGGATCCCTGCTCCAGCAGAACCACCCCTGACACTGCAGGAGGGCTGAGCCACAATTCCAATGGGACTGCTGCCAGCACCGTGACCCACAGGGTGTCAGGTTGGGTTCTGACTCTGTCAGTGTTGTTCTAGTGTACTGCATTGTTTATTTGATCCTTTATTTTTTCTTCCCTATTAAAGAACTATTATTTCCTGCTCCCATATTTTTGCCTGAGAGCCCCTTAATTTAAAATTTATAGCAATTTGTAGGGATGGGGAGCGTTTACATTCTCCATTTCAGGGGAGGCTCCTGCCTTCCTTAGCAGACTCCTGTCTTTCCAAACCAAGACACTGAGTCCAAACATTAAACCAGCAGCATGTTCACCACTAAACCGTGTCCCCAAGTGCCACATCCACACACCTTGTGAACTCTTCCAGGGATGGTGAGCAGACACATCATCCTCTGTGATGCATATGGGGCACTCCCAGAAAGAGCAAACAGCAGGAATGAGCAGGAGTCTATTGAGGACCCCTGTGACTGCTGCTCCTGTCACCTGTCCCCTGCTGGCCCCTGCAGGAGCCAGCCCTTGTGAGATGCTCAGGGTCAGCCCTGTCAGGAATCCCCCAGCTTGGTGAGGGCAGCCAGCCAGCCTGGAGTGTGTCCTCTGCAGAAATGTGGATCCTCTGTTAGCAAAAGGGAAAAAGGAAATGGAGACAAACCCCTTGGGCAACAGGGCTGGAGCACCAGGAGCAGGGGGAAAAAATGTACAGACAGCACTGAGAAAGTGGTGGTCACAAAATTGGTTCTTTGCTGACAGGATGGTGCTGGGGGTGTCAAGAGAAGGACAGCAGAGCTGGGGAGGGGTCTGGAGAGTCAGTCCTATGAGGAGCATCTGAGGGAGCTGGGAAGGGGCTCAGCCTGGAGAAAAGGAGGCTCAGGAGGGACCTTGTGGCTCTGCACAATTCCCTGACAGGAAGGGACAGCTCTGCTCCCAATTAACAAGAGACAGGACAAGAGGAAACAGCCTAAGTTGCATCAGGAGAGGTTTAGATTGAATATTATTATTATTATTGCCTTTCTCCAGGCATCTCGGACAGAACCAGAGCACACAGCCTCAAGCTGCACCAAGGGAAATACAGATTGGATATTGGGAAGAAGTTTTTCACAGAAAGGTGATAAAGTTCTGGACTTATTTGGTCCCATTCCTATCCTGTCCTGTTCCCATTCCCAACCACATCCACCACTGGAGGTGGTGCAGTCCCCATCCCTGGGTGTGTTTAACAAAGCCTGGATGTGGCACTGGGTGCCAGGGTTTGGGTGAAGGGTTGGGGCCTGGGTGGACTCGATGGTCTTGAAGGTCTCTTCCAACCTGGTCATTCTGTGAATTCTGAAAAATTCCTTTATCAAAAGGGTGGTCAAGCTGGAACAGGCTGGCCAGGGAAGTGCTGGAATCACCAACCCTGGAGGAGTTCACAAGATGTGTGGATGTGGCACTTGGGGACATGGTTTAGCAGTGAACATGGTGCTGGTTTAATGGTTGGACTCTGTGATCTTGGAGATCTCCTCCAGCCTTGCTGATTCCACGACTCTGTGATCCATTGCAGGATGGAAGGAACATTGTGACAACAGGAATTAAACTCATTTTCCTGTTCAGCTCAGTGGGAGCAGCAGGTGTAAGTCCTGGAGCCTGATCTTCCCCTGAGGTGAACGAGGCTCTGCCACTGTCATGGGCCAAGCTGTCCCCTCTGCCACCAGCAGGGCCTGGGGTGTCTGCTCAGTGTGTGCTCAGTGCAGCAAAAAACCAGAATCTAAAATAATGCTAATAATTCCGGAAAAAAATTAAAACTACTGAAGAGGAGGAGGTGCAGAAATCTCCTGCTTATGTCTGCACCACCAGCTGTAGCTCCAAACATCTTGTCAAGCTCGATTTCATCAAGCTGCACCACTGCTTGCAAATCCAAGTGGAATGGCAGCCCTGCAGGGATTACCCTCTGCCCAGTTAGCAGCAAAAAGGTTCTGAAAAGAACCAGAAAGTTGAGAAGAAAAAGATTTTCAGTCTCCTACTTTAATTTCCATGTTCGGATGACCTGAAGTCATCTAAGGCAGCAATAAAAAAAAAAAAAAAAAAAAAAAAAAAAAAAAAAAAAAAAATCTAGCATTTTCTTAAGGGATGGATTATTTTTAGCCATGGAGATTTAAAGTTCTCTCCAAGTTCCTGAACTTTCAGAACTTTTCTTCACTAAGGAGCTTGACAGCAAAGCAGGTTCTCTTTTTTCTCTTTTTCCCAAGTTTTCAACGGATCTAATTAAAATATGCAAAATCTGCCTTTCTGCACAATGAAGGAAAACACTTTTTTCCCAGCAAGATAAAAGGAATTTTTCCAAAGGCTTTATTCTTGAGGATAGCTGACTGCTCCCCTTTCCATTTTTAGAGCTCAGCAACTGTCCACTTTCTGGTAAAGAAATGGGAAATAAATAATTTTGTCCATTTTACTTGTTACTGTTCTTGAGATTACAGGCACCAGACAACTTTTGTAATACAAAATGGGTTGTCAGTGCCCCACTGGGCCTGATTCTGATTCTGCCAGAGCTTGGTGTACGTGGAAATCTGGTCCTTGATGGTTAACTGAGCTCAGGTGGCTCCAGAGGAATGAGTTCCCAAATGGGATAGACACACAGCCTTTGAAAATGGAGTTTGGGTTGGTATGGTGTTTCAAAAATGACACTTCTTTTTGTGGAATTTTTGGGGGTCTTTTGCATTGCTGAGGGAAGTTTCCCTGGTGCAGGTTTGCCCTGTTCCCCTGCTAACACCTCTCAGAAAGGAAGGCTGGAGAAGCTCCTCCTGTGTTTTCTCTACACAATAACCAGAAACTTTTGCTTTCATTTTTTCTCTCGCTAGAACTGTTCTCTGTCTGTAATCTGAACCTAATCTTGGCAGCTAAATGGACTCTCTCCTTGGGCTCAAGGCTGCTCCCTGGCAGTAAATTCAGCTCATCCCATGGGAGCAGGGACAAATGGATGTAATTCACAAAGCCAACTGCACCCACTCAGCACACACACGTAGGGACAGTGCAGTGAGACCCCTTGTCCAGGATTGCAAGGTAATGTGTGTTCTGTCCCCATCTGTCACAGCTGGGGCAGTTCTCTGCTGTCCATTGGGCAGTTTTTCTTTATCTCTCCCACAACCAATCTTCAGGAGATCTCTTCTGATAATGGGCTATTAATTATTAATTATCTGCTGTCCATGGCCACTGAGTGTCCCTGCAGGGCTGAGCCAATCCCAGCATCCCATGGGGAGCTGCTCCGCCCAGGGGAGGAGCCAAGCATTCCTGCCTGGGCACAATCTGAGCCTGGCACAGCACAGCAGCCTTTGCCCCCTGCATTGCCAGAGGAGCAGCTTTCTGCTGCCCTGCATGGCCAGAGGGAGCCCAGGCCCATCTGCAGCAGCCCTGGAGCTGCAGAGGAAAACTCCCCCCTTGTGCAGGATCCCTGCTGCAGCAGAGCCACAGCTGGCAGTGCAGGAGGGCTGAGCCCCCATGGCATGGGGCTGGGACACCTCCCTGGCACACAGGGGTCAGCTCCTGTTATGGCAGGGTTGGTTTGTATTACTGCATTGCTTATTTTATTTTTTAAAATTTCTTCCCTAATAAAGAACTGTTACTCCTGCTCCCATATCAATGGTTAATTGAGCTCAGGTGGCTCCAGAAGAATGAATTCCCAAATGGAATAGACATATATAGCCTTTGAAAATGGAGTTTGGGTTGGTGTTTCAAAAATGACACTCTTTTTTGTGTGATTTGCCTGAGAGCCCCTTAATTTCAAAATTATAACAATTCAGTGGGAGGGGATTTACATTTTCCATTTCAGGGGAGGCTCCTGCCTTCCTTAGCAGACGCCTGGCTTTTCAAACCAAGACACCCCTGCAGCAGCCCCCCACATGTCCCAGCCCTTGGAACTCCAACCCAAATCCTAAAACACAGCTTGACTCTACCTGAACAAGGAGAAGATAATTCTGTGTTCTTGGACTGACACAAAACAAAGGCAGGAGTTTTGAATAAATGATTTGCTGTGAATTATTTACTCAGCGCTGCTCAGAACCTCAGAGGACAGGGAGGGCAGCTCAACATTTGCACCATGAAATATTGAGTGAACTCCAGTGCTGCTTGCAGGGGAAGAAGAGTTTGTCACAGTGCTGTGACAGATTTGAGTGGTGCCTCCCTGACAGGGCTGCGGGTGGGCTCTGGAACTTTGAGCCATTGTCTGTGTCATGTGTTTGTGCCCCATTAAAGCTGTGGTTGCATTTCTCCTCATAGGTGGCTGCATCTCTGTCACACACAAAGTGGTCCCTGTGCACAGGCTGTAGCAAGGAAACTCTTTCCTCAAGGGAAGCATGAATGAGGTACAGCAAATTCAGAGTGTGAGTATGTATTATTCATCTTTTAACCATATCAAAGTAAAATTTAGGGGAGTTTGGCAATGTTTTTGATCATTAAAAGGGCAGGACATGGGTTTGATGTGTCTAAAAGGCCAATTGCAGGCTCTTCTTGAGCATCAAGACTCAGAGCATGAAGTGCAAGAAAGGCTCATTGTGACAATTATGGCGCTTAAAAAGGAAAAGGAATTTAATGCTGTGATGTTGTGCTCATGACAGAACCACAATTGCACCACAAAATACTGAGGACAGGGGGCCAGGGGACCAATCTCCCTTGTGGGTTTGGTGCTACCCATGTGGATGTGGCTGTGGGAATGTCCCAGTGTGGCAGTGGCGGCAGGATCAGTGGCACCTCTCTCCTGGCTGGCTCCTTTCAGAGGGCAGCTCCTCTCTCCTGACCCAAGGAAAGTCCTGCATTCAGCTGCAGGGGCAGGAAGGGGAGAAGGGAACCCCAGTGCTACCTGGTGGGGTCAGTGGGAAAGGGAAGGAGGAAAAAGTTCCTTTGTCTGGCCACAGCAAGCTATCCTGGCCAGGGAAGAGGTGAAAGCTGGAATTCACTGGGTTCACTCTGTCTTTAAAGGAGCCTTGATCAGTTGTCTGACAGACTTGGACATCCATGAGTCGAAGTGGCTGGGAAATGAGGAGGAGATGTGGGCTCAGAGCCTTGAGGTGGCTACAGAGCTCGGGTCCAGAGCTGGTCCCTGGACAGGGTGTCACCCAGTGCTGTGCTGGTGGCTCTGGGACACTCATGGTCCAACCTCCCTGTGACAGGACCAGGCTGCTGTGGGTCTGAGGGGTGTGATGGAACCATGAGTGGCTGGGTGGATGTGTGTGGGCATGTGGGTGCTGGGGTTTAAGCCCAGCCAGCAACAAAGTACAATGCAGAGCATTCACTCATACCCACTCCACAACTGGGATGGGGTGGAAGACTGGAAAGAAGGCAAAACCTGTGGGTTGAAATAAAAACAGCTTAATAACTGAAATAAAATACATTATCATCATCATTATCATCATCTTCATCATCCAACTGTAATGAAAAGGGAGGTGACAAAAGAGACGGGAATAAGCTCTAAGAAGGTCAGTGCTGCACACACAATGCAAACATGGGCCACTGCTGACAGATGTCCATCCAGCCTGTCCTCCAGCAGTGACAGTGACAGTGACCTGGCCAGCTCCCCCAGTTCCCACACTGGGCAGGACACTCTGGTGTCCCCTTGGCCAGCCCAGGCTGGCTGTCCTGGCTCCCTGTGCCCTGCCCACTGCACAGCCTTGGCTTGGGGTGAGCCCTGCTCAGCCACACTGGGCTGTGAGCATCCCCATCCTCACACGGACCCCAGCCCAGGGCCTGCACCACATCCTGGGGGAGAATTCACTCTGTCCCCAGCCCAAACACCGGGTGTGAATGGGTGTGTTTGTGTGTGGGTGTGAATGGGTGTGTGTGAGTGTAGGGGTGCTGTGCCCATGTGAGGGTGTGAATGGAGTGGCTGAATGTGTGAGGTGCGGCTGTGCCCACGCTTGAGTGGGGTGTGCATTAGGGGGTCGTGTGTGTGTGTGGAGGTCTTGGGGTGTGTGTAGTGCGTGTAGGGTGTGTGTGCCAGTGTGCGGGGTGTGTGTCTGAGGAGTGTGTGTGTGTGTGTGTGTGTGTGTGTGTGTCAGGGTGTGGGGTGTGTTTGTGTGGGGTGTGTGTCACTGGATGTAGGGTGTGTGTATGTGTGTAGTGCGTGTGTGGGTGTGTGGGTGTGTAGGGTGTGTGTGTTGGTGTGTAGGGTGTGTGTCACTGCGTGTAGGGTGCGGGGTGTGTGTCTCTGTGTTTCTGGGTGTGTGTGTCGTTGTGTGCGTGTGCGGGGCGGGTGTCTCTGTGTGCGGGGTGTGTGTGTCTATGGGGTGTGTGTCTCTGTGTGTAGGGTGTGTGTCGCTGTGTTTCTGGGTGTGTGTGTCGCTGTGTGCGTGTGCGGGGCGGGTGTCTCCCGGCGAGGGGCGGCGTGTGCCCGTGAGCGGGTGCGGGGGGCGCGGCGTGTGCCCGGCCGCGGGCTCGGCTCGGCTCGGCTCGGCTCGGCTGCGCTGCGCTCGGCTCGCCCGGGGCCCGGTGCCGCCGAGGGACGGGCGGAGGCGGCGGGGGCAGCGCGGGGAGCTCCCGGCGGGGTTTCGGGAGGCGGCTGGCAGCGCTGCCCGCCGGGCTCGGAGCGATGCGGCGGCCGCCCTGCCCTGCCCGCCGGCGGCGCGGAGCCGCGGGGCCGCGGGCGGCGGCGTAGGGAGCGGGGCACGGGCAGCGGAATGGGGGCGCCCGGCGGAGCGCGGAGCAGCCCCGGGCCCGCGGGCACCCCGGCGGGAACCGCCTGACGGAGCGGCGCGGAGGTGAGCGGGGACGGGGCAGCACCGGGCACAACCGGGCACAACCGGGCCGAGAGCTCCGCGGTCACTCTCGGAACTTGGAGCCCCGAGCCCCCGAATGCCGGGCGCGGGGGGTCGGGGCTGCTCCGTGCCCGCATCCCCCGGAGCCACCGGCACTGCCTGCCCCGGCGAGGAGCGCTGCTCCCGCTGAACTTACCGGCGGCGGGGCCGGGAGGGATACAGGACCGGGAGGGATGCGGGACCAAGAGGGATGCGGGACCAAGAAGGATGCACGACCAAGAGGGATGCAGGACCGAAAGGGATGCACGACCAAGAGGGATGCGGGACTGGGAGGGATGCGCGACCCAGGGGGATGCATGACCCAGAGGGATGCGGGACCCAGAGGGATGCGGGACCGGGAGGGATGCGAAGCCGGGGGAATGCGGGACTGGACGGGATGCGTGGCCTCGCTCCCCTACGGGAGTTGCCGGCAGCACCGGGACTCGCATCCCGAAGGACGGTGCTGGATTTTGTCTGCCCTTGCCCTAAATGACATCCCGCACCGAGCACCTGCACCCTCGCAGAGCGGGTTAAATGCCGGTTTCAATTGTTATTCCTTCGGGCAGCCCTTGACCTGGCTGTGAGTCATCTGGGTGACCCACGTGCCCTCAGCATGGGAAAGGTGACAGTGGTACCGGAGGGGTGTTCGCTGCTGTGATGCTTGCAGAAGAAAAATGCTTTTTTTATCGACCCCTCTTTGAACTACCAGGCATCTCACAGTTCATAGTGTTTCAAATTCTGCAGGGGGGAAAAAAAAGGAAAAAAGAAAAAAGGGCTGATTTTCAAGACTCTTCATAAGTTCATTTGTTTACTATGGAGCAGTGACTTCAGTGGTCTCTTTGGTATAAAAACATTCTGCTTGTGTGATATTTTTGGTGGCATTGACAACAGATTTGTTAGTCATGGTTATGAATATGGTAATGTGCGAGTCTCCCATTAAATTCTCCATGCTCTAAGGTAACATGGTTGAACAGTGACCTACCAAGTCTTGCGTTCCCGAGCAGCATCACTTTGAATTCCCAGCCTGTTTGACCACTTCTTCTTAACTTTTCCACTGCATTGTAAAAAACATTTGGTCCTCCTGCGGGTCAGATGTGAACCCTAAGTTTTTGTGCATCTCCGTGCAGGCGAGCTTATGTAATGCAGTGCCCTGTGCGGAATGCAGGAGGGGATCAAGGAGCACAGAATCTCCCGGGTGTGAAGGGACCCGCCGGGATTGAAGCTGGGAGGAAGGATTTTTGGGAAGAGCATTGTCTTTGTGGTCACCGTGCCTCTGTGTGTGTGTGCCTGTCCCCACGGAAAGCTGAGCAGGGTTTTTCTGCTCTGAGGACGTTCTCCCCGATCCTGGGCAAAGCTTCTTCAGTGTTGATTGCCTTCTCCTTAGTGATGTCGTGTGTCACTGCTTCCCAGGGCTCCGTGGAGCTGCTCAGAAGCCCTTGAGAACACTTTTCAGCCAGGCAGGTACTGTGTAAATGCAAATTACTGTATTGCTGCTTTAAAAATGCTTTTCAGAAGTTAAGGCGGTATCTTTAGGCAGCTCATTGGAACTTGTAGCCAAATGCCTTCTCAGGGAGCTCAAAGCAGACTAAAGGAACTGGCATTTTGACTAATACTCCCTCCTAAAGAAATCTAGTGCTGTTTCTGGAGAAAAGGCAGAAAAGCACCCCCTATTTGGGTGCTATCAGATGTGTCACTCTTTGTTCTGGCCATGAGTATTCACTCCCAGTTTCCCTGCAGGTAACTTGGCAGTAATTATCAGCTGAAGAAATGCTTCAGCCCCAGACCCTTTGGTGGATGGAGACACGAAGGTGCTTCCCCTGACCACGACACCCCTGGCCCTCTGTGAGCCCCCTGCTCTCTGTGCTGGGGCTCTGCTCCTCCTCTGGTTGTACTTTTATTCTCAGGTACAGCAGGGATCAATACACTGTCAGCTAGGTGCAAGACTTCCTAGGCAAGAACTATACCTCAGATACTGCTACAGAGCACATTTCTAGAATTAAAAGTAAAGAAAAAGGTCAAGGTGCTGGTTTTTGGTTTAGTTGTTTTTTTATTCTTGTAAAGTGGTGAAGAGAAACTAGATGGAAAAGGACTTGAGCTTAAGAGTAACCTCTGATCAGTCTTAATATATCTTGCAAGTGCATAGAACATTAATAGAATTCCTTATTTTTATTACTGAGGCTTCTGAGAGAACGATTTCTGTTTTATTGTGCATCGCTTTCACTGTAGTATTGAAATCTCATTGGTTTTGTAATGTGTTTTTTTAAAAGGTGTTGTTACTTTTCATAACCCCTTTCTGCTTTGGTAGAATCTCTGAATAGCTTCTAGGATTGCGTTAAAGGTAATGGAAAGCTCAAAATTCTTTGATCAGCTTCCTTTCTGCAAAGATTTATTTCAGGGAACCTTAAAAAAATCCTTTAGAATGTCAATTCTGAGGTCTTTTCATGTTGTGGATTTAATAGACAAGGTACTGTCAGCTGAGCTATGAGTCTTGCTAAGAATATGATTAGGTTGTTTTTTGAGAGATGTAGTTCTTGAAAACATACCTTGGAGAAGAAAATTCACAATAGCTATGTGCAAATAATTTTTTTTTCCTACAACAGATGGAAGAGCAGTCAAGGGTGGCTAAAATTAGTTTGAAACAGAATAGATTATTCCTACAAGTACAGTAGTATAATTTGTACAAAATGAGCCAAATCCTACTAATTGTTACACTGTAACTGGTGTAAATATAGAGTAATTTATTTGCCTGGATTTTCTCCTTCTTTAAGAAGAAATGCAGAACACAGGGGATTGTGAGGCTGTTGGATTTTGACATGCTTGCAAAAGTCAGTATTTCCTGAAACCCAGTGTCAGAATATGGCCCCCCACTCTCATCTTGACAACAGCATAATATTCACTCCCTGAGACTCCAGTTCCAAATTTGCTGTAATGTGATTGTGGGTAGAGGGTTGCTGAATGACTCAGATGAATGTAGCTCAGAGTAAACAAACATGTAAATCATTTCTGGCTAGAGACAGAGAAAGGAAAACATGAGAAGAAAAAAGCCAACCTGCAGGATGAGACATTTATAAAGTCATGTTTAGCAGGGATCACCAAGTTCAGCACAGGGTGCAACCATCAGAAAACCTCAGGTCTGGAGTTGCCTCGGTGCTTCATCTCTGGAAATGAGAGGCACCTGTGTGGAGCGAGTGCCTAAATGCAGGTTTTGCACAGAGCAGAGTTCTGCAGTTGGTTGGGCTGGCAGCCTGGTACAAAGGTGGGCAGGTTCCTCTCAGCACCTGCGTCTGGCACTTTTCAGAGGCTGAGAGCTGGGAACCCAGTGTGCTGCCTGTCCCAGAGAGACAGGGTGCTGCCAGGGATGGCTGTTCATCCCTACAATGTCCGGTTTGGGGGAAAAAATTGTGCTATACAAGCTAGCAAATGATTCCTGAAAGTTTCTGAGCAGGAAATCCTGGTGAGCAATGTGGAATTGGTGTGAATAACTGCAGACCCAGTGTGTGGTTCAGATTAAGAAGTACCAGAGCAGGTCAGTGGTTTTTAAACAACTGTGGGTTTCTTAGCTAGACAAACACTAAATCAGAGCAAGACAGAGGCTGCTCTCAGTTGATTTTCCTTCCAAGGGAGATGGCCAGTAAGCACAAATCACTGCACCAGAGCATCCTGCCAGCCAGCTTCTCTTGGATGGCCAGGCCCAGTGCAGCTCGGGCTCAAGGGAGGATGGAGCTGTCCCTGTGAGAGGGAGCTGCAGTGGCTGCAAGGCTGGGGCAGGGCTGTTGCTCCTTTCAGCTCTCTGAGCCATTCCGCTTCAGTGTGTTTTCAGGCTAAGTTAGGTTAAGTTCCCTCTTGGGGAAGCCAGAAATGTGTTGGCATCCAGAGTTGAAATGAGGAGAGCTGGGGCTGGTCCCCTCCTGCTGCTGCATGAGGATCAGCTCCTTGGAGCTCTGCCTCCCTGCTGGATAACCTGCCTCATGTTCTGGCTGCTTTTATCATCATGGTGGAGAGGCTGCTGGGTTGTTGTGTGCAGCTCTTCAACATAAAAGTTGTGCTCTTCTTCCTGAGGCTTGCTGCCTTGCAGAGCAGTGAGTGAAGCGTGGCATGGCATCCTTGCACTGTTCTCTGTGAGGTGTTGGCTGGTAAGGGGAGGAACTGGAGTGACAAGGAGTATTTCTCTCTGCCTGTGAGTAGCAGGTAGACTTGGGTCCTCATGTTCTCCTCCATTTTTTATGCTCTTTAGAGCACATCACATTTTATGTGGTGTTGATCACAGTGGCCATGATAGGGGGGTTGACCTAGGCAGCAGGGTGGTTTGTGCTGATGGGAATGATGGGTGCCCCTGTTAGCTCATTAGACACATATTATTATTTATTCTCAGCTCAGTCTCTGGATTCAAGCCAGGAAGCTGCTTTGTCCTTATTCCCTTCTCCCTTCTCTCCCTCTCTCTCCCTCTTCACGTGCACTGAACATGTTCCAGTGAGAACCGAAGCAATTTCCTGGCCCCTCTCACGTGTTCTGCATCCCTTTTTTCATCCTTAGAGAGCAATCTGATTCACTCTTTGGGAAAGACTGGCTTAAGCACCTGAACAGAGTCAGATAGGTTCCCTATCATGTCTGCTAATTAAATTGTAGTGCTCATTACCACAGGATGCTGTGGAGGCCAAAAGCACAAGCAGGTTGAAAAACACGAGGTGAGTTCACAATGCACAGAGAGAGGACAGAAGGAGGAAGGTCTGGGTGTAACCTCTGGCTCCCTGGAATTTCCAGATGCAGGGATAGTGTAGAAGGGCACACAGACTGCTGCCCATCCCCAGGGATGGCATCCTGGGATAGAAGGAGCATGGATTTAATCCATTCCTGTGTTCTCCCAGCTCTGACATGCACAGCTTGCTAAAACAGCAGTTCACTTTCTGCTCAGTAAAATAGGGAGGGAAAGATAGAACAGTGCCTATGGAACAGTGTTTATTGGGCATTTTGGCTCCAGAATGATAACCAGGGTAGAGATTTCAGCATGCTCTCACAGGTATTAATGGATTAACATAGGAAGCTGCAAGAATTTCATTGTGTGAAGCCTTACTGACAAAAGCAGTGAGAGGATGAAGCCATTTGGGGCTCAGGGCTCTTGCTGGGACCACAAGATGAAATAATTCCTGTCTCATTGGCTCTTTGTGTCCTGTTCATTCTGGTTTGTGCTGCATTACGAAATGCAGGTGCTGATCTCTTACTTAGCCTGGAGCTGCAATTAATGGAAATCTCTGTATTTTGTGTATTGGGGTATTTGAAAATTTCCAGGAGGAAAGGCCTCCAGGTTTATAAAATTGTCCTAACGCCCTAAAGCTGTTCATAACAGGAGCAAGAGGGATAAGGATTGCTAGGATGGCAGTGCCTTGTCACCCCCTTCTCCTGTGAGGTCGAGGGATGTGGTCAGTGAAGGGACAGGGGGCTCTGAGGGGGTCCCTGGGGAGCTGCTGGGGAGGCTGATTCAAAGAGAAGCATCTGCTGCAAAAGGGGATTTTCTAACTGAAAAGAAGAGGTTATGTGGACAAAGGAAGTAAGATGTGATCTATGGAAGAGGGCAGGAGAGCACAGAGAATGTTTGAACAAAAAGATGCAAAGTCCCTGCAGGGGCTGTAGTGAAAAGCCTTTTCCCAGATCTTTCTGTCCTGTGTAATACCATCAGGGGATCCTCATCTGGGAAGAGCAGACTGAGCCTCTCAAGGATCTTAAAAGTTTGCTTCTGCTGCAGTATCTCATTTCTTCAGCAGGAAAACAAAGATGAACTTTCCTCTTGGGCGAGTCCATGGGGGCCATACTGGAGCTGGCTGGACCCAATGGCTCCACAGGGACTGCTGAAGGGAGACCAGGGCTGCCCAGACACAGCCCTGTGCTCCAGCAGCCTCCTGCTTCCTTGGCAGGGAGAGCAGCAGCTCCTCTGAGGTCCTGCTGGTCCCCCATGGCCAGCTTGGATGCACAGGAGGAAAGAGATGCCACATCCCTGTTCCAGACAGACACAGAGTCCCTCCTCTGTGCCATGGATTTAAGGGGCACAAGCTGAACCCAGACCAGGACAGGGAGATGCTCTGTAGCTGGGAAAAGGGCTCCAGGCTTCTCAGATTTAAGGTCTAAACCAAGGTCTAAACTTCTGCCTTAAATTGCACATCTTTGTTTAAGCGCGGAGCTCTGCGTTTCTGGGCTGTTAGGGCAAATGTTCTGACATTTGTGTCTTTCTGTGGATCTTGAGCTGATGCCAGGTTTGGAGTGGTGCCCTCCCAGCTCTCCTGACTTCTCCCCCAGCTGCAGGGTGCCCAGGAGCTCAGTGCTGGATCAGCCTGGGAGCTGGCAGGGGTTTGTTGTGGTCCTGCCCAGCCGCGCCTGCGCAGCCGGAGCAGCTCCGCTCACACATTATCTCCTGCAGCTTTCCCTGCACCCTGTCTGTAACCTAATCAAACAGGCTGAGCAGCTGGTGAGTGGGAGCCTTGCCTGTCAAAGACAGGAGTAGGAATATCAGCAGTCAACAAGCCATCACTTCAGCTACTGGCACAAAATGGAATGGGGAAGGGTAGGCACCCCTCCCAAAATAAACCCATTGCTGTCCACAGGAGCCACATGAACCCCGGGCTGACTGACTGAAATAGTTTGGGAAAAGACAGGATGAAGAGTGGCTTGGCTGAAAAGAAATGCAGGATGCTGTATTTGGATGAAAGGGAGGTGTTTTAGAAGTGTTTTACATGCAAGGGTCTCTGGATGATCTCCAGTCAAAAATAGTTCGTCTGCACTGGCCATACAGATATGGAGTGGATCAGGGAACACAAAAATGAGCAGATCTTTTGGGTTGTCCTCTGATTTTGACAAAGATTTGAATTTACTCATGAATGGAGCAAAACTTAAAATACGTGGTTTTGTCCTACAAAAATCTTACAGATTCCTGGTATGTCGCTCCAGTCTTCGGGATAACAGCCAGCAAGCTCCCAAAGTTTTTAAATATTTATGCAAAGAGGAGCATCCAGAGAATCTGAGAGCCTGGTAGTTAAATCTCTCAGCAGAGAGCTGGGGAAAGACAAGGAAAGGCTGGGATTCAGGCCACCAACACTGGTCTTTCTTTAGGGAATAAAGATCAGATTTGTCAGAGCTATTAGCTCTGCCTGGTCCCTGCTCAGGGACATTCCCAGTCCAAGGCTGAGTTAAATTCTCAGAATTTCCAGTTCTTGCCAGGCTGAAGGGAACTGTGGCTCTAATCAGCCTCTTCTCTCTCACCAGTCCTGGGGCTGGCTATGGGTTGAATTGTTGGTGAAAACTGAAGGGCCCTTCTTTGAGCACGGGAGCAGCATTGGGAAATGAAAAAATTCCCACTGAACTGAGCAAGATTTAGATCTGGGCATGAAGAACAATGTTTTATTTCAGAAGTTATCACTGTCCTCTGAATGGTTTGTTTTCATTCTTTCTTAGGGCACACTGTGTGATAGCACCAAAATTCTGGGTGAAGCATTTGGGGTGTAATGAAAGAGTGATGCTGCTGCCGTGACCTTCCTGCACATTTTGGGATTAATCTTTCTCTCCTGCAAAAACCAGCTGCAAACAAGGCTTCCCCTCCTGTGTCACTGACCTGTGCAGAGCTGGCCAGTTCAGGACTGTTCAGTGAGTTTGCTTTTTTAGCTTCAGAGCTGTTTTTTGCTGCTTCTGTATGCCGACCAGAGGTGTGTGTGGAGCAGGGACATCTGCCTTGTGCCAGTGACCTCTTCAGGGGCATCCTTCTGTCCCTCCCAGAATGGAGGAGTCTGGGCAGGAGATCAGGCTCAGCCCTCTGGAAGCACAGAATTACAGATGGGGTAAAAGCTGTGTGTTGTTTTGTGCTGTGACAGACTGAGGTGAAGGGAGCTGAGGAGCTGCTGAGAGTCACAGAGGATCTGTGATCCGTGCAGTCCTGCTGCAGAGCCCCTCTCAGAGTCCTTTAATCTGGTTATTCTGCTTGGCTGAAGTCCTTTAACTGCCAAACTTGGAGCACTGAGGCTGTGAGAGGATGCTGTGCCTGTTTGTTCCAACATTTAAACCAGGATATAACCACAAACACCTGTCCAATCTCTGCTGTCAGGTTATTTACAGCAACAACACTGTTACACAGGTTTTTTTCCTTGCTAATGGCCATTTCAAACCCTGATACAGGCTCTACAAATGGCCCTGGTGTTCCTGGATGTTTGGCCAAACGTGTTTTTGCTAGCTCATAGGCAGGACTCTCATTTTCTGTGATGCTTATAGGAGATTTTGGTCAGCAACAGGATGTGGCTCTGTTTGATCCAGAAACTGATGCTTGAGCCTGAGAGCCATTTCAAATGCCTTCTGGTCACAGTGGCAAGGTGAGAGCTGTCACACACATGAAGGGTGGGTTTTCCTCCCTTTCCAAGGGATCACCAGGCTCGAGTGGGAGCAGCTGGGGCATGCAGGGAGAGCATCCACACAGCACTGAGTCCTGGCCCAGAGCATGTTCCTGTGCTTAAATGCTGAAGCATTGTGAGGAGAATGCAGAGTTGAAAAAAAAGAAATAAAATTAGGCTTTCAGTTCTTGTTCACCTCTGGAAAATCTGGAGTATGTTAATGGCATTATTACTGTGCCCATACTGCAGCTTAAATCGGATTGAGCCTCTTAGCGTGGAGTTAGGATAGATTAGCAGCATTTCCACCCATTTTACAGGCAAGGAGAGAGAAAGCAGCAAGATTGAGAAGCCCAAGCTAGGTTTCTTCCTTCCTTGAGGCTGTGCCACACAAAGCTGTCACTGAGTTCAGTTTATTAGCTCAGAAGCAAATGAACAGTGTGTGGCTGAAAATGTGGATACATGAGGGGCACCATCCTGCTGTGTGGATTTGTGATGGATGGATTCTCATTTTATTCATCTTTTATCATCTCAGCACACAGAACATGCCTTTGTGAGTACTAAATGGGGAATCAAGTCATAAAGAACTGAGACTTCAGATGTGAAAAGTGAAGAGTATGGGCAGTTCTTCAGTGGCAGTGAAGTCTCTTATAGGGAAGATCATTTATAAGTATAATGGGTAACTGATGCTGCTCAGGAGTACTGGTTTGTTTCCAAATTAACAAACACATAAGTAGACCTGCTCGTGCCTCATTTAAATTCTTCCTTTATCTTGGTTTGGAACCAGGGGCCCAATCTAATGCTTTTCATCCAGCACTCTTGTTTAATCCATGTGGATCAATTATCATTATCAAGAGCTGCTGCTGAAGAGAACGTCCTGCACCTGAAAAATGAACTCTGGAATCAGCCTGCTCAGACTGCAGAGTTTTCCTATCCCACATGAATCTCCTCAGTGCAGTGGAAATGCTGGAGGCACAAGGGGTGTTTGAATACCAGGATTTTTGGTTGGAGCATGTCTGTTTTTGTAGATGCTTGGAGCATGACTGCACTTAGCATGAGTGCTTGAATCCCTCAGAACTGATGGATGCTGCAAAGTGATGGGCTGTTCCTGGTGGAAACCCAGTCATCTGCTGGCATTGGAGCAGCCAGGATGTGTTTGTAGCACTGCTGACAGTGCCTTTTATGAGACCTTATGGGGCAGAAAAGCACAGCTTTAGTTCAGAGGAAATATTAAAACCCAGCAGTGTGTGACTGTGCAAGAGTGAACCCTGTTTGTGTTTGTTAGAGCCCAGGAATGGTCCATGACCTGAGCATCTTCACCCTCCAGGGTAATGTCAGAACAGTCTTTGCAGAGCCCCCTCCATGTTTCCTGCTAGCCCAAACCCTATTTCTGCACAAGGCACCAGGAGATGGTTCTGTTTTGGTGCATATTTCTGCTTTATTGGGTTCTCCTCCTAAGGCAGCACACACCCAAGCCCAGCACAGCCCTGGTAATGCATGGATAGAGACATTCTCCTCATTGTTCTTTTCCTGTTTTGTGGGTGCTGAGGAGGGCAGATAAGCCCAAAAATGGGAGTCACAATAGACTTAACTTAAAGCTTAGCAGGCTTTGGGGCTGAGAAATGAAGTTGTTCAGTGGCAGCATGTGATAGACCGCACTGGTGGGACATGAAATGGGCAGCAGTGCACAGAGATGCTTTGATGTGCTCCCAAAGCACCTTCCCTGCTGAGCTGGAGGAGAGTTTTAGTTTGGAAACTCTAGTCAATGGCATCACAAGTGCAAAGAAGCAGGAAGGAGTCCAAGATAGTGACTTCTCAGTTTTAGCTGTGCAATTAGGAGTTATGTCACTGGAGCCTGCAAGACAAGTGCGTCTGCATAGGCAGAGTGAAATTCAGAGTGCACAAAATGCATTTGAAACAATTTGGCTCTGCTCTGGCTGAAGAAAAGGGAAGTGAGAGCATAGTTAATTAATAACTAACACTAGGAAAGAAAATAGGCAAGGAAGTTAAAAGTCTGGATTGGTCTAAGTGCCTTTGTGCTCCAAGATGACATATAAATATATACAGATTTAATTAGGAGAGGGTTATTTGAAATCTCAAAGCCAACTATCAGCCTCTCACTCTCTCACAATATTTTGTTACAGCCTACTATAAAAAAAGGCAGTTAATTAAAACAGATTTATTCATCCAATCATGCAGGTGTTACAATGAGACAGTGTTTCCAGAACCAGGGTATTTTTGTTCAATTTAATGGAAAGTAATAATACCATGTAGGAGGTGTCTCTAAGAGGCAATATTCATCCCTCCTGCCTTCGGTGTGTTCAGTGCCTCTGCCCTGAGCCCAGCAGGCTGCAAACACTCCCTGAGATGCTGTCCTGGCTCCAGGTGTGAGCAGGGAGCATTTCCCTGGGCTTGTGTCACTTGCAGTTGCTGATGTTGCTTGCTCAGGCTGTGCCCTGAGGATTTGCAGCTGATGCTAATGCAATCCATGAAGTGGAGTCACCTTGAGTTAGCATTTATCAGCTTCTGCAAGTGCAGACCTGCTGCTGCACTGCAACAGAGGTGTCCCTGCTGCTGTGAGCCAGCCAGGACAGACCTGGGAGCTGCACAGCTCCTGCTTGGTGCTGTGGCCAGCCCTGCATGAACCAGGGTGGGCAATGGGGTGTCTGTCTGTGTGTCTGTGTGTCTGCTGAAGTGGTGTGATGGTTCCAGTTGTGGGTTTCTCTGGGTCTGGATTGAAGGCACTTGAGGAGGTAGTTCATGTTGGGACTCAGGTGTTTATGGTTTCTGATCAGTAAAACTGATGGTCTCACAACCATGAGCTTGGCAGCTTTTCATTAGAAGGCACGAAATGGCCAACAATCTCTTGTTCCAAGGTCTTTTAAGATTAAACTATCCAATTAAGAACTGACACCTGGATTATTTTCCCTTTTAGCCCAATAACTGGTCTCACAGAGCCCACAATGGGACTTTTCTGCCCAATTACAAAATGCCACCCAAACCCATGGAGAAGGAGGAAGAAGCAGCATGAAGAAGAAACCCAGAACAACATCCTGTGCCCTCCATCTTGCTTCCATCCACAACATACTAAAAATCCCAAATCCTAAATTTCTCACCAAGCGATACACCTATACCGCTCTCTATAATCTATTTCACACTTTTGTGCATTCCAGTCTATCTTGAAGTCTGGGAAACTTTCTCCATGAATAAGGGTCAAAGTCAGTGCTCCCCTGGGGGTCAGGACACCCCAGAGCAGACAGAGAAATATTCCCTGTGGCCTGGGTTTGCACAAAGTGGTGTCACCTTTGCCTGGCTTTAAGGAGCTCATTCTTGAGTTACGCTGAACACTTTGTGGCAGTTTCCCCCTCACTCTTGTAGCAGCATTGGTGTGTGTTTGTGAGCAGATCAGACTGTGGGATCTTGGGCACAAGGGCAACTGTCACTGTGATATTTTCTGACAAATCCCTTCGCCAGGATTTCTTCTCCTGGGAAGTTGAGAAGCCGCAGAGAAAAATGTAAATAATAATTATCTGATTCCCTTCTCCTGTGTTTGGCTGCTTTGGAATGTGGTCTGGACATGTTTACCAACAGGTGCATGTCTGATTGGTTTCATGTGAATTGTTTTTACTTAATGACCAACCACCATCACCTGTGCCAGACTCTGAAGAGTCAGTCATGAGTTTTTATTATCATTCTTGTTCTGTCTGTATTCTTCACTTTCTTTAGTAAAATTTTAGTATAGCAGAATAGAATAGAATAGAATAGAATAATACATCAACCTTCTGAGAACATGGAGTCAGATTTTCATCTCTCCCCTCATCCTGGGGACCCCTCACAAACTCACCAGGCAGCATCCCTGGAGCTGTCGCTGCCCTTTGTTTTCTTCTGTAGAAAGTTGAAGTCCAGAAAGAAATTTGGGAAACATACAGGTAGCATTTGATTTTTTTCCCACCTGAAATGTCAGCCAAGTGACATTTGTTGTCAGACACAGTGTGACAGCCTGGACTGTCCTGCTAAGGGTTTGCAAGGAGCCTCAGGAGCTCTCCTGCAATACAGGGAATTCTTGGAGGGGTCCAGCTCCTTTCACCCAGGCCCTTCATCCTGTAGCTCCCCTGGAAGGTGATCCATGGTTTTTGGCTTCAGAGACCATCTCACAAGTGTGACACTGTTTGCTTCACCTGACGCAGCACATCCACAGTGAGCTTGAGCGCTACTGTCATTAAAAGTACCACAGAAAACTCAAAGTATGAATAAAGGAAAACTAATATTCCTTATATTAAAAAAAAAATCCCACCAAACCCAGCTTTGAGGTGCAGAATATACTCTTAGGCAAAAGATTTTACTAAGGAAAAGAAATCATCCATGACTGAGCGAGGGTGGACTGCTCTGAGACACCCCAGGGATGAAGTAAAATCGAGAGTACCAGCAGGAAAAATAAAGATTTGAGGTAGAGAAGCATCTGCAACTTGGAATCCCTCCAAATTGCACACTGTGAATAAATAGCTCTTGGAAGCTCAAGGCCTGGCCTTGGGATGGGACAAGGACTGCAGAGCCATCCTCCCATGGAGGAGACAGGCATGGCTGAGGGGGCAAATTCAGCAGGGACTGGTGCAGGGGGGATGCACAGCAGCTGCCAGGGTCAGCTGGGTCAGCAGCAAGCAGCACCTTTAATTATTTTAAGGTAAAGCTTGGAGCAAAAGAAGGGCAGAGGGAAGAGCTGTAGTCGCCATGATCATAGGGGTAGAGCCCATATGGCTTCTGGCCCTTCTTGTCTTCATTGTGGAAATCCAGGGAAACCAGTGGGGAAAAAAGCAAATTTGTCCATTCAAGTAACAGTTTACTAACAAACACAAAATGCTTGGATTTGTCCATAGGTGTGTGGAATCTTTGTTTCTTTTTTGTCAAGGTTGGAATTAAATGCACAAGACTATTTTTTTGTTGGGACTCAGAGGTTTGTTAGTTCTTATCTCTGTCACAGTCTCACAAACGCTGAGTTCTACAGCACTTCACTCTAACAAACTGAAAATGGAGCCCCATCTCTCTCTCTCCAGGGCCTTTTAAGGATAAACTGTCCAATTCAGAAATGACACCTAAATTTTTTTGACTTTTAACCCAATAACCAACCACCCGTGGCTGCAGTGGGGACTTTTTAAATCCAATTACGCAAAACCACCCAAACCCATGGAGAAGAAGGTGAAGAAGAAGGAGTGGCCTCTGCCCTAAAACTTCCATCTTGCTTTATATATATTACTACATTCCAAACCCTTAAACTCTTTGTTTTCCACCCTGTGATATTACACACTTCTATTCAAACTCCACACCCACAATCCCAGTTCTATCATTCCATTTTGGAAGCTTCTCCACAGCCTCAGGTCAGTGCAGTGTTCACCTGGGGGTCAGTGCCTGCCAGCACAGATAGTCTGAAATGCCCAGGAGAGCAGTGTTTGTGCTCCCCAGAGGTGCTTGCAGCTGGTAAAATCCCCTCCTCCATGTTTTGATCAGAAATCAGGTAGGGTGGACCTGAGCTGCAGTTCTGGGAGTGTATTGGTTTGAAAAGCCAGGTGTCTGCTAAGGAGGGCAGGAGCCTCCCCTGAAATGGAGAACGTAAACCCCTTCCCTCTGAATTATTAGAATTTTGAAATTAAGGGGCTCTCAGGCAAAGATATGGGAGCAGGGATAACAGTTCTTTATTAAGAAAAATAAAAATACAAATGCAATAGTACAAAAAAAACCCCAAAAAACAAACACCAAACTAAAAAACCAACAAAACCCCAAAAAACAAAAAACCAACAAACCACTGCCATAGTCAGACCATGCCCTGCCCCCTGTGTGCAGGGAGGTGTCCCAGCCCCATGCCATGGGGGCTCAGCCCTCCTGCACTGCCAGCTGTGGCTCTGCTGCAGCAGGGATCCTGCACAAGGGGGGAGTTTTCCTCTGCAGCTCCAGGGCTGCTGCAGATGGGCCTGGGCTCCCTCTGGCCATGCAGGGCAGCAGAAAGCTGCTCCTCTGGCAATGCAGGGGGCAAAGGCTGCTGTGCTGCGCCAGGCTCAGATTGTGCCCAGGTAGGAATGCTTGGCTCCTCCCCTGGGCGGAGCAGCTCCCCATGGGATGCTGGGATTGGCTCAGCCCTGCAGGGACACTCAGTGGCCATGGACAGCAGAGATCTCCTGCAGGGAGGGTTGGTGTGGGAGAGAGAAAGGAAAAACTGCCCATGGACACCAGAGAACTGCCCCACCTTTAATAGATGAAAATAGAACACACCCCCCCAGCTAAATCTTTCAGCCTAAGACAGGGAGGAAGGAGTCAGACCTTGGCCAAAGGTAGGTGAAGAAAGCAAACAGAAAATTTGGCCTAATGCATTTATGACAGAATTGAAAAGAGGTCATCACTGGCAGCAAGATCCAGCTAAGAAAACAAAGTGCAAGGTTTCCTGCTGGAGAAGACAGGAAAGTTGGTTCTGAATCTGGCTTCCCACTGGAGAGCTGAGCTGGCAAAGGTAATTAATGAGCAGGGCATGGAAATCTCAGAGAAATAGGCTGAAGAAGCTGAGGAAATTTAGACAGGCTGCAAATACTGTAACACTAAGCAAAAATCAGGTCCCTCATGGCACTTCAGAACACAGGGCCCAGGGAATATAACCTCAGTGCTTTGAGAAGAATTTGGCCTTAGTTCATCAGAGGAAAAAATTTGTTCTGGTTTTGTTTTTTTCATGAATACAGAGGTAACTAGCTACTAAATGCAAACCCATTCCTTTAGCACAGTTACAGAAAGAGACCTGAAAAATTAGGTTTTGAGGAAATTGTGAACCTGAATACTTTTGGTGAATCAAAATTAAGTCCTGTATGTAATTAAGCTAGCAGGGATGCAGGGTAATCCTAAAGAGTCGAAGAATTAATTTTAGATTTGTGACAGAAGCAAGATCAGACTCAGTATTTTAATCAATCATGCAGTCTGTCTAGGAACAGCTCAGAATTTGAGGAACGTCCCAATTTTCCCTTGTGATGATGCATGTAACATGTCTTCCATGGATATTATTTCTGCAGTAATTTCTGCTGTTCTTCTATGAAAACTAGATTGTGGGTAATAAAATTTAATGGACAATGTTCAAGGATGCTAACAGCTAATTACATGAACAAGGAAATGTGTAAAACTAACCATGGAGCTTGAAATTATGGAGCTGTGCATGCTCATTATGCCAATGTCCATTGAAAGAGTAAGGGAGAAAATCCCCAGGTCTTCATTCATTATCTCTGCCAGTTGCTTGTTATACAAGCTGGGTTTAACCCTTTGTATCTGTTTTTTAATCAGACACTTTATCTGCTTTTCTGTATCTGGAAAGAAGAGTGCTGACATTGAAGAGGAGAGCTGTGCAGTGAAATTTATTGGAAATAGGAAGAAGCAAAAATTGAATTCTAGGAACAGAACAGGTTCCTGTCACAGCAACCAAGAGCAGGTTGTGCTTGCTTGCAGGCACCAGTGGTGCCACACACACTAAAACCAGATGAGAGGAGCAAACAGAAATGCAGGTATGAAAAGCTGCTTGCCCAGAAGGGCAGTGGAGCAATCCCCAGTGCCTGGGATGTGAGATGGATCAAATGCTGCTGCTGAGAGTCCCAGTGAGAGTCCTGATTGCTTTTCAGCCCCAGAGAAGCTCTCAGGTGTGATGGTGTTCACAGGGGTTCTTGAACTGGGAGAGAGATGAGGATCTGACTCCATGTTTCATTAGGCTTAATTTATTATTTTATGATATATATTACATTAAAACTATACTAAAAGAATAGAAGAAAAGTTTTCATCAGAAGGCTAGCTAAGAATAAAATAACAAAAAATGATAACAAAAGTTTGTGGCTCGGGCTCTGTGTCTGAGCCTGCTGTGATTGGCCATTAATTATAAACATCTAACATGAGACCAATCCCAGATGCACCTGTTGCATTCCACAGCAGCAGATAACCATTGTTTACATTTTGTTCCTGAGGCCTCTCAGCTTATCAGGAGGAAAAATCCTAAGGAAAAGATTTTTCATAAAAGTCATCTGCAACACTCAGGTACCTCAGGGATGGCGCCCACAGATTATTTTGTCATGTGTGATGGGCTGTGCTTCCTGACAGACCCACTCTGGTGGAACACCAGGCCATTCACATCACTGGTGTGAGAAACCAGAGTCAGGGCAGAGCTGGGCACTAATCTCATTTCCTGCACATTAATTCTGCCTGTTCTGCCATGGACATGATGGTCTGTGGGGAGCTGGGCTGGTGTGGTTTGGCTGCTTTGCTGGGAGCTGTGGAGGAGTGCAGAAAGGCTGTGCAGGGGGATCTCAGCCAGTGCTGAGAGCTGTGACAGCTCTGGAAGCAGCCCTGGGAAGGGAGGATTGCATTCTGAACTCTGTGCTCACAGCAGGAGGAGGCTCAGGTCCAGGAGTGGGGTCAGCCTGAGCAAGCAAGAGCTGGAAAAGAAGCACGTGCCACGTGAAACCATGTCCAGGTGATGTATGACACCTGCAGTGGTGCCTCCAGCAGTTTGCAGAGTTCCTTAAATTCTCTGTTTCCTGTGTTTCAGTGAACACTTTAATCACAGCTCACTTCTTGCACAAGTTTTATTTATGTAGCTCCATTTAGGTGGGGCAAAATAGGTGAGGGTGTCTTCAAACCACCCAGGCATGGAGTAAAAAATACAATAAGGATGCTAAAAAGGAAGGTAGTGTAAACTGGTAACTTTCCATCTCCTCTGCTGTGTAAGGATTGAAATTGTGCCTCAGGATTAAACCCCTCCCTGAGACAGATGGGACTGTTCAAACCCTTTATTCCTTTCCAGGCTGTCTGCTAACTCCTGTAGCTGTCTAAGCATCAGATACTTGAATTTTCAGACCCTTCAGAGCCATAGAAGATGAAAGATTTCAGATGAAGAAGCAAGAGGGAAGCAAAAGAAAATGAGGATTTAAAGAACGCTGCTTGTCAGAGGAGACCAGCAGTGCCTCATCACTGCACATCTGCTGCTCCAGTGCTTGATTTGAGGGAAAACATCAGCAGGGAGGTCTCATCTGCACTGCAGAATCCCACAAGGGGTTCAGCTGTCAGTCAGTGTTTGAAGTGTGGAGTGGAATGAGGTTCTTTACTGCCTTGGATGCTCTCTCAGAAGCTGGAAGTGTCTCCTGCTTTGCTTTCCTCAGAAAATGGGGGTGATGGCTCCTCTCTGTCAGGGCTCCCTGCCCAGGTGTGTCAGTGGGCAGGGTTTGCAGGAGGGCCTGTCTGGTGATGTTTGCATTTCTGTCTGCAGCCACACTTAAATCAAGGTCTCCAGTGTGCAGCATATTTTACAGCTGATTTTAAGCCCAGCATGGCAGTAACAGAGGTGTCCTGCAGTACAGGAGCTTCAGCAGGCCTTGGCTGTTGAGTAGGCCTGTACAGAAATGCATTTCTGCTCTGCCAAAAGTGCTGTTAAATTGGTGACTGCTTTATTGGATTGAGTCAGAGGGATCCTCTGTCACTCCGTGTGAGCAAGGTGCATGATATCTGGCTGGAATGATTTAATGGATTTACAAAACTGCCTCCATGGAGAACACCAGTGATGCTTCTGCACTGTGCTGGCTGAGTGATAACACCTTTCAGCTTTATAAATAGCAGAGCAGGCAATTCCTGCAGTGTGTGGGCTTGAGGCAGTGCACAAAGTGCCACTGTCACCCTGACCTGCTGCCAGAGCACAGCACAGGCACATCCCTTGCTGCAAGGATCGTGATGGGGATTTTTCCAGCCAGGAAGGGGCTTGAGAGGAGGTGCAGGGGCTGCAGAGAAGATCTGGCATCCCCAAATGAAGCAGCTCCAGGAAATGGTCACAGCCCCAGGCCTGACAGAGCTCAAGGAGTGCTTGGACAGTGCTCTCAGGGTGGGAATTTTGGGGTGTCTGTGCAGGGCCAGGAGCTGGACTGGTTGATCTTTGTGGGTTCCTTCAGTGTCAGGATGTTCTGTGACTCTGTGTTTCTGTGAGTCTTGTTCCCATTTCTCCCCTCTCTGTCCCACATCTCAAATCTGCAAGCTTTGGCTTAAAGTTGGAAGATTTTTAAACCCAGAGAATTTGGGACACTTTCTGTCTGGTTTCTGCATCAATGAAGTTCACTCCGTGACTCACACTCTTTACTTCACACCCCAGAGGCTAGAAACTTTTTTTTTTCTTTTTTTTTTTCCCCCCAGAAGAACACATTCTCATATAATTATTGAACTCCCAAAGCTGAGGGCTGAAAATAAACCCCAGCAAGCGTGGCTAGACTCCCAGGGAAGTGACAAGCATGGCATGACTGTAATCCAGTCTAGTGGTGCAGCCTGTGAGCAGCTAGGGGAGCTCACAGCCCTGGGGAAAGCTGCTCTCCTGGGCTGAAACTGCTCCTTGATACCCTGCTGGGAGTGATGCTGCTCACAGGCCTGCTCCTTGGGGTGGTTTATCCTCAATCTCAAGCTCAATGCCAAAACTGTTGCTTTCAGAGTCACTTCAGAGGCACTTTGCAGACAGTGCAGTGCTGCTCCCTTGGCAGAGATCAGTATCTTGTGAGCCATCTGTCCTGTAAGAAACAATGCTGCCTTGTCAGGGAGATGGTGAGAACGATATCCTACACGTTGTAATCTGCGATTTAGCAGCTCCACGCAGACGTTCAGGAAAGGCTGGCAGCATGAAAAGCACAGCTTTTATCAGGAGTGCACAGATAGGAAGGAACCCCAAGCAGGCAGGGACGTCCTGCAGGTAGTCCTTGTTTGGGGAAATGAAGCAATTAGTTTGCTTTCCTCTCTGCAGGTGCAGTGCTCACCATCCCTGTCATGTGCAGTAAATCACAATTTTGGTGCATGGCTGTCATGATGTGACTTTTGGTTTAGGTAGAAGCCAGGAAAGCATAAACCAGGTGTGCAAAGCAGTGTTCAGGGAGAGCAAGGGAGAATTTGGTGAAATTGTGGGTGCATGAATGTGGGAAATGGATCTGTAGAGAGTTCTCAGGGTCTTGCAGAAGGCTCACATAGTGTACATCTGTATGCAAACCTTGAGATGAGAAATACTGATTTAGAGATGCCATGGAGAGAGGAATGGACCTAGAAAAAAAGTTTCAAAGGATGGCCTTACAAATAAGACGTGGTACTTTGGAGAAATAGAACTATGGAAGGTGCATTGTATTAGTACCCACAAGGAGTAATTTTAGATGATGGGCTTTAAGGCATTTACAGCATGGTGTGGCAGAAAGCTGATAGGCCAAGAAACACAGTGTATTGTTATTAGGAAATAGTTGGCTTCTGATTGTGCTGGAGTGAATTGTAACGAGTATTGTCTCACCCTTCACATGAGGCTGAAAATGGAATAAAAAGTTTTGAAAATGCCTCTCAGTTGCCCCATCTCTGGGTCAGTAAAGGGCATTTTCTGACACATGTGGAGGGAGGAGAGCTCAGCTCCTGCCTTGTTCCTCTGCCAGAACTGTCACTCTGCTGCCTAGCAGGGGTACCTGAGGGATGCACCAGGAGGGGACAGAGCTCTGTGGCACCCCAGGAACTCCCAGCAGGGAAAATTCCTGACAGAGAGCAGGGCAAGGAGCCTTTACAGAGCCTTGGATGGGAGAGATCAATACCAAGAGAGAGAAAGAAAACTGGGGGAGACATCTGAGGTAATGACCACCTTGGGGGTGATTTTCATTTAACTGTGAGCTCTCCCTCCCAAGAGAGGTCAGACAGAAAAGGAAAGTGAGGCTGTATCAGGAGAGACCTGGGAGGGAGGAGAAAGGAGAAGGGGAGGACAGGGCATCTCCTCAAGAGAAAAAGCAATGCCTTGGACTGGTCTGTGAATCCAGCAGTCAAGACAGACCCCAGGGGCAAGGTATTTGTTAACTGTTTGCTTTTTAAGGCTTGCAAAACATTAATATTATAAGTAGTTTATTCTTCATTAGCATAATTAAGAATACATAAGTCTAAACTCAGTGAAAACAGAATTAACAAATTAGCAGGTGCAGGGATTTGGAAGCGAGGGGTTTGGGAAAACAGAGCTTGTAAATGTCGGCATTAAGTAGAGCAGGGGAATCGTGCCAAGCCTTATTTATGGGTTTGTGCATTTCCTTTGCCTGGGCCCACTCCTGCAGCCAAAGGAATGCAGCTCAATTTAAACATGAACCCCCTGCAGTTGTACTGTAGCTGAGCCTGAACCCCAGAGCACATGAAATGAAATTCTCCTGAAAAGAGACGGATGAGCCTCACCTCAGATGTCTGTTGAAAGCTGAGGTGTCTTGAATCGACACTTAACTGAACAGGGCAGCAAACTGTAAAATTAAATCCAGGAGAAAATGGGAGAAAATTTTTGAAAATTATCTTGATGAGGGGAAATATGAAAAGAAAAAAGCAGTGGTGTTAAGGTATACTGCAGACAAGGCTTGGGGGGGAAAAGGCATCCTGTGCCCGTGTGAGAAGTTCCCCTTAGGAAGACCAAGAACTGATTGCCAAGATACTGCCCTGCAGATTTTTCAGTGTGTGACATAGTAGCCCTGTGGGATATTTAAAATAAGGTTTTTCCCTGGTAAAATGGGACATTTCTAGTTTTTATCATCACTTTCATCACTTACTGCTCTCCAGATCTCTCTGGCACTGGGCTTATCTCAGCAGGCACCAAAGAACTGTTACACCTGCTAAGCTCTAGGTATAGAATATATATGTGTATCTGTATTTATGGGGTTATTTGTTTATCCTGCTCAGTTACCACTTGCTGTCACAAGGATGAAACAAATAACTTCTGTTCTGCTGCAGATTTCCAGCCCATACAACATGAGGATGAATTCTGTCTGTCCTTTAAAAAGGACTTTCAAGTCTGTGGCTCAAAAGATCAGGGTGTTATTATTGCTGGTAGCCAAAGGGCACAATGTAAGGATGGCAGAGATCAAGGAATAACTGTGGTTACTCCTACAAATCTCTGACCCAAATCTCTGACTTTATTGGAATGATCTGGAGGTTGGATAAGCAAGTTTTATACTGCAGTTGTTATTCAGGAACCTTTTAGGGCATTCATGGAAGCGAAACCCTGATTCTGAGCATTCCTTCACTTAGAAGCAGTATCACAGTGTTACTGCTCTCCCAAGCTGCTTCATGTCTGTGCAGCATTTTTGGAGTCTTTTGGATTTGCCTGCTTAGTACTCTTGAGAACAACATTTTTCCACTTAAAATGGATGTGTTTTTACTGCCTGCAGCCTTTCTGTGGGCCTTCAAAAACTGTCCAGTCTGCAGTTCCAGGCTCTCTCCTGAGCTATGTTAATGAACTAGGATTTGGCTCTGCTTCTTTATCTGCAGACTATTCTGTTTATTATCACTGTCAGGAGGAGCTCGCTCACACCTGCTTTCTATGAAGATTTCTCTTTTCTGGATGGCATTTCCACCTCCCTATGAAGCTGAGGCAATTCCAGGGACTGTGAAGGATGTGGTGACCAGGACAAAACCGTGACTGGGACAAGCTGTGGCTGCCCTGTAATGGTAATGCTCGGTCTCCATCCTTTGAAAATTCATTCAGAGAGACCTTTTGCTCGTGGAAATGTTTCTGTTTATCAGCTCTACAACCATCTGGGTGGCTCAGACTGTGGGATTTGGTGTGCCTGTGCTGGGCAGGATCCAGCATGGTGAGGAGGCTGCATGGAAAGGGGACTGAGAGCTGCATTGTGTGCAGCTGCTGCAGGAGATGGAATCTCCCCGCACCAAGCTGTGCTGTATTTAATTCAGTCACCTGCTCTAACTACTACAGGTATTTGGATCTTTCAGATTTTTTTTCCTCTGTCTGGAAGCCCCTCAAAAGAATATTTTTTTTATTCCACAAAGGTTTTAGAACAGGGCAATGTCTGGAGGTTTGTTCCTTTTGCACGGAGGGCAGGCACACAATGACTGCCAGGCACCAGCACCCTGATGGGAGCAGGGTGAGCTCCTTGCCCACCCAGTGCTCTCTGTTTGGCCCCATTTGTTCAGACAACTGTGAAGGTGGTGTGCTTGCTCTCCATGGGGCACAGATTCCTTGTCTTCCTGTCCCCGGTGCTCTACAGATGCAATGGATTTGGCTTTTAATCTCTCCTGTATTTACCACTGTTTAAAATTTAACTTGGGAAGTAGAATTCACATGTTTTGCACTTTTTAATGTCCAAAAGGTGCTGGAGATGAACATAGTATTGTCTAAAAAAACCTTTTTATTTTTTGCAACTGGAAAACATTCATTTGAGAATTCAGCACGCGAATTTGCCTCTTCCTTCCAAGAGCCTCCAGTCAGGGTTGAATGCCAGAATTGGGAACGAACCCAAAATGGAGCCAGAGGTAGAATTCCTGCAGCACAGGAACCCTGGAGGCTCAGAGCAGGGGCTGCAGGTGATGGATGCTCCATGTGCTGGGTCTGACTCTGTTTTTACAGGTGTGCCAGTGAGAACAGCCCAGCAGAGCTTGTTCAGAAATGGGGACTGATGGCCACTGATAAATCCACTCATTGCAGATGAGAAAAGGAGCCCAGACTGTTGCTGTTGGTAGTTCAGAGCTCACTGCCACTGCCTTTTCCCCTCTCTGGCCATTGTGCCATCATCTGGACTTTCCCCTCCTGCCTGGGTGGTTCACTTGCCCTTCCAGCTGGGCTGAGGCAGGTCTGACACTCCTCACTGCTCTCCAGATTATCCTGCTGATTGCAGGAGTGATGAGCCAGAGTGGGAACAAGCAAAAAAACAACAAAACCCCCCAATCTCTTGTTTAATAGCTGCAGCAGGCAGAGATTACAAGCAGCAGGCACAGAGGCAGTGGACACAGAGCTGGAGATGATAATGATGCCATGCTACATTAGTGCTGCATTAGCAGATAAGACAACAGGGCAGCGTGCTTGACAGTATTTCTCAGTTCAGTTGACATCTCTTTTTTGTGGAAAATGAATACATAGCCCATCTCAAGCAAGTAAGGGACAGAGCAGTGACGTCAGACAGACAAAATGAGCTTTCTGTTCTGCCTGCATTTGTAAAGATATGTACTAGGAATATATTCCAGGGCTTATTTTTTTTTAATCTTCTCACAATGGTACATTTTTATTTATTACCACCTGCGTGATGGCTGTGTGGAAAGAAGTGGGAGAATTGCAGACTGAAAATGCTTTATTATAAAAGTAGCTAAAAGCATGTTCTGCAGCCATTCCATCACTAGGAAGTAATTTTAATCATTTTAGTAGCCCAGACTGATTTCTGTTGAGGTAATACTGAAATACTCCATGGCTGGGTCAGTACTTCCCCCTCCTGCTGTATCCCAAAGAGGAGCTTTGCATTTGGCTCTACACCAGAGGCTTTTTCTGTCATCCTTCCCAAAGTTGTGTCTTGTTTTGCAGCTCCTGCACCTCTGCTTCCTCCTCCCAGGTGCAGGGATAATTCCTCTGGCTGTGCTGCAGGGAAATCTGGTTTGCAGCTGGTTTTTATTGCAGAACTGCTCTCCCCGTCAGCTCAGCTGAAATTTTAGCATCGTTAACACTCCATCAATGCCCTCTGAAATTCACCCGTGGGCCTGCGCTGGGAAAATGTCCACCTTCATCCCATCCATGGGGTGGATCAAAACACACAGAACTACCCCTGGACATGCAGGAGGCTTCAGGGAGCTCTGAGCATTTGAGATTTCTGGTCAGCCCAAATTCCCCATCCATGAATTATGCTCTGCCTGGCAGAGGAGAACATCCTGGTGCAAAGGGAGCTTCTTGCTCATCTTTGAACAGAATGAGGCAGGTGAATCCTCAGTGCCTTGCAAGTGGACACAAAGCTGAAGCTTCCAGCAAGAAGCTTATATTATATATATATATATACACATAAATATAGATCTATATATCTCATACAGACATATAAAACCACGTCTATAAATCCCCATATGGGGTTGCTTATGACTCATAAATTGATTATGCAGCGGAAGAGACTTCTACCAAAGAGTTGTCCTTTCCAAATCAAACATATATATCTTGGATAATTGTCACCCTCCCCAGGAAGTTAAGATTTGCAGTTGGGACTTGAGTCAAATTGTGACATTTTGCGTTACTGGCACAAAGGATTTTCTTCTGGTGGCTGCAAACTTTGTAATCTGAAGTCTGAGGTTTGTCTTTCTTCACAAACACTTCTGGGTTGGGAGGTTCTGTGCTGTACCCAGGGAATTGATGTGTTCTTACCCAGGCCTGGAGTGAGGATGAGTGAAAAACACTTCCTAGGGAATTTCTCTCTGCGTTTTTTGAGGACATATCTCCACTGTGAATCACTACAGCCTTGCATTTTTATCACATGTGCTATTAGTGCTCTTCCTTTCTTCATGTTGGGCAGTGAAAGTGGATTACTCATCCCCAATTTTATTAGCTGTCACTTTCTCATTTTTGTGTTGTGCTGTGGCCCTGCAAGTTTTGGACAGCACTTATTCCAGTCAGTGATATATTTTATATAACTTATGAGCTGGATATAAACTTTCTGAGATCACAGGGCTTTAGCTAAAAGGAATTTACACAGCCATAGAACCAGAAGGTCACTGCAATTTTATAATTTTAAAACATGTCTGAAGTCATACATTTATTCAGTCTTGGCTCTCTTTGCATTTAAAAGCATCAGGAAAAATTTCTGCTTCTGTGGTGAGATGTCATGAGAGGCAGTGAGACTTAGGGTTGTAATCTGGTTCCCACTGAACTCCAAGGAAAAAGCAATTTTCTGGAACAAGGGGGTATCTTTGCAGAAGGAAGGGAATTGCAGAACGTTACAAAGTCACTTTTATTTCCTCATACTGTGCTCAGCCATGCATTGTTAGTAAATAAGATCTAGAGCACTTAAAAGAAGGATCCAATCACAAATTCAATTGGTCCATTAACTACATGTAATATTATTTACCTAAGTGGCCCTTGTGGACCATTTCATAGCTCAGGTTGATAACCTTTTTTAAACAGATCAATAGTACTGAGCAGGCAGTGTGTGAGCACCATGAAAGTCAGGCCATTTTCACAGTTATGGGCCGTGATTTCCAGACCTGGAGTCCAGATTAGAATTGCAAAATGAGGAAAATGCTCTCCCTGAAAGACTAAAAAGAAGAAAACAGCCTTGGCAAGAAGGATGAGGGGAAGCAGTGGAGCAAGATGTGTTGCAAGGGATCAGTTCTTTGATGGGGCTGATAAATGCAGGTGGCTTTTGCAGCACATAAACCCTGCTCAGGTCTGAGAGAAGGTGCAGTGGCATTTCACACACTGAGTTTTGCTGGTTGTCTTGATTTGGAAAGACAGGAGTCTGCTAAGGAAGGCAGAATCCTCCCCTGAAATGGAGAATGTAAACCCTCCCCACCCCTCCAGATTGCTATAAATTTTAAATTAAGGGGCTCTCAGGCAAAAATATGGGAGCAGGAAATAATAGTTCTTTAATAGGGAAGGAAAAAAAAACTGATAAAATAAACAATGCAGTACACTAGAACAACACTGCCAGAGTCAGAACCCAGCCTGACACCCTGTGGGTCAGGGTGTTGGCAGCAGTCCCATTGGAATTGTGGCTCAGCCCTCCTGCAGTGTCAGGGGTGGTTCTGCTGGAGCAGGGATCCTGTAGAGAAGGATGGATTCTTCCTCTGAAGATCCAGTGGAAGGAGAGGCAGCTGCTGTTCCTCTGGGGAATCCAGTGGAGAAGCCGTGCTGGTGTTCCAGAATCTCCAGATTATATCTGGGTAGCAATGCTTGGCTCCTCCCTCTGGGCTCCCATCTCCCAATGGGATGCTGTAGTTCTTATCAGCCATGCAGGGACATTCAATAGCTGTTATCAGCAATGTCCCCTCCCAAGGGAGGACAGAATGTGGTCACTCAAAGAGAGAGATAAGGCAAACTGCTCACTTGACAAAGGTAATCTGCCATACAGCTGGTAATAGAAAACATCTGGCATTGCAATCTGGCGCACTGGTGTAAGGGAGCACCCAGCCCTGCTCTGAGCAGCCTGCCTGGTGGGGGCTTTGCTGGCTGCTTTTAGGTGTGATTCAGAGTCCCAGCATGTGGCAAAGGTAACTCTTTGCTGTTCGTTTCATGTCCAAAATCGGTGTTTGATCAGTTCCTCAGATGTCAGCTGGCAGCTAAATTCAATACCCCAGAGTCTCTGTGCCTCCCTTAAAGAGGCAGCTCAGCCATCAGGAGCAATGGTGCTTTCCCACCTCTGAATCAGCTTCATGATGATGATCAAAGCAAATATCTGAGGCATCTGCACTCAGGCATAGGCTGGAAGAATTCTCCTTGCCCCAAACAGTAACCCAAGTAGCAGAAAATGCCTCTCTGTGAGGAGAATTCATATGGAAAACGTGTTTTCAGGCTCTCTGCACCCATTCCAAAATTTTAGTGTGACTATGTTTCTATTTTTTGCTACCTTTCAGGAATATCACTGCTGCTTTTCCCCAGGCAACACCTGTGCATTGCCTTCCCCTTCTCTTACCTAGATTGTATCAATATTTTTGTAATTTTGGACTGTTAAGGAGGAGACAGGGCCAGTTTGGGAAACACAAGTGTTTAGGGCATACCAGAATTGTCTGCTGCACCAAGAGATTCTACCCTGGGAGCCTGGTGGTGCTGAGAGGGGACAGCTGGAGCAGGGACCTTGTGCTCATTCTTTCCATCCACAGGTGTGCCTGATGCTTTGTTAAATGATTTTGGTTGACAAAGACGTTGGGTCTGTAAATTTTGCTGGGTCTCTGGCTGAGGGACACCTCAATAGATAAAGGTTTTGCTGAAATCTTCCATGAACTCCAGGCAGGCATTTTTATTATTTTCTTTTAATCCTGCCTGCTATTATTTCCAAACCCAGTCAGCAGCATGTGTTTGTCAGGCTATGCAGGCATTGGCATGAGAGGAATTCAGGAAGATCATTAATTTTGTGAGTCTTTCCTGTTTGGTTTTATTGCAGCTTCCTATATACTTGAGGTATGAACATTATTGGCTTTCTTTGGGCTGGGGTTCTACTGGGAGATGAGATCTCCCTGAGGAGTTGAGATATTTGAAGCTTTCTTTTCTTTCTCCAGAACTGTTGGGAAGGAAAGGGATGCAGTGCTGGCATGATGCTTTATAAGGTGACATTTGTTATAACTCATTGCAAATGTTACTCACCATCTACAAAACGTCCAATTAAACTAAAGAGCAGTGAAAAATATCCAATTCCACTTTAGCAGCAGCACTTGTTGCCAGAATCCCTCATGGTTTTTGGAGCCAACAGATTCCCCCAGGAGACCTTTACATGGTGCCTGCTGTCCTCTGGCACCAGTCCCACTGGTTGGTGTTCCCTGCTCCCATCAGCCAGACTGCCACACAAGGACACATTTCCCTTCCCATTTGGGTTTCTCCTTACTTTCCCAAAGATCTCTTTGGTCCTTGGTTGTTACCAGACCTGTGCTGCATCCTTCTGTCTCCTGTTTCAGTGGGAATCCCAAAGGATTCCCAAAGGAATAACGTTTTCAAAAACAAAATTTGAAAATGACCTGTGATGCTTGGTGCTTTCCAAAGTCAGAGTAGTTGGTTCTACATGCAGTTTATTGAAGCTTCTGAGTCACTGAGATTCTTCCTTAGCTCTAAAAGCTTTAGTGGCATAATGTTCCTGCAGAAAATCAGACAATATATTTATGGTTTCTAATCAGATTATGTGTCCCTTTGCCTCCAGTGCCTTTGTGTGTGTCTTGAGGTTGAACCACTGGATTCTGTGGTTCTGCCTGTGCAGAGAGACACATGTGAGCACTGTACCAGCATCTCTGGGTAAGTAACAAACACAAACTTCTCTGGCACTTGGAGGAGAGCAGGATCCTGTGTGAGCACTTTCCCCGAGGTGCCAAAGCAGCTGGTGCAGATCCCTGGCTCCCCAGGAAGTTCTCAGATGCAGCTTTGCTGTCTGCTGCAGCCTCCCACTGTTCTGCAGTGTCAGCTGGGCTGGAGCTCAGATCCACCCACTCTGGCAAGGCAGAAATGCCGTGGGGCTCTGTGGCTGCCTGGGGCGGCGCCTGCAGAGCCCTCTGCACCACCACAGCCTCCTCATCACCATCCTTCATCAGCACCTCCTTTTACCCCAGGACAGGCACTACAATGTGCCAAAACTCCAGCTAATTGGCTGCAGGAAGCTGTTGAGCAAGGAGCTGGAATAAGTCACCCAATTAGCCATAGCTGCTGGTGGCCCTGGTGCTGGCCTGGTGTCCTTTGTCAAAGCCAAGCAGAGGTAGACAAGCCTGGTTCCTTTTTTCCTTACCTGTGAATACCCAGCCTGTGTCTCCTGTGACTCCAGTCACCTGCTGGGATCTTTGAGGCGTGGCAAGGAACCTCAATTCATTCAGTTTGCTGCACTTTTTCCAAGGCAGGATTTACTTCTCGTTTTCCTAGACCACAAAACAACATTGCTGCCTTTGGAGAGCAAGGGTGGGAGCTTTCTACATCAGCCTGTCTTTAGGTCCTATTTATAAATGAGGAGAGTGAGAAAAAATGTTTAAAAACATGCAAGCTTTAAAAAGAAAACCATGACCTAGTCGAAGAGTAAACAGTAAGGAAGAATAAAAGACTGTTTTAAGAGACGGAAGCAGAGAAGCAGCAGCAAAAATGTTCAGAATGAATCTATTACTGTAAAGAGGAGGCTGTAAATCAGCAGCTCCCATCACTGACAGTTCAGAGATGCTGAGGACCTGGCTTAGCAGTGGAAAGGGAGGAAATAAAAGGAACTTTGAATGGAAAGTATAGCAAAGATGAGAAATCCACTATTTGCGTGTGCTGGATTACCATAAACATCAAGACGTGCTTCTGACCAGACAAAGACATCAATGGCAGAGTGTTTAAACAAGATGAAAATTTATACTGAGTTTCTGGCATTGTGAGTGGTGCCATCTTTCTGCTTTCAGGTGGCCTTTGAGGTGGGGTTGCTGAGGGGGTGTTATGAATACATCTTAAAAATGGATGGGGAGCTTTTCCCATGATGGCCCTTTGCAATTTTGTCCCCTGTGGGGCTGTGCTGTCGCTGATGCGTGGTTCTCCTCCCTCACAGGTTGCCTGGTCACTATGAACCATGGCCCAGCTATACTACAAAAAGGTCAACTTCTCTCCGTACCGAGACCGGATCCCACTGCAGATCGTGCGAGCGGAGGCAGAGCTCTCGTCGGAAGAGAAAGCCTACCTCAGTGCCGTGGAGAAGGGGGACTATGCCAGCGTGAAACATGCCCTGCAGGAGGCAGAGATCTACTACAACATCAACATCAACTGCATGGATCCTCTGGGGCGCAGTGCCCTGCTCATAGCCATAGAGAACGAGAACCTGGAGATCATGGAGCTGCTGCTGAGCCACAGCGTCTACGTGGGGGACGCGCTGCTCTACGCCATACGCAAGGAGGTGGTGGGAGCTGTGGAGCTGCTGCTCAACTACAGGAAGCCCAGTGGTGAAAAACAGGTAGGTTGAGTGTTCCCCTTCAGTTCTGAGCTGTTATCCTGCCTCAGGAAAGTGCTGCTGCTCAATGTCCTTGGTGTTGGTCCGTGGCTTTAAATACCAGAGCAGACCTGGGTATTGTAAAACGAGGGATGCCCTGATGATGGCAGGAATGATGCATCTGACTCCATGTTCTCAGAAGGTTAATTTATTACTTTATGATACTATATTATAATAAAGAATACTGTACTATACAAATGAATACAGAAAGGATACTTACAGAATGCTAAAAAGATAATAATGAAAGCCCGTGACTCTTTCCAGAGTCCTGACACAGTGTGATCCTGATTGGCCAAAGAGTGAAAACAGCTCCCACCAGAATCCAATGAAACAATCACCTGTGGGTAAACAATCTCCAAACACATTCCACATGAGCACAACACAGGAGAAGCAAATGAGATAAGAATTGTTTTCCTTTTCTCTGAGGCCTCTCAGCTTCCCAGGAGAAAAACCCTGAGCAAAGGGATTTTTCAGAGAATGTGAATGCCACACCTGGGCAGTCCTGTTTGGATGGTAATCTCCAGCCTGAGCAAACATGTTCTGCCTGATTTAAACACTCATTTTTTTCTCTCTCACTCAGTGTTCTTTCCAGCCCCACAGTGTTTGTGGACACACTGATTTATAGATTGATTTATAGATGAGCACTTTCTAAAGGAATTTGTGGCTCTCTGAAATTATATTACAATCTGTAAATATGAACTATTGCCACGCTGTTGTGCTGATATTAAGTGGAATTGTTTTTCATAAGTAAATCCTGAAAGCACACAAGCTTATTTACAGCTGCAAGCAAGCAAACAGTCTGCTGGGTTTCAGTCCTTTGCTGTAGTGCAGATGGATCATCTTGGTCTCCCTCTCCAGAGAGCTCCAGGGCAGAAATGCTGAGGCAGGACATAACTTACAGCAATGACTTGTAGGAAGGATCCTGAGCTGCAAAGCCACCTCTGAGTTACATAAGGATCTCGTAGGAAAAACCACCAAATTTGAATCCTGTCACTTCAAGTGTCACCTATTTTCAACTGTTTTTTTTTTTCTGATTTTCTTCTTTTCATTTATAAGCACTACTGCCAATAACTAGAATAATTTATGTAAATTGCTGACCACTGGTAATTTTTGCATATTCACTGCTTAGAAAGGAACATCCAAAACTTGGATAATCCTTATATATCAAGCCTCCTTTTGAAGGGAGCACATCCCTGTGTGTGTGAAGGATTAATACCAATCAATCACGGAAGAAAATGTTTTCAGTGGATAGGCCCCTTGTCACACTGTTTTTCAATAGTAATTTCATGTAGCCAAGCAAACAATAGGGATCAACCCTGACAGAATTCAAGAGTGCTCAGCTTTATTATTTAGAAATTGCAGCATTGTGCTTGCTTGTAGCAATGTGATTCTAATGTGTGGTTTAAAAACCAGAGAGATAACGAAACTCCTCTATCTGACCTAAAAATGCAAGTGTTAGTACTGAGTTTTAGTCTGACAAAATGTAAGTAGCAAAATACAGACCATCCATTAAGAATGAGCCATTTTTACCTTGGTCTTCTAGAAATTTGAGCATCCTGCAGCTCAGCAGGACAGAAAGCACAACAGAAAAGTTCTTTTCAGCAGCACAAGGAATTGCCACTGATTATAGCAGGCTAATGACAAGTTTCTCCTGAAATGCCATGGAAAGCAAGTGATGGGATTCGTGTGGATTTCTGTAACATCCCTTGAATACCAAAACTTGTGTCCACTCAAATCCCCATCCCTGCTGGCTTAACTGGGCAGAGACAGAGGTCCGTGAAATGAGGTTGATATATTACAGCTGAAATGCAGCCCCAGTGTCTCCAGTTCAGTGATCCATTTCATAGTAGGCCTGTTCCATTTCTGTTATCTCCGTGCCACCTCTCCTTCTGTAGCTAGAATTGTATCTGCTGCAGGGTTTACAACTTGGAGGAGAGCATGTGTGGGGGAGAGAAGATACGGTGCCAGTTTCAGCTTTATTTACAAGGTTTGTTACAAGAGCAGATTTCGTCAGTGTATTTTAAACTAGCACTGGCGTGGTGCAAGATTCTGTGAACAAACTCGGATTAACTTCCCTGGCTGGGGTTCAGGCTCTTCTGGGGACTGCAGGAAGAGTTTGCTGGTAGAGGGCTGCAGGACTGGGCTGCCCTTGCAGCTCTTTCGCTGACTGCTCATGCAGTGATGGGGATGAACATTTATTTTGTGTGTGGTGATAGGACAAGCTGGGCCAAAGTTGATTATTTTGTCAAAGGCCAAAGTTGGTTATTTTGTTAAAGGCCAAAATTGGTTGTTTTGTCAAATCCCAAAGCTGTTCCAGGAGGGGTTTCTGAGCACGAGCTCCCGATGCTAATTCCGCAGCAGTATCAATATAAATTCATTAATTGTCCTTGCTGGACCCTTTCTCAGAAGGTCCTTTGGGAGCCCCACACCTAATTGCTTTCACAAAAAGCACCTGATAAAGCAGATTAGCACAGCTTTGTCCTCATCAGCTACTTAGGTGTTCTAAAACATGTAGAAACGCTGCTCTTTTGTTCCTGTAGTAACAAAAGAATCGCACCTCATAGGAAGGTTTCTGTCTGGCTGTGAAATTTGTAAGATGCTATCACTGCACTTCTTACATATTAGATTTAGTATAATCTATTAATTAAATGTACAGAGGGTTCAGTTTGCCTGCACAAGCCTGTGTGGGGACAGCTTTTGGGCTCGTGTGTGCCATCAGGGTCTGGCTGTCTCTGCTGCATTCTGGGCAGAGGTGCAGGGGCAGCATCCTCTGAATGCTCTGTATTATTGAATGTTCATTCACCTGAGCCTGGGCTCTGGGAGAACCTGCTGGCTCCCTTTTCCTGGTTATTTGCCTCTCTCCCCGAGCCTGGTGTCTCTCTGGGCATGGAGAGCTGTTCCCATTTGCGTCTGTTCACGTCAGCCCTGTTAATTGTTGTCTTTGCATCTCCAAAGCAGCTGAGCAGCATCATCCAGCATAATCCATTTCATGGGTGTGTATCTTCAGCCTTATCAGCGTGCCACAGTCCTGACAGCAGCTCTTAGAGCTGCCTCGTTCCAGCCTCTCGTGGAGTGGCAGTGGCTGGATGTGGTTTGGAAAAGGGACCCCCCAGAAGCTCAGCCAAGGCAGGTTCACTCAGCAGCCACAGAGCCTCCAAGAGGAGAGCTCCATTCCCGGCTCTGAGAGCTGCCCGAGGGAAAGAGCTCTGCTTTTCCACCTGTAGGATGACCTTTTCAGGGAGCAGAAGTGGAAAACCTTTCGAGCACACCTTTGCTGTGCTCCTTATGTAAGGGAATCAGGGTCTCGTTGATGCTGTAAGGCCCAGGGTGAGGATGGATGAAGGGGTTGGGCGGCTCAGGGGCTGGGATCCTGTCATTAAGTGAATTTTTCTGAGTCATTATTCTGCAAACCTTTGCTAGCCTGCTGTTTAAGCGGCATTGACTGGGAATGCGGTGACAATGGCAGGGGTAAGTCACAGGCAGTAACTATAACAACCCGGGGCTCGGCGCAGGAGCAAATTGCTCTGTTTACATGGGGAGAGCCACCTCGCTCCAGAGGATGCTGCAGAGCACAGCGGAGATCAGCAGCGATGTGCTCCAGCAGATGGGCTTCTTTTTAGGGTTATCTCCAACCGAGCTTTGTGGGCTATTTTAAGATCTTAGTGTTTCTTATCCAATCCGTGCTGCCCAGTCCAGACAACAAGGAATAGTGTGGCCAGCAGGAACAGGGAGAGCATCGTGCCCCTGTCCCTGGCACTGTGAGGGCACACCCCGAGTGCTGTGCCCAGCTCTGGCCCCTCAGCTTGGGAAGGACCTTGGGACACTGAGCACATCCAGAGAGAGGGGCTGGAACACAAACCCTGAGAGGAGCCCCTGAGGGAGCTGGGGGTGCTCAGCCTGCAGAAAAGGAGACTCAGGGCTGCCCCCATCGCTCTGCACAGCTCCTGAAAGGTGCCTGTGCTCAGCTGGGGCTGGGCTCTGTCTGCAGGAACTGACACAGCCAGAGCACACAGCCCCGAGCTGTGCCAAGGGAAATACAGGCTGGATAGCAGGAAAAGGTTTTTTACAGAAAGGTGATAAAGTTGTGGAATGGCTGCCCAGGGAGGTGGTGCAGTCCCCATCCCTGGGTGTGTTTAACAAGGCCTGGATGTGGCACTGGGTGCCAGGGTTTAGCTGAGGTGTTGGGGCTGCGGTGGACTCAATGGTCTTGAAGGTCTCTTCCAACCCAGTGATTCTGTGAATTCTGTGAATTCTGTGAACTGAGAGCTGTGGTTTTGGGTACTGAGCTGTGACTCTGCTGGTGGAGCTGGGGAGGAGGCTTCACCAATTACAGGCAGGATAATGCTAATAAACTTAGAGCTGTTTTGAAAGATGCTGTTGGCTGTGGGAGATTTTGGGGTCAGTGAGAAAGTGATCATGGTGCAACAATGGGAAGAGCATAGAGATGTTCTGATGTCCTTCACTCCCAGCAGAGAGTAAAGCCCAGGCTTGAACGACCCATCCTCGTCTTCAGTAACCAAAGAGCTTTCCTAATTTTGTGATTTTTACAGGTTAACTTCCAAGGGTTACATAATTTACTCCAATTACTCCTTTTTATAAACCATAGATCTCTTTGACCCATCACACAGCTGGTCCCTTAAACCATGGCATAGCTTGTTTTTTCCCAAACTCATGGCAGGCACTTGGAAACCAAGCAACCTATTAATGAATATTAAGAGGAACAACAAAACAAACTAATATTCCTGGAACCTGGAGGGTGTGCAAGTGTTGTTTTTCCTACAGATGTTTGTAGTCAGCAAACATGCATTTTTCAGGAAATAAAAGTGAGCCTGGTCTGGTGGTAGTTATTGTTTGATTTTCTGGGCAGTGCAGAGGCTGATGTATTGCATAGGGGCGGAGGAGGAATATAGGTGTACTTGGCGTGGCAATCCATCCTGAGTGATGAGTGTCATGTTACTTAAATAAGACAACAAACCACTGAATAACCAACAGAAAGTGCAGGGATAGGTTTGAAATAGCAAAACTGAGCAGCTGCAAATGCAGTATTGACTTTGGGAGAGGCTTTTCTCTTTGGTGGGGGGGAAATGTTGAAATGCAAAGTTGTCTGTGCATGGCACAGGTCCAGTAAATGCAATGGCAAAACAAGGCAGTAGGCACACAGCAAAACCAGAGATCTGGCTGGCATCCTATGGGGTTGAAATTAACAGGGAACTTTAAATTATTGGGTTGTTTCTTAATTCAGAACTACTGCACAAGCAAGGGAATGTATATATGAAGCCTGTTGAATGAATTCTCCTTCCCTGTAAAATCTTCTGTCTCTCAACCTATCTGATCTTTTTGAGTTTTGCTGTTTATTTTCCCCCTAAAAGTGCTATCAGATTGTTATTTTTGCTATACAAACATCAATACAGTGAGTTCTGCTTTCAGCCAAGCTGGAGGCTGCACCTAACCTTCGCCAGCAAAGAGCAGGAAATTCATGTCTGAAAACTCCCATTTCCCCCTGCATTTGATTCACCCTCAATTTACCAGTAATAGCTGTATTTCCTGACACTTGGGAGCCTGTTGAAATGAGGCGTTCAGGGGCCCACTGGTGTGAGCTGTGTGTGTGGGGTGGTGGCAGGAGGTGCGTCAGAGCGCTCAGGTCTCGCCTGCCTCTCTGCCCTCCTGCCAGGGCTGTGCTTGCAGCACTCCAGACACGGACTCTGCTGCCTGCTGAGCCCTCCTCCCTCCTTCAAGGAGCTGTAATCAGTCATCTGAATGGCTCCAGGTCCGTGAGCACCTCCACGGTGGCTGTTTCCTTCACAGCAATCAGAGCCGACATCAGCTGTTTGCATAAGGAGGGTACCAGCATCTCTCTCTGCTGGCTGGCAAACTTTGCAATTTGCTCTCGTGGCAGATGGCTCCAAATTAAGCTGGTTCACAGATGGGACTACAAATGCAATTCCTCAATAATGAGAATAAAAAGAGAAAAGGGATCTTAGGGTTTATGGCTGTGATTTGGTTTGTTCTGATCTGTTTGGTCCTTCTGAATCAGTGCCATCCATATGTGTTCCAAAAGAAGGAGTTTGCAGGTACAGCCTCTGGAAGAGTATGGCTGTGAAGAGGAAAGTATAGAGAATAAAAGGCAACTTTTCAGTCTTAGTTGCTAATCATCAGATTGGTAGAACATTGCTGCACTGGATAGTGTTAGTGAACCTAAAATTTGACCTCAAAAATCCCCTTTTAGGTGAGCTGATGAGTGAAAATTGGTAGAAGATTGCTGCACTAGATAGTGTTAGTGATCCTAAAACTTGACCTCAAAAATCCTCTCTTAAGCAGCTGATGAGTGAAAATCCACCTTAATCTTTGTTCAGATCCCACAGATGAACAGCCTAGAGACAGCCTTTTGTGAAACAGAAAATAAAGGTTGCATTAAACCATTATATTCTTGCCCAAATCTTATAACTTTCTTGAGACAATGTGATTTAGCCTAATTTCCCTACTCACACAGGGGTTTTTGTCCTGTGTGCAGAAACCAGTTTAAAGTTTAGCCCTCACCACTGACAGGCCTTGATTTTGGACTTGCTGGTACAAGCTCATTGCCAGCCCTGTGCTACCACTGATGGGACCATTTAAGTCAAAAGAAACAGTTCAGTTCTCCAAAATCTCACAGTATAAAATCTAGATTATGCAGGCAGTTGGAAAGAGGAGAGGTTTAGGAGCAGGCATCTGTATGAAGGAATTCTGTGGCAGTTCTGAATGGTGGCTGAGGAGCTCTGGAACACAGAGGGGAGCAGGCTGATGGGTGTGACTCAAACCAGTCATTTCCACGTTAACAGGAGGGTCCAAAGTGAAAAGGAAGGGCAGAACCTGGTTAGAAACACTCCTGAGCAAGAGGAGGTTCTGAAGAGTAGAACCAGTGAAGAAAAACACGGCCACAAGTTGTCAGTGTGGGAATATTTTAAAGGAACAATAAGGAAGAAGGATCATGTCTGAAAACAGAGAAGCAGCTTCAAAGCCTAATGGCTCCATTAGCACCCAAGCTTTTCATTATTTTTATTGATGCAGTAATAATTCACAGTTATAGTTAACATGCCTTTGACACTGGTGGCTGCCTTCAAAATGAATTCCATCTAATTAAACTAAACAACAGAGGAATCAAAGATCACTTCAGCTAATGATTACATTTAACTGGGAAATTCTTTCCTCCCTCCCCATTGCCTCAGTCCCCAGATAATCTTAAATATAAGGGAAAAAGAACCGGGTGAAACATCTCCTGGACTCAGGAGATGAAGGCAGTTGCAGATACCAGGTTTCTAACAGTGGCAATAAGGCACTGGCTCCTTCTCCTGGGTCACCATAAACTCTGTTATTATTTCCTAGGGTGCTGGTGGGGGTCAAGCTAAGAATTGCATCACAGCATGCACAAACCTGCCATGCTTGTAATTGAACACACAGACAGATGAGAAGTCAGGGATTATCCAAGATGCTTCCCAGAGAATTGTCCTTACTGATCTGTGGGAGGATTCTGAGCACTTGCCTGCTCTGGGCACACTGTACAGAGAATTTTCAGTCAGGTGTGATGGGTTCTCAGGATTCAGCTGGGTGGATGAACTATTATAGGGCAAAAAAGTCCTGTTTGTGCTGCTACACAAGTGAACTTCAGGGCTCTCTGTAGATGTGCTGATTAAGGAGCTTAGTTTAAAAAATCCATGTTATCTACCCATCATCCATAGATGTGCCTAGGTACCCACCTCCCTTTGCTCCTAAGCCCCAATTACAGCATCCCCTGACATCACCCAAAACATATTTGCCTCTGCTCTGTCTGAAACCCCAAACCCAGAGGTTTGACATGGCTGTTTAGATTCCCTGGTACAGATTTGTGGGAGACTCTTCCTGGTGCAATAGTTACAACACATTTTTTCCAAGGGAAGCTTCTCTCAGTGGGAAGAGTGAATGTCACAAATTACAGGCTCCTGCAAACAAAGCTCTGGGATCTATAAAGATCTGTGAAGAACTGCAGGGCAGCTTAGCAGGAGTCCCTCAGCCTCACCTCGCTGTCGAATAGAGCTGTGCTGGCCTGGCAAAATCACATTTATGGCTTGTTTATCCCTGTAGGAGCAGTATTTTGCTGTCCCATGGCAAAATACAGCCTGGTGGGGCAGCACTTTGGTGGCAGTGGTGGTGGAATATCAAAGAGGCATTGACTGGGAGCAGTATTTCTTGTCTGAGTTGCTGCAGGGAGGGAACGCTGTGATCCAAGGTCTTTGCTCTGTCATTGCCTTGGGAGGATGCTGGAAAACTGCTGAGAGGCTCAGGGCCATGTGAATTGTTGGTGTTTAGTTCATGGCAGTGAGGGAGGGCTGGTGTGCTCCAAGTGCTCCTCAGGCAGCAGAGGATGAGGCAGTGCCAGGCTCTGCAGCAGCAGGGGCACAGCATTACTTGGAGGCTTTTACTTCCCAGCACTGGGGATATCAGAGGGAGTCACTGACAGAGTGGGAATAAAGGAAGATCTCAACCACTCAGATCTTTTTTCTCTCTTGTGCAAGCCCCTGTCACCTGTCTAGGTTGTCATTTCTTTGCTTGTTCCAAACTCTGGGGTCTTTTCAGAAGCCGCAGCATTGGTTGGTAAAACAACAGTGCCAATGATGCCTTGTGAGGGCTGACCTAAAACAGAGGCTGGACAGAGCTAAAGAATAAAGCAGAGATTTATTAAAAGGCCTCAAGGGATCCACCTTGGGCAGCACAAGAGCCCAGCCAGGGCTGCACCCAAGATGAACTAAAATGGTCCCAACATTCTCAACCAGGCACGGGGTCTCTCCCTTGGATCAGTGAGCTCTATTTGCACCTTGCAGTTCATTGTCCCATTCCAGCTTTAGCCCATGCAGTCTCACCCTTCTTGGTTTTCTCTCTTCAGCCCACGGTGTTTGTGCTCCTGGGCTGAGATTTGGATCATTTGTCCTTGGTCCCCAGCTGGAGCAGGAATTGTTTTGTCTCCCTGCTCTGTGCACAGAGCTCACCATCCCCTCATATGAAGCCCAGACCCACCCACTAAAGCAGCACAGAATGTGAAAAATATAAAAGCTAAAACCTGAGGCATCACCAAAAGCACAGCTTGGTAGTCAGAATGGGGAATAATGAAGCTCCTGGTCTGTGAGCACCAGGATTTGTGTTTTGTGCAGCATCAGGCAGCGCTGGGCTGGCGCCAGGGGCAGTAACTCACTCCTTCCCTGACACTGTCTCATGATCCAATCTGATCTAAATTTTTTTCTAAAGGAATGTGATTGAATATGAATGCAACCCAAGGAAAAAGCCCTCCCTCTTCAAGCCCTGTCAGCAACTTATTACCTCACCTAAACTTAATGAAACATCTCTCATCCACACAAGGTGATGAATTACAGGAAGAGGGGATGTTTTATGTACAAAGATGATATAAAAGGCTGTAGATAGCATGATTATTAACCTATATTAGCACATCTTGTCCTTGTTACCACTAAGAATAGATAATACAGAGACCAAGAAAAATGAATCAAAAAACTGGATAGCTCTCCCTCCTAGAATAAAGCCTGAAAAATATTAGAAAAATAGTAACTATAATAAAATAAAGATTACCTTGAAGACAGAGCCTCAAATTTCCAGATAACCATGGGCTGTCTTTGTTTCAGTTGTGTTTGGGGTCAGGGGAAAGCTTGTCCATAAAGTGAAAAAATATCTCAGATGCAGCAATATTGCAAGGTCCTTAGAGTAGTTAAGAAATTTATAGGACTGAATTAGGCAAGCTTTTTAATAAAATTAGTTTCAAAGCTTAAAAACAACATTAAAAATAAAGAATAAACCCTAATAACTTTTACTCAGAACAGCTGGTCCTATCAGAGTAACTCTTAAAATGGTAATGAAGAAAGGTGGAAAAACCCAAACAAACAGCATTTTATGTTTCCAAATGAGGGGAAAAAGTACCAATGATCAGGAATAAGCCAGCTAGTCTGCCTGTCCAGTCTTGAGGAGATAATTCAGTTCACTGCCATGTCAGTAATTCTGGACTTACACCTGTGTTGGTGTCACAGTCTCAGGAAAAGCTCCAGCAAGCAGCCAGGGAATCTGCATTTTGGGAAGACCCAGAATATTGCATTTTTGGTAGACCCAATGCACCCTGTGAGCCAGGTCCCCATGTCACTTGGGCCACTTCAGCAGCTTCATTTTTGCCTGGATTTGTCACAGTCCTGGACTTTTGTGCTGTGTTTGTTCTGCCTGGAGGAGTCCCCACTCAGTGAGCCCAGACCATGCAGGGGTGTGATGGAGCCACGGTTCCCTGGAGATAACATCGCTTAATATGTGATAAATCAGGATAAAATATGTGATAAATTAGGACTGCAGCAGGCTTGTAAAACATTCCTGCACTGAGGAGAAGCCAGGAGAGGCTGCAGCTCCTTGTGGCACAGCTCCTGTAGGCACTCCCAGCCCATCTCCCTGCTCTGAAGTGGTTCTGCTCTTCCCAGTGGCTCTGAAGTGCATCAAGGCACAGGAATTCAGGGCAAAGTGAGCTCAGGTTGCACTCCAGCTCAGCACAAGAGGTTCAAACACGAGGTAACTCTCGTCAGTGTCCCCCTGTGACTCGCAGAGTCAGCCACAGTGACTGCACTCTGCATTCCTTCATCATCATCAAGTGCCTCATCTCATCTCCTGCACACGCAGGGAAAGGAGAGGGCTCAGGAGAGAGACACAGAGAGAGAGAGACACACAACACACAGAGACACAGAGATACACAGATACAGACACAAACACACACACACACACACACACATATCACCAGCCTGGGTCTCTGTACGAATCACCAATGGGACCAGCACTGCTGGGAACGTGCCTTGAGCTGTTTTATTTTCCAGCATCAGTCTCATTCCATGGTTATGACAATGGAAAGATGCCAGCAGCTCACATCCCAGGCAGCAGACAAAGAACTTAATGTTACAGCTCACTTTAAAAGTTTTTTGACCAATCACACAAAGCAAAAGCACATTGACAGTAGTTCCATCCAACCACTATAAGCACAGGTACCTTCTGTTAAAGCAATGTTTGCTTATTTCAAATACAATATGTGCTTGTAAGCCTTAAAACACAATGCACAGAGCTCCACTATTAAGCTTAGAACTTCCTAATATCTCATTAGATATACTTTTCTGCAGCTTAAGGAATTCTAGACAAGCATTAATACACAGACCATTGTTCTATTTGTCCTTACTTTTCTACTTTTTACATAATTTTTCTACTGACTTATTTTATGGCCACTGCTTAGCTCTAATCACAGTTCTGCTGTCTCTGAGGCCTGCCTTTTGCAGCTTTCCCAAACCCTCTGATTTTGTGGATTCACACACTCACACAGACAGACACACACACACACAGAGGGGCTCTGGCTGCAGGAACTTGCCACAGCCATTGAAATGCATATTTGCAAAGTCCTTTCCTCCTGAAGGCTCCTCTCCGGGTCCCTCTCTTTTTTTTTAATCCCCAGCAGAAGTTATTATGTGGCATCAGGCACAATTGGTGACATCTTTTGACAGTCTCTGTGGCTGTGCTTTATTCATGCACACATGGCTGAGCACAGGCTCTGGTGCAGCTCTGCCCCTGCCAAGTGCCCCGGGTTCAGTTCAGCCCTGAGAACGAATCCCCTGGGCCCACCTCCATTTCTAAACACATGGATAAGAAGCCAGATTAAAACTGGAAGAATCTAGAGCAGGTCTATCTGTCTTTTACTTTTGTTTACTGGTTTTAGAGAAGGATATTTGGTTATGCAGATATCACAGATCTACTTTTTCACATTCTTTCATGCATTACAATTATCAATTATTAGCAGTTCTGTGATTCTATAAAATTATTTTTTTTATTCAGAGATACCTATTTTAGTGTTAATGTGCACCATCTGGTAACCGTGTATCAGCATTTGGCTTGCTGCAAGGCAGTAAAAGGTACTAATTGTCACTGTTCTGCAGTATCAGTCTGAGGAGCAGAGATTTTATTTGGCTTTACAGGCACATTTGTAAGTCACTGAGGAGATTTTAGACCAGGAAGAGCCTTTTTTTTCAGCTGGATATTCTGGGACAGCTGTACTGGAAACAGTGGAACACTAAAATAACAGCAGAGTTTGCCCATAAGTGCATCTACAGTGTGTGCCATATTCACCAAGATTGTGAATAACCAATACAAAAGCCCTTAAACTACATGACATTTTTAGGTAGCACTTTGTATTGTTCATTATATTTCATTAACCAAATTACATCATTTCAGTCAATGAATTGCTCTTGAGAGAAAAAAAACCCACAAACTCCCTATTAATATAAATTCTGGCATCACTCTGATACCAGACACCAGTGAATCACCTGAAATAAATGCTGACATTTATTCAGCCATGTACCACCTTCCCAGGGTCCCACACAAGGTTGCTTCCAGTGCCTAAAGGGAGCTTACAAGAAAGCTGGATTAGATTTGTAGCTTTCCCCAAGTTCGTGTTGGCAATCAGAAAATCTTCTATAAAGCACAGCTGAGTCAAAAAGCTACACAAGCTGAAAATAATGCAGATTAATGTATTTACAGTTTATCATGGTTATACTTACAATTTATTGCATTGATCCAGGGGAGATGATGGTTTATGAAATACAGATGGCTTGAAAACATGGCAATTCCAAATGTTACAGGTAAAAGCACTGTGAGTTATTTACAGAGAAAATATTATTGTCCACAAAAGGCAAAAGGTACATTTCCATTTGTCTGTTAGTTTGGCTGACGGTGAATGTTTTTGAGCTGAATCTCCTCAGTTTTCCCCTTTATTGCAGTGTGGTTCCCATTGCTGAGCAGTCTTGGAGGCTGGGTTGCTTTTACACAACACTAAACCAGAGGAGCTGCTCCAGGGACGGATACCAAACTAGATTAAATTCAAAGTAAAACTCCTAAAAGACCTACAACAAGGCCACCAGATCTTCTGTGCCAGCTTCTTTCTTTTTTTCCTCCCTTCTGCAGTTTATTTCCTCTTACACTGTACTCCTGACCAAGAGCAGAGATTCCTGCTCTCTTTCTATCCAGAGCTTCTTTCCAGCACTATTTTGCTGGAAAACTTATTTTTCCATTCAGAGGAGAGCTTAGCTGTACTGAACAGCACTTTTATGTGAGCTAATCCTTCTCCTTTAATGAATTAAGCTTGTTTCTTCACCCTCCTTTTCAAATAAAGGGGATTTTTCACTTGCTGCAGCATCTTTCAGAGCAGCAGTGGTACAGGGGTAAGCAGGACCTTATGAGGATTAAATCTAGGTAGGTGAGAACAAGAACTCAGTCACTTGTTGTCAACAGTAGCATTAATTTCTCAAATGAAAAGAACCAAGATGAAATGCAGACAAGGTGTTTGCTCCTGTGCAGGTGGTGGCATTAAGGTTCTGAGGGACTGGGGTTAGCAGCTGGTGTCAGCTGAGGAGGTTAATGGAAAAGAATTTTGTTTTTCAGGTCACTTAATGAAAATAACCCTGGAAGAGCTCAGCAGGGCCCTTGGGGTGGAATAAATTATTCCTCTTCTGCTTCCATCACTGCAGGTTAGCCCAAGACACAGGAGAAGGTGATCTAAACATGAACTCAGCTGGGCAGAGCATCACAGGAGGAACATCAGTGCTGTTGTGATCTCTGCTGCCTCTCCAGTGACAGAGCACAGCCCTTTAGCAAAGGCTCTGCATAGCCACAGCTTTAAAACAGCTAGTTTGTGATGCAGGTTATCAAAAAACACTGTGTGAGAAGACAACAAGAATATTTATCACAAGACAGGCAATTTTGGGCCAATCCATGGCCCTTGGGTCAGGCAGACACAGAACAGAGGCTGCAGCAGCCCCTGGTCACACTGTCCCTGCTCTGTGCTGTGCTGGTTTGCTTTGCTGATCAGAAATAACTCCAGTGACTGAACCCTGCACTGATCTGCTCCTTGGAGCCTCTGGGTGCCTGCACCACCATTTCCCCCTTTATCCCTTAATTTAAAGTTCTGTGAGGTGCCCAGGAGAACTTGTGGTGGTGTTCACAGGGGTTTTTGGATGAGGGAAGAGATGAGGATCTGACTCCATGTTTGAGAAGGCTTGATTTATTATTCTATGATATATATTACATTAAAACTATACTAAAAGAATAGAAGAAAAAGTTTCATCAGAAGGCTGGCTAAGAATAGAATAGCAAGGAATGATAACAAAGGCTTGTGGCTCGGACAGAGAGTCCGAGCCAGCTGACTGTGATTGGCCATTAATTACAAACAACCACATGAGACCAATCCCAGATGCACCTGTTGCATCCCACAGCAGCAGATAACCATTGTTTGCATTTTGTTCCTGAGGCCTCCCAGCTTCTCAGGAGAAAAAATCCTAAAGAAAGGATTTTTCATAAAAGATGTCTATGACAAGAACACACCTCCCCTACCAGTGCTCCAGTCCTCACGAGGCACTGCTCTGATTTGGGGCTGAGGGCTTGTGACCCCAGCCAGAATAAGGATGGGAGATCACTTCATTCCATCCCAAACCATTCTGAGTGCTCCAGATCCATATTTAGACAGCCTGTGGAGCAGACAGGATTAGCACTATCCCCACCTGTAACATCACTGCCTTCTCCTCCAGTGCCCATTCTGAGCAACATGAATTCCTCATCTGTGTAAAGCTGAAAATCCTTCTCGCAGCCCTGGGTACAATAACTCCCATATAGAAAAACAAGATTAAACCTGACAGTAATAGAAGTGATAGAGGAGGAAAAGTGTTCTTCCTTTGAGGCACAGGTTCTGAATACAGCAGCCAGGCACTGATTGAAAAAGGGCAGGGAGAAAGATAAATGCAGTTATAGTCAAGCATCAGGTCTTGAAGAAAATAAAGCTTCTAAGAAAGAGAAAAAAAGAAAACCCCACACCTTTCTCTTGACATTTAAGAAACTACCTAAACAAGCTAAGCAAAGGGAAAGGAAGAGAGAGCAAGACCTTACACGGAGAGCTGCTTTCAGCCATTTGTCACTGGATGTCTTAAAATACATTTATCCAACCTTTCTAAGGGCCACCAAGCCCTCCATGACCCACAGCAAATCCTCAGGACTGCTTTCCCTCCCTGCTGCCTCTGTGGGCACCAGCCTGCTTAGCAAAGCCTCTCCAAAGCCTGCAAGGTGCCAGGGATTTAACTCCTCATGTGCCACAGCCAGGGGAGCAGATTTTGTGCCCCAAAATGCCTGCAGGCTCTTGTGACTGACCTGACAGTGTGGTGAGCACCTTTGGGAGCGTGTTGTGAGCTGTCACACTTCTACATGTAAGAATTTATTGATCAGTTTTGGCTCTTTAGTGCTCTACAGGCTCTTAACTCCCAGGAAACTTGAGATTCCGAGCCTGGAGGTCTCACCACCAGCCTTAGGTGTGTCCTGCAGATTTCTTACCTCACACTCCTCCACCACTGGTTTGCTCTTTGATTTAGGCAGGCGGAGGAACCTTTCCTGCCATTAGGAATCCTTGGCAGCAGGATGTGCCAGGGCAGGAGTGGTGGGCACGGGGAGAGCACTGTGGGCTCTCTGTGGGCACTGATTAACACACAACACTGAATCACCTAAAATGAATGCTGAAATTTATTCAGCCGTGTGCCACCTTCCTGATGAGCCTGGAGGTCTCACCACCAGCCTTAGGTGTGTCCTGCAGATTTCTTACCTCACACTCCTCCACCACTGCTTTGCTCTTGGATTTAGGCAGGCTGAGGAGCATTTCCAGCCATTAGGACCCTTTGGCAGCAGTTTCTCCAAGACATCTCTGATATTTGCCAAGGGAGCAGACCCCCTGTTCCCCCAGCCCAGCTGTGCCCCCTGGAGCAGCAGGATGTGCCAGGGCAGGAGTGGTGGGCACTGATTAACACGTAGCAAAGAGAGCTGCCTGCCTGCAAATGGAAACACACTGGGTGCTTGCATCTAACAGCATTCCCAGCTAATTTTACACTCTGCATATAGTAATAAGACACAACAGGGTGTGCATTAAGCTCATCCTTTGAGAAGTGCAGCAGTAGCTGGAAAATGCACACCCTGGAGTGGCTTATTTGTAGTGGACTATGGCTCATTAATTTTACATTTAATTTTTTTCAAATCCGTTCTAAAAAAACCTAAAAAGTCTATTCTGAGGGCAGTTAAGTAATGTATCCTTACACTGAAAAATATTTTCAAATAAAAACAGTAGGCAAAAGTGAGGAAGAGTTCTGCCCAACTGCAGACCAGGGTTTGAGCAGGTTCTTGGCCTGCTGATGCAGATATATAGTGCAATAATAGTAGTTATGGAAATCTATTCTGTGTTCACTCTTTTCTAGACTTTTCTTTCTTTTTGTGTAATTACCTGGGCCGTTTTTCTTCCTTTTTTTTGTCCTCCTTTTTTTTTTCTGATTTCTTTGTTTTCTTGTTTGTTTGTTTTTTGGTTTTTATTTCTTTTTTTTTTTTGGTGTGTCTTTTTTTTTGTTTTGTTTTTTTTTAATTTGATTTTGGTTTGTTTTTTTTTTTTTTTTTTTTTTTTTTTTTTTTTTTTTTTTGTTTGTTTTATTGTTTTTTGTTTTTCTGTTTGATGTATGAATGTATGAGCCCATACCCACTTCACACCCGATTCACATTTGGATGGGGATGGGACTGACTTTTACACCAGCCTGGGAAGGAGTGCTCAGGAGGCAGATTTGCCGCATTTGGGGGAAAATGGTTTTGCCAGAATAGCAGTGTATGGCCAAGCCTGCCTACAGCAGCATTTACAGCACAGAGGGTGCCATAAAACCCATTTTGTTATAATGTCACTCCCAAAGTATGAATGAGGGACATCTAAATCCTGCTGCTCCACGTGAGGTGTGACTTTTCCCCTGGTGGTTTATCCCTCCATGCAGGTTCCAACGCTGATGATGGACACCCAGTTTTCAGAGTTCACCCCAGACATCACCCCCATCATGCTGGCGGCTCACACCAACAACTATGAGATCATCAAACTGCTCGTGCAAAGGCGAGTGACCATCCCACGGCCGCACCAGATCCGGTGCAACTGCGTGGAATGCGTCTCCAGCTCCGAGGTGGACAGCCTGAGGCACTCCAGGTCGAGGCTGAACATCTACAAAGCCTTAGCCAGCCCTTCGTTGATTGCCTTATCGAGCGAGGATCCCATCCTGACCGCCTTCCGCCTGGGCTGGGAGCTGAAGGAGCTGAGCAAAGTGGAGAATGAGTTCAAGGCTGAGTATGAGGAGCTGTCCCAGCAGTGCAAGCGTTTTGCCAAGGACCTTTTGGACCAGGCACGGAGCTCCCGGGAGCTGGAGATCATTCTCAATCACAGGGACGATCAGAGCGAGGAGCTGGATCCCCAGAAGTGTCATGACTTGGCAAAGCTGAAGGTAGCAATAAAGTATCACCAGAAAGAGGTAAGAGTCACCTAAATGTGAAGGTGTTGGGTGAAAGAATTAATTTCTTGAGTTGCTCAGTGTGTTGGGGAAGATGAAACAGGAAAGCCTTACAAATATGGTTGTCTGGCAAAAGATTTTAAGAATATGGAAGCTATAAGCGAGATTGAAATGAAAGCAAGTTTTGAGATACCTCAGTTACTGAACAGCTGGAAAACAATGGCATGGCCAGCTGAAGGTAATCCCCTTTTGATGAAACAACACCCTCTGCTTGCAGACAGGCCCAAGGGTCAGAGCAGACCCTACAGCTTGGCAGAAGGAGTCCAAAGAGGAGTTTTTAGGGTTTAAAATGTAACACAGTATGGTGATGTAATGATTCTTATAGGCTGTATGGAAATGCTATAGGATTTGTATCTTGTACTAGATGGGTTAGTGAGAATCAGAATATTCAACACAGAAGAAGATTTATTGTATTGTAATGTGAACCTCGCGGTCTTAGCTCTTAGCTCTTACCTTGTTTATTCTCTTACTCTTTTTACTCTCTTACCCTTTTACTCTCTTTCCCTCTCATTCTCTCTCCCCCTCTCCTCTCTCTTTGCTGCTCTGAGCTGTGTTTGGCAGCTCCCAGCAGGGCCCTGCACCCAGGCCCTTTGCAATAAATGCAATAAACCACAAGTTCCTGACCTGGCTGCAGAGATCTCTGTCTCTCTCCGTCCTGACCATCCTACCCCCCATCAATCCTACACTGTGGGTTTGTTCAGTGCTGGCTCTCAGGTGGGATTTTTTAATATGCACAGGGATTGGTCACAAACCAGGAGGCTCAGGGTGCCTTGGTGACAGCGTGAATCTGACAGCAGTTGAGGGTAACAGGACTGGGGCTTGCTGCAGTGGGCTGTGGCTTCTACAGCACCAATAATTTCTGTCTCAGAGCCACTTGAATCCCAGCTCATTGTGCCCCTGCAAAGAACAGCCTGCAGACATTCCCAGGTCTGCTCACTCTGAAAGCTTTTCCCAGTGGCTGCTTTTGTACAGGAGCCCAGAGCTTGAAGGGGCTGCCTGGCTCCCTCATGGAAATCATACAGCACACAATTCACTTCCTGCAGCCACCAAGCACTTCCAGGCACCCATTCAGCACCAACTCTAAAGGGCCAGAGATGTGACAGCAGCTAAAGAGAGCAGGAGAGGCTGGGGGCACTCCCAGGGTCCCAGGTCTCCAAATTACCAGCAGTCTTGTGAAAACACTCATGTGGTGCAAGTGTTTATTCGCACCTGTGACACCTCTTGATCCTCAGTTCTTGACCCATCTCTGTTTTAGGAGCTGAGCAGCAATTCCCAGAAATTCAGACTCCTGCCCCAAGTTCCAGAGAGGGAAGCCACACTTCAGCTAAAGGGCACAGAGCCTTTCAGAAGCCCTCAGATCCACAGATTTATAAATTGATTCAATAAAGGCCACAAACCCCAGGAGAATGCTGACAGCAGTTTCATTAGTTGGCTCTGGATTTCCTTTCTCTTTCCAAATCCAGACAGAATTTAGGAGATGATAAATTGCTGTTGGCCAGCGATGGTCCGGGTTATCTGAAGGAGGAATTCAACTGAATTTCAATGTGCATTACATTCTTCTGTGTCTGAAGGGTCACCTGAGTGGCAGAAGATCTTGCCACATTCCTCTTTTCATCCAACACTGACCCAGCATGGTGTGAAGGGCTGAGAGGTGAAAAATGCAGATTTCCTTTCATGTTGTGCCCCCCAGTGCCAGCCCCTCCATGCAATAAGCTGGAGCCAAAGCCTCAAACTTCCTGGGATCCATCCCTTGGCATCTCCCTGCTCTTGCTGGGCTGCTCTGGGGGAATGTCAGCTCGCTGGTGTCATGTCAGGTTGGGTTTTGCTCTGTGACAGGGTTGGGTAACACCACAAGTGCTCTAGGGACATGGACAAGCAGTGAGGAGTTACTCTGGAGAAGGGCAGCCCAGGTAATCAGGTCAATGTTCATTGGAACTGAGAAGGAGCAGACATTCTGCTTCTGGTTGTGCACTGGCCTGGCAGGCACAAGCTCCAGATCACCCCAGTGCTCCTGTGTGCAGGTCCCTGCTGGTCCCACTGGGTCACTGGTGACATCCAGGTGTCAATCTGTGCCTGCTCTTGTCTTGTGTTCACACTCAGGAGCTGCTGAAGCAGCTCACTGTGTTTGAAACGTGGTGCTGAACAGTGCTGGAGCTTTTTTAATTTTAATTTTTTTAATCGTTGCCTGCTTTCTTGACAGCTTTTATTTTTTTTTTTTTTTTTTTTTTTTTTTTTTAAGGCGTATTTGACTGAATTCCAAGCATATGGACCAATTCCATGTTTTGTGACATATTCATGACAGTTCCAGCCTAAAAATGATAGCAAACACGCTCTGTGTTGCCAGCTAAAGTCAGTGCTCTTTTCAGGTGGAATACTGGTGGGCAGGGGCAAATGAATGAGGTTGGGGAAGCAGCTGCTGATCCCTTCCATCCCACCTGGTTATTCACAAAACCCTGAAGCATCCTGCAGGGTGGCTGGGGTTTTCTTACCATAATAATTAGGCCATCTTATCGTGGCAATTAGCACAACACAAAACATCAAGCAAGATACAAACACCCTTGCCAGCTTCTGAGAAAATGAGTAGGAACCTTTGCCAGGGAGACAATGAGAAATGTTTTTCAGTCCTGACTGAAGAGTATCAGACTGGGAGGATTTTTGTGGGGACAGGAAGGAAAACAGAAGGGAGTTTGGTTTTTATGAAAGAAGGTTCTGCAGAGAAAAACAGCAGACTTTTAAAAGTAGATCATCTTGTTCTGCTGAAGCTTTTTATGTCTTAACGTTAAATGGGATTGGATTGGATTGGATTGGATTGGATTGGATTGGATTGGATTGGATTGGATTGGATGGAGAAGGTTTTTACACCTGAAAATTGACAAAGAATAAAGTCAAATCTCTGGTAGCCTAAGAGAAGAATCCACCATGGAGTTTGTGCCATTTTCTGGAGTGTCAATTGTTACTACAGTTTTTAGTTGTCTATATTCTGCACAAAGAATGTGTAATTTCATATTGATTTCAGACAAATTTCCTGCAGATTTTTTTCTTTTTGAGTGAAATGAAGCTGAACCTGAAAATTTCTCCCCAAAATATGAAATTATTCCATTTCAGCTTTATCAGGCAGATAAGGTCAACTTCAAGGTTCTTCTCAGAGAAGCTCTCAAGGGGAGATGGGTGAAGAGATCATGGGGTTTGTCTTTACAAAGGCAAGAAAAATCTCCCATTATGTTTTGTTGGGGTTTTTTCCCAAAAATCCCCTTGGAATTTAGAAATTTTGATTTCTCCCAAACATGACATGCGCTAAATATTTTGTAAACTGAGAAACGTGTTGCTCATGAGGAAGAAGACCATTCTTCTTTGGAGGAGGGCCAAAACAATGGAGCTATAATAAATTTGTTGCTTTTCCTGTTTGTTTTTAATAAGCCTGTAAATCCTAGAAGGTAAATTACTGCTTACACAGAATGGGGGGAGAAAAAAAAATCAATTACACAGGAAAGATTAAAATGGGCCCTAAGGTAGCTTTGTAGTATATTTTATGGCACTAAATGGTAAAAACATGCTGTGCAATGTTCTCAAGCTCCCTCTCCCTTCTCATGTGAAGTGTAGAATGGCTGTGTACTCAGTTTCAACTCACTGTGATAATTTCTGTAGGAGATGGGAAGGACTTAATAGTTGTGATATCTGATTGCATGGCAGTCCCAAAATCTGGGGAAAAAATGAGGACAGCACAAAACACTGTGGAACACAATGAGTTAGACCCAGCACAGACACATCAGTTCTCTCAGTCCAATGTTAAAGAAATTATTTGCCAAGGATTGCAGTAATTAAGGTCTAAGAGACCAGCAGGCTTTTCATAAATGTTCTGTAGTGTGTGGCATTTGTCTTCATATTATCCCTTTTCTAGTTCTTTTATTCATGACTAATTTTGGAAGGAGAAAGGGTACTGAGGGCCTAATAGGAAAAGGCAGAGCTCAGCTGTTGAGGATCAGTCTTCACTGTGCTCTCCTGGCACCAAATTAGCTCTACATTTGTTAATTTGTTTGCATTTCCAAGAAAAGATAGGGAAAAGTCATCTCTTAGGATCTTGCCAGTCCTGTAAAGCACAGTTGTGTATTCAGGGTATGTGTCTGATTTAGGGAATCAGAGCAGAGGCAGCAGGCAAAGAAAATTTTGATGTCCTTTAAGTTTTTTTTCCTTTGCCAATAATGTAAAACATCCACAGTGTAGCAGTGAGTCAGGTCTAAAAGGGCAGATTTCTGCTCATATTTAACATTCTGCTGAGCCAAAAGAGCAGCAATACACATTCAGCTTATTCCTGCTCTCCTGCTCTCCATCACAGGTCATTCCCATCTCCAAAACGAAGTGAAACATCACAGTAGTGGGGGTTTTAATGTGTTTTTCTGGTGCTGGCAAATAGCTGGGCAGGTTTAGTTTATGTGCCTGCACAATGCAAGGCACTCAGAAAAAAACCCCATTATTTTATCTATGACTCTATTGCTTAGCACTTCCACAGAATTAGATCAAAGGAGTGCACAGAGAAATTCCTTCTCAAAAACCCTTAACCCCCATATCTCCTCACTGTGCTCTAATCAATGGCAGGAAAGGACAGAAGCAGAATTGTTTGCTTTTCCAATTTAAAAACCAGTGCTCTTTGCCGTTTTTCTCCTCAGGATGAAGCTTCAACAGCTTCAGTTCCTTTTTTAATTTTTTTTCCCAGGACATTTACATAGACAAGCACCTCCTGAGATGCAGTTCTGAAGTGAATGAATAATCACTCCTGCCATTCCGCATATTTTTCCGCTGTGTCTTGACTCTTGTCAAGTGTGTGGCTGCAGTCAGAAGCACAGCATCCCTCTCCAGGGAGCATGCATAAACCTGGGAAATTTCTGAGGGCACTTCACTTAGTGTATAAAAAGAGCTTATAAAAATATCAGAGATGCATGAGGAATGAAGTGCGAGGTCTGTGAGAATCAAAGCTCCTCGCCTGCACCTTGTTTACCCGATTTGAAAGCCATTCAGGTATCTTGATGGATGGCCACAGATCTTTCTTTGCTTGCAGGCAAAGCTCAGTTATTCTCCTGTGGGTTTGTCTGTTTTCTTGCCATACTGCCTGGAGGAATAATGATAGAGGGCTGAATATTTGTATTGCGCTCTTCAAAGGCACAATGAAAAGTCTTGCTTGAGCCTGCACAGCTCAGAAGAGTAATAAAGAGGCTTTTACTCCCAGATTTCTAGAAGGAAATCAGGTCGTGAAAAGATCTTTATTAGGACTAGGTGAGGGAAGTGGAGCTGCTCCCTGTGGATGCTTTTCTTGGTTTCTGGTGGTCTGGAACGCTGATATGCCGTAGTGTGTTCCATGGTGAGGATGGTGTGGTCTGTCCTGTGCCACAAACCTGAACGTAAGTTTGGTGGTTTCAAAAGCACTGAGTGTCCAAATGTGACCTTCCCTTTTCCAACAGCCATCCTTTCATTTGTTCACTGTTGTCTGCAGCAGTGTTCCCATCTGGTGTGTGAGCAGTGGCCTGTGCTAAATGAAGCTGTTTTCTCTCAAACTCCATCCCAGCAGCACTTGACCACCTTGGATAATCTTGTGTGAACGTGGCACTAACTGAGCTGTTATCAGCAGCCTCAGAGGCAGAGTTTGGGGTGGCAGGAGGGGATATTTGTCTATATTTGCAACTGTAAAAGAGCCATCCCTGCTGATCACTGGTGGTGCATGACTCAGAGCCCCTCCTCTACGGGCTTGTGCAGTTGCCAGATCTCTTTGTGCAGTTTGGGAAATCGTCACAGAAATTTAACCTGTACGGCTGCATCGGCGCGTTACAAAAATCAGGACAAGTGGCTCTTAAATCTTAACTCTTAAATCTTAACTCCTCTTTGAACTTGGAAGAAGAAATAATATTCAGAGGGCTGATGGTTCAGTGGTCTGACAAAGTGGGCTGGAGTGTTTATTGAGGGAGCAGCATTATTTGGTACATCGTTCACGTAACGCCGAAGCGTTCTCGCTTGATGAAGGTTAGCCACATATTGCAGCTGTCACTGAACAGAGCTGCAGAACACTGTCTTTTGACAGCAAAATCATCTCTGACTAATCTTTTCATGCACCAATTTGAAAAAGCACCCTAAGACTGGTATGTAGGTCAAGGACAAGGACTTGGATTGCATTATGGTGATGTGAAGTGGGCAGAAAATGCCAGGATCATTCTTTAAGTAATTTTTAGTGTCTTGTTCCTCTTACTTAATGATCTCCTGGACAAAGATGGGAAATATGTTGAAAGCTAAAGAGGTCGCCACTGTTTTAACAGCATTCAAGAGTGATTTAGTGAGTTTGACAGTTCCCTAAACTTCATGTTTCCCATCAGTCTCCTTGCCAGCCAGAGAAGAAGCTTGTGAAGCCAAAGCCAAAGTACAGGACATGATTGATGGGCTTTCTATAGACAGCAGGAACTGGAGAGGACAAGTGATGCCTGGTGTGTGGTAACAGCCAAGTGTTCAGTGTGCCCACATCTGAAGGGCTGAAGTGTGTTTAAAGTCAGCTTTATGTCAGTGGAGAAAAGTAAATCATGTTATTTCATACTTTGAATGACACTCTGAAGTAATAAACTCTGGGGAAAAACTGTGGGCATGGATACTCTCGTTTGGACTAAGAAGTGATCATTGTTATTTACCTGATTTCTGAGAATTTCAGCTTCACTCCTGTGGCTTAGAGAAGTGAGTTATGAAGCTCCTTTCAGAAGAGAACTGACTCCTCTCACCTCATGTACAAATCAGGTCCATCACCATCTCAGTGGTGACTGTTCTCAGCCACCACCTCACAGGTGGCTCCAGGAGAAGTGAGATGAATAGATGGGTTTGTCATGACACCCCCCCAGACTGAGCTCTTGTGCAGACTGACATTTAAAAGCTGTGACTGCAGTTTTTGTTCTTATTCTCTCCAAACCCCACCTGGCTGAGCAAACTTCCCTCAGCAAAGTGTATTTTCTGCCAGGGTGGTACAACCAGGAGCAGGGGCAGCCTTTGGGAGTTCCCGGGGAGGTGAGAAGTGTTTGTAGTCTGCTACTCTGCTCTTTTGTGGATATTGGAATACATTTACTCATTCAGGAGAAGGTAAGGCAGAAAGGAAAAGGAATCCAAAATTACACAGTTTCAGTGTAAACGTGTCTCAGGACAGAAAGGAGGCAAAGGAAAACTAATTTTGGGACTTTTTATTAACACTAATCGGGTAAAGTAAGTTTGTATTTTAAAATACTAGTAAATGGCTTTTAAAATTTTCATGTTTGCTTTACTTATCACTCATTTAATGTAAATGTTAGTAATTCACTAGAGAATGTGCCCAGCCTTTTACTTAAAAGTCAACACCTTCCCCACTTCTGCCCTAGCCCCTGAGAGCTCCCAGTATATTCACTGCCAAAACCTGTAACTCCTGAAGTGCTGCCTGAAAGAGCACTCAGGAAACGCTGGTAGATTTGTCTCTAAACACTTTTTAGTGTTTTTCCAGTGCTTCTGTGTCTGATATCCCCTGTTCAGCTCTTGGGACCCAGGTATGTGTTGGAATTAACTCCTTGTGGGCTGTGTTGCTCCTGTTCGTCACTTCAGCACTCTGCCTTTGGAAAGCCAGCCCAGAGCTCCTGCATCTTTGTAAAAGAGCTGGATCCTGAGAGGTTTGCTGGGATACATCCCTTTAAATGATAGATTTATTCATCAGCTATAGCTGTCTGCTGGAATAAATACTGGAAAGCATTATTATTATATTTATTAAAGTATTTAACATCCTGGTTCTGTTGGGCTCTTGTTCCCAGAGGAATCTGTTCTGCTGGGCGTCTCTGCTCCAAGAGCACCTTGCCTTGGCTCAGAGCAGAATTAATGCACCCAAATCCTGCTGACACAGGCCACAAATACAAACCTACAGCTAAACACACATTTAAGCACTCGGGGTAGAGATGGATTTAATTTCAAGCTTAAAGACTTTATAATTGCTTCTTCCATGGGTTGGTATGCAGGATTTGCAAGCATCTGTCTTTGTCCTAGGATATGTGGGACCTTTTAATTTAAATATTGAAGCCAGTCCAACCTGAAGGTGTTAAACCCATGAATTTTGATGGAACAGTGGCAGGATTTTAGAGGTTATTCCCTCTTTCCTTTTGTCAGCATTCACCTCACTGCTGAATTTCCAATTGCTGCCACTTGTGCTGAGTTCATGTCTGCTACCACCAGAGAGATCTATTATGGATAAGAGACCTTTAGCTGAGATTCATGTGTCATCATAATTTAAAATATTTTAAGAACAGATTAAACTAAATTCCTGTCTAATTTGAGGCCATATGTTCATCTGTGGAGGATCTGGAGTTTGTTTTATTCGCTAGCTGAGGGTTGGAGCAGTTTGGGTAGCACCTGGTTTCCTTGAAGGGCTGGTCCAGCTCAGCTGTGTGATCTCCTTCATGGCAGGAATGCTGCCACTTGGATTTTCATCAGTGCTTCACTGCTGCTCCTCACAGCTATGGTTTTGATAGGATATTCATCCTGCAAAAAGCTGTCATGTCTTGGAAGTGTCTGATCAGGAATGTTGAGTTGTGTAGTCCCTTTCCCCCACATCACACAGCCCCCTCTCCAACTACTTTGTCTCATTTCTCCTTATTCTTTTTCTCGTTCCTCTTGCAGAAAGTACTTAATTAACAGGATGAACAGCCATTAGGTGTTTACCCTCTGCAGCTCACACTCCGGCAGCAGAATGTAAATAACTTTGCAGTCATTAACAAGGTTGAACTTTAAAAAGAAATGTGCTACAAAAGAGGGTTTCCTTATTCATCTCACTGTTTGCAACACTGCAAATTTGAGGAGGCTGGCATTTCTCCTCTGGAATATGTGGTCTCACAGGGCTCACTGGCTCTCTGCTGCAGCCATCAAATTAGGCCACACAGAGTTTCTCTCTCCTGTCTTGGGCTAATTTAGAAATGAGGCTCTTTGAATATTGCCCACTGGAATTTCCCTGAAGAGCAATCAGCCTGCTGCAACCACCATGTTTCCATTCTTCCTCAGAAGATCTTGTTCTTGGTAAAAATGCAGGCAGAGGGGTTGGTGTGGCCCTGGAAGTACGTGGTGCTGCTTGAGTGGAGAATGGCAGTGGCATTTCTCCTTCTCATGGGAGACAGGGATTCACAGGGAACTTGCATTCCTCAGAGACCTCACTGAGATATGCTGCTGCATCAGACACTGCACACAGGCTGCAAAATCTGAGAAAATCTGCCTTTCCAAAACCTGAATGGCTTTAATGGTGGAGGCCAGCACCATGCAGTGTTACTGTCTTGGTTTGGAAAACAGGAGTCTGCTAAGGACGGCAGGAGGAGAATGTAAACCCTCCCCATCCCTCCCAATTGCTATAAATTTTATATAAATTTTAAATTAAGGGGCTCTCAGGCAAAAATATGGGAGCAGGAAGTAACAGTTCTTTAATAAGCAAAGGAAAAAAAAAAAAAAGGATAGAACAAACAATGCAGTACACTAGAACAACATTGACAGAGTCAGAACCCAGCCTGACACCCTGTGGGTCAGGGTGTTGGCAGCAGTCCCATTGGAATTGTGGCTCAGCCCTCCTGCAGTGTCAGGGGTGGTTCTGCTGGAGCAGGGATCCTGGAGAGAAGGATGGATTCTTCCTCTGAAGATCCAGGGGAAGGAGAGGCAGCTGCTGTTCCTCTGGGCAATCCAGTGGAGAAGCCGTGCTGGTGTCTCAAAACCTCTGGATTATATCTGGGTAGGAATGCTTGGCTCCTCCCTCTGGGCTCACATCTCCCAGTGGGATGCTGTAGTTCTTATCAGCCATGCAGTGACATTCAATAGCTGTTATCAGCAGATGTCCCCTCCCAAGAGAGGAGTGAATGTGGTCACTCAAAGAGAGAGATAAGGCAAATTGCCGACTTGACAAAGGTAATCTGCTATACATCTGTATAGATATATTTCTGTTACAGATGGTAATAGGAAACATCTTGCCTTGCAATCTGGAACAGTTACCCAGTAGCCTTGCAGGTCTGAGAAGCTCTGGGCTGCAGGGATGTTGGTGAGCTCTGACCTTTGGGAGGAACCAAAGGTGATTTCATGGCTCCCAGGCTGTGTTTGGCTCTCACTGGTGACCTCTATGGGAGCTGCTGGAGTTAATTGATACAAGAACTGGGTCCTGCTGATTAAGACAGAGCTCTGCAGTTCCAAATTAGTGGTTATTCATCTATGAAGAGGATTCGCTCTCGCCATCCGCAGCAAGAGCAGCGACAAGAACTCCAGCAAACTCCAAACAAGAGGCTGCTGGCAGCAGCCACAATAATCAGAATAAAGGCAGAGGGATGCTGTGCTCAGCCCCTGTGATGTCTATCAGGGAGCTATTTCAGTTGCTCCCTGAGGCATTCACATCTCAACCCATCTGTGTCTGATCCTAAATTACTGATGACTGTGAGAGATCAGGGATTTCCCCATAGATGAGGGGAGGGGGGGTGGGACATAATTTTTGTGTTTGACAGCATGCAGAAAGTATTTAATTCCTGAGAAGTGGAATTTAGGTGACTTAAAAATATCAGTAAAGACTAGTTGTTAAGGAAAAGACACTCCATCCAGCAGTTGCCTTTTTTCCCCTTAAAAATATCCCCCTTGGTATAGGATTATGTGGCAATGAGCGTGATGAACATTGAAAATGAAATTCTCTAATAGCACAATCCACCTGCGAGCCAAATGTTACACAAAGACCCTGGCAAGGCTGAGAGAAGAAGGAGAGAATATAAAAGACTTTGTACTGCAGTAATCTCTAGAGTGCTTCCCAACTATGACTGGAGTTGCTGATCTCATTTCTTGGAAAGGAAAAGATATTTATCCCCATTTTCAAAAGCCAGGAGACTCAGCACCTTGCTCGCAAGTATCACAGGGGCGTTATCTTACCTCCCTGTGAACTGTATCTTCAGCTAGGGACGGGTTCTGCTCAACAGGTAATGGGCAAGGAGTTTGTTTTTGGGATTAGCTCCTCCAGAAATGCATCTGCAGGTGGGGACCACGCTGGGCAGTGTTTTGTACAACCACAGGTCCTTCTGTGGTGCTTTAACCCCAGGCTGCAGCTCAGCCCCAGAAGCCACTCGCCCACTCCTGCCGTGGGATGGGGAGAGAACTGGAAGAGCAGAGTGAGAAAAGCTGTGGGCTGAGATAAAGACAGCTTGAACAGGTGCAGCAAAAGCCATGTGTGCAGGCAGAGCAAAAGCAGGAATTCATTCACTGTGTCCCATGGGCAGGCAGGAGCTCAGCCATCCCCAGGGCTCCATCGCTGTCACAGTGACTTGGGGAGACAAACCCAGAATGTTCCCCCTTCCTCCTTCTCCCCCAGCTCTGTGTGCTGAGGGTGATGCCATCAGGTCTGGGATATCCCTGGGATCAGCTGTGCTGGCTGTGCCCCCCAGTTCCTCCTTTTCATTTAAATATTGAACCCAATCCAACTTGAAGTTGTTAAACCCGTGAATTTTGATGGAAGAGTGTCAGGATTTTAGAGGTTATTTAGAGGATTATTTTTAGGTTATTTAGAGGGTTTTAGAGGTTATGGTGAGGGTGAGGAGCAGGACAGGCCCTGGCTGTGTGCAAGCCCTGCTCAGGGAGAGCTCAAACACCCCTGGGTTATCAGCACAAAACCAAACCCAGCTGCTGTGAGGAGAATTAACTCTAGCCCAATCAAACCCTGCACAGCATCAGATGTTCAGTTCCTGCATGCACTGAGCTGAGCAGAAATGCAGAAATGCTCAGAAATGCTCAGAAATGCCACCTCTTGGTGACATTGCTTTTCACTGGTGCAGCTGTCAGAACATTCTCCATCCTGCCTGTGGGGTGATGCCTTGTGCTGCTGTTGGTGGTACAGACTGGAGGCTCCTGAAATGCAGCAGTCCTTGGATAAAATGCTTGTCAAGTGTTGGCGAAATAGTGTTTGTTAGCCATGTGTTCTCCTAGCAGAGCTTCTGGTGCAGTGCATCTGCCTGTGACTCTGGCCCATCCACAAAACTGGGACAAAATGCAGGTTTTTAGGAAAAAAACCCTTTTTGTTGTGCAGAAACTTTGACTGATGCCAAATGCTGTCACACACGGTACATTCATGTGGAATGATAAAAGGCTGTGATACACACAGGCACTATTTCAGGCTGTGGCCCATGAAAGGCTTTGCAAAAATGTGAAAAAAACACATTTGGGGTTACTTTGGAAAATTAACTTTTGCTCAGGAAAAGCCTTGGTAAAAGTGGTGTTGAAGATGTCAAGTTGCTTTTCCAGTTCTCTGCTCTGCTATTTGCAAAGTAGAAATTTCCTTAACCTTATGGAGAAATTTGAAATTATGGAGGATAACAAAAGTTCCACAGTATTATCAGAGCTTCAGGGTACTTCACACCTAAAAGAATGTACTTTTGTATTTTGTGTGAATTGATTTAGCACTATGACTCCTAGACAATCTTTAATAAGTTGAGCATTCAGTGGTTTAGTCTGGTCAATGAATTTGGGGGTTTAGTTTAGTTAACAGCACCTAGGAGCAAACTCACCATAAACCAATAAATTCTTTAGGCAGCACACCAGTGGCTTGGTTTCCCTCTTCATTATAATTCAGAATTCCAATGTTTCTGCACACTGGAAATTTTATTTTTCAGCCAGCTGCACTACTGGAGATAAAAGCATCAGTGTGTACTGATTTCAGATCTGTGATTAATAAGTTGGACTAATACAAGTTAGTAAAAGTCAACTTTGGTAAGTGCTTGGCCTTACCTTTAATAAACACAGCATTTGGTGGTTTATGACATTAGGGAGTCTCTTTGTGTGGTGTGCTTAAATTTCCCTTGGGCAATTTTCATTGAGGTTGGGATCAGCTTGATTGGAAAATTTAATGGCTTTTTCCATTTCCATTCCCTTTTGCCAATCTGCTCTTTAAAGCTGCTCTTTCATGATGTGTGAATTTGTCTCCATTTGAAGAACTAACATCAGATACAACTGAGAAAGCAGATTTTAGAAATGAGCTATTAGGCAGAGAAGAGGCACTTTTAAGATGCTTGCAAGTTGCACAGCAACCAGAGGAACATACAGTCATTTGATTTCTCAAATGACTTTGACTTTGACTCAAGGGAAAAACAGTTTTATTCTCCCCTCAGAGCCTTCTATCATATGTGATAAAGAGAAAATGTGTTTATAACATTTTCTCCGTCAAAAAAAAATTAAAAAAAGAAAAAGTTGTGCCTCATCTCAGAGAAGCAGCAGCATCTCTTGCCCTGTGAGTCACTGCAGAACACATCCAGTAACAGCTCCTGAGAAAACAGAGCAGTGCAACTCTTTGTTTCTTCCAGGTTTTAAACACAAAGCGCTGACCCTTCTGAAATCAGAGTTCAACACAGACAAACTCCAATCACTGCCTGGTGGTTTTCCAGTTTCTGTGGAATTGTTTCTCTTACCTGTCCAGAGCATCTGTGGCTGCCCCTGGATCCCTGCAAGTGTCCCAAGTCCAGGTTGGATGGATCTTGGAGCACCCTGGGACAGTGGGAGGTGTCCCTGCCCATGGCAGGGGTGGAAATGAGATGAGCTTTAAGGTCCCTCCCAACCCAAACCGTTCTGGGCTTCTCTGACTCTATGCTCATTCTCCCCATATATGGGATTTTACAATATTTTCTCATCACTACAAGCAGCAGGTCTTGGCTTTTTCTGTAGACCATCACCCCACGAGCTGTGGCCCATTTTCAGCTGCTGCATGTGCTGGTTGATTCCAAATCACACACTCTTCTGATATTATTTTCCCAAGCCCTCTGGAGCAGAGTGTCTTCAGTTATGTGCCAATGCAGAAGTAATCAAGAGCTTATTGTTGTAATAACACATCAAAATCCAGCTTCATAAATGCCAGATAGTTCCCTTGGAGAGCTTATTTTCTCTGCTAGCTTTGGTCATTCCATAGATTTGAGCTACCCAGTCCAAAAATGGTGTGATTCTGATGTAAACAGCCTGTTAAGACATATAAAATGTATTATCAAAATCTAAAAATACTTACAGAAGTGAATGACTTCATCAGAACAAGCAACTAATTTGTCCTTTTGTTTGACCTTGGTTTAGTCATTTTGAGCATGGCAGTGCCAGTGCTCTGCTTGTTTAGAGCATTCTGAGAACTGTGCTTAAAAGTCCTCCCAATACTGGGCAGTTTTTTTTGGTGTCTTTAAAAGATTTGGGTGTGGGCTAAAGATTTTTGAAGAAAAAGAGAGTTGTCTTGGTCTTGTAGACATCTTTGGTTAGTTCTGGGTCTGGAAAGGCTTGAGAACCATGGGGCTGTGTGACCGTGTTCACAGGGGTCTGAGGATGAGAGAAGAGATGAGGATCTGACTCCATGTTTCAGAAGGCTGATTTATTATTTTATGATATATATTACATTAAAAGTATACTAAAAGAATAGAAGAAAAGGTTTAATCAGAAGGCTAGCTAAGCTAAGAATAGAATCTGAAAGAATGATAACAAAGGCTTCTGTCCCAGACTCTCTGTCTGAGCCAGCTCACTTTGATTGGCCATTAATTACAAACATCCAACATGAGCCCATCCCAGATGCACCTGTTGCATTCCACAGCAGCAGATAACCATTGTTTACATTTTGTTCCTGAGGCCTCACAGCTTCTCAGGAGGAAAAAATCCCAAGGAAAGGATTTTCATGAAAAGATGTCTGTGACAGGGCTGTCCAGCTATAACCAGGAACATGAAGCCTTCTGGCACTGAGCAGAAATACCACGGCTACGTTTGAAATCCCAGAGGCTGTTTGGGATGAGGGCAGCCTGGAGGAGTTGCACCCTGAGCCTGTGTGGTGTGGTGTGGGTGAGATGCACAAAACCACCACCACAATGCTGTTTTTCGCAGAGTGAAAGTGAACTGTCAAATGTCACTTAGATTAATTTTGGCTTTTGCTTAATCCCTGCTGCATTTTACAGCTGTTTAATCCCTTGCTGAGCAGCCAGGCAGGTCCCCAGTGTGCTGTCCTGCTTCCCGCCAGGTGTCACCTGGCCACACCTCAGGCTGCTGTTGGCTGTCTCATGCCAGCCCACACACACACACTCTGCAGCACTCCACACACTCCGCTTCTCCCTCTCACACAACACTCTCAGAGCTTTGCACCTTTTCCCTCCTGCCTCATCCCTGAGTCACTCCTTTAGGATGCTGACAGTGACTTGTTCCAGGCAGTCTGGACCTGAAACATTGTGAAAAGGAACGTGCTCCAACACATGGGGAGAGAAACAGCTTGTAGTAATCCTGCTGGTGCTGCTCTGGCACGAGGCTGGGTGTGTGGTGAGTGCCTGATCTGCAGAAGGATGCTGCAAGGAGAAAAACATTTCTTCCATGAGAAGGAATCTGTAAGAGCCAAAATGAGGGATGTGGGACTCCAAGGGCTCTCCAAAATGCACTTTATTGTATCCAAGAGGTTACAGAATCCAGGGTCATGGGTGACAAAGCTGTGCCTACAGCTGTCAGCCCCAGCTGCAGGCAGGCCTGGACACCCTTTGGTTTTGGTCACAATGCATTATAGACTTTTCTTTGCTGAGCATCTTCATACAGAAGAAGCAATCTATACCTTAACTCTTATCTATAGCCTATCATAATTACTGTAATTACCATATTCATGTTACTGTTCCCCAATCACTAAAAGTCAGTACATTACAGTTTAAGCTAGAAGTTGTTTTTCAGTTTTCTTGCAGTGGAAAATTCTGAGACCTTTTTTCTACTTGCAACTTTGCTGACTTGTTTGCCTGTGCTCTCTTCCTGCTTGGTAAAAACATCTTCTTGTTTGGGGTGGGTTTATCCTTTGCTCTAAGCCATAAAAACCCCTTCTAACTAACACATCCTTTGCCTCCTTGGTTATCCAGTAAGACTGGCTCAGCAATTCTTTTTTCTATATCAAAACTTGCTTCCATCTCTATTCCTTCATCAGACTCTACATTTAAAAATCTTTCTGCTAAGCACACATATCTGTGAGACTTTCTTGTCAAACTTCATCCTTCCCAACAGGAATCTTAAATCCTACATAGAAAAAGAAGAGTGAAACTTCCCTCCTTTTTTCCCTTTATCTCCAAAATGTGCTTTTCCAGCCCATAGCTGGCCCCAAACATAATCTGAGGGGGCTCTAACACATAAGTGAGGGGGAGTGACGTACCAGTCAGTAATAATTTAATAATTATTATTTGTTTTTTCCTCCCCAGTTTGTTGCTCAGCCAAACTGCCAGCAGCTGCTGGCGACGCTGTGGTACGACGGCTTTCCAGGCTGGAGGAGGAAACACTGGGCAGTGAAACTCCTGACCTGTGTCACCATTGGGCTGCTGTTCCCCGTGCTGTCCGTGGCATACCTGATTGCACCCAAGAGCAGGCTGGGACTGTTCATTAAAAAGCCATTTATCAAGTTTATCTGCCACACCGGCTCCTACCTGACCTTCCTGTTCATGCTCCTGCTGGCGTCGCAGCACATCGTCAGGACTGACCTCCACATGCAGGGGCCGCCTCCCACCATCGTGGAGTGGATGATCCTGCCCTGGGTTCTAGGTAGGTAAATCCCACACCTGATCCTGCCCTGGGTTCTAGGTAAATCCCTCACCCAATCCTGAAAATCCCACACCCAGTCCTGTAAATCCCACACCTGATCCTGCCCTGGGTTCTAGGTAAATCCCACACCCAATCCTGAAAATCCCACACCCAGTCCTGTAAATCCCACACCAAATCCTGCCCTGGGTTCTTGGTATATCCCATACCTGATCCCGTAAATCCCCCACCAAATTCTGCCCTGGCTTCTAGGTAAATCCCGTAAATCCCACTCCCAATCTTGCCCTGGGTTCTTGGTACATCCCACATCCAATCCTGTAAATCCCGGACCCAATCCTGTAAATCCCAGAACCAGTCCTGCCCTGGGTTTTTGGTACAGCCCATAAATCCCACACCCGATCCTGCCCTGGGTTCTAGGTACACCCCATAAATCTCACACCAAATCCTGCCTTGGGTTCTAGGCAAATCCCACACCCAATCCTGCCCTGGGTTCTAGGTAAATCCCATAAATCCCCACTGAGTAGGGCCTGACTCTCCCCCACAGCAGCTGTGGGGCCCCCTCCCAGGCCCAGCAGTGCAGATTTGTGTCAGGCAGCTGCAGGAGCTGCACAGAACAGCTGGAACAGCTGGGCTCCTCCTGCAGCAGCAGCTCCTGCTGGCCCAGGGCTGCTCTGCTGCTCTGTGCCACCTGATGTGCCCTTGGCCATGACCCCAGTGCACTGTGACAGATGCACGGTGCACTCCCTCCTGCCTCCCCAGGCTGGGTGAGAGGAGAGGAGCAGCTTGGGAGGAGCTCCTGGGTCACACACAGTGTCCCTGCTGCTGTGCTGGCTCTGTCCTGTGCCTGTGCAGTGCCCAGAGCCTGGCTTTGCCATCCCTGCTCCCTGACCTGCTCCCAGCCTGGTTTATTCCTCCCAGATGAGCTGCAGGAATGCAGGAGAGGGAAGATAAGGCTCACTCTCTGCTGATAATCACCGGCCACATCAGCATCAAGTGCTCTGATATCAGCAGGAGGAGGAGGAGGAGTGTTGATTGTCTGAAGTTACATGTGAGGCTCTTATTGCAGTCTGGCTTGGGCAGCTGGGCAGAGGAGGAGGTGTCTGTGTGCTGAGGGTGCTCAGGTGAGGCACTGTGATGGGATGAGAGAAGAAGACAGAAGCCAGATGGGTGTGTTTTTGATGAGAGAGGACTATTCACCCTTCCACAGTGAGCTCCAGCACAGCAGCAGTGGAAGCCTGGGAGCTCCATCAGGATCCTGATCAGCTCCCATGTCCCTCACGTGCCACCCCTGGGAGCTGGGAGTGTCACCAGGCACTTTGCTCATGGGCAGAGGTTTCCACACCTTTCTCCTGCTTCCCCACACCTTTGTGGCTCTCCTGCTTCCCCACACCTTTGTGGCTCTCCTGCTTCCCCACACCTTTCTGACTCTCCTGCTTCCCCACACCTTTCTGGCTCCCCTGTGCTGGTGACACCAGGACTCTGCTCTTTGTTTCTGGCTCTGGGTCAGGCTGGCTCTGTGCTGAGCAAACCCAGCTGTTCCTGTGCCAAACCCAAAGCTGCTGATGGAAAACGAGGAAGGAAAGAAAGAGTTGCAGACGTGTTCACAAATCACTTTGGGTGCTGACCCAGGGCACTGTGCTCCTTGCACAGCTCCACCATTATCTGATGGAGCTGATTTATGCACTCAAAGGCAGGTGTTGGTGGAAACTTCAGAGTAAGCTCAGGGGGTTAAATGTCTTTTCTGAGCTTAGGTCATATATTCACTTTATCTTTAAATTCATGGTTAAAATTGAGGGAAATGGTAGGCATTTCAGTAAAATTGATTTGCAGATGAAGGAAGGATAATCCATTTTAAAAAACCTTTCAAAAGCACAATCCCTTCAAAAACCTTTTTTACAGCTGTCTGTTCTTGAGTTTCTTTGTTTCAGATAAATAGAGATATTGTATGACTGTTTATTAAATAGAGAAATTAGAACAGTTTCACCAGATTAAAGGTTATTACTTACAAAATATTTTCCACTACAGAAGGAGAGAGAGCAGGCACACACAGCATTGCTGTAGCTATAGTAACCAGCAAGGGTAACTCACTATAAATACAGTGTACGAGTTCTTCAACAGGCTCCTCTCCATTGATTTATTTTATTTTATGGGTTTGTGTGCGTGCAGAGACGTGGAGGCAGCTGTAATGGGATTACCTGGCTGGCCCTGACATTTTGCTGGTGTGGCCACTGACCTGCTGGCTGGCAGCTGAGCAGCTCAGATTGATATTTGGGGGCGTGCAGCAGTTCATTGCAACTTTGCTGCTCTTCAGATTGAGCATCCAGGTCCTTAAAGCTGAGCTGCAAGCAGCACATCAGTGACCACTGCACTATCCTGTGGTTAGGCAGGGGCAGCACTTGGGTAATGACATTGGTAATGCACCTGGAGGTGTACTTTTTGTTTTGTTTTGTTTTGTTTTGTTTTGCTTTGCTTTGTTCTGTGTCCTCTTCACACATTTCCACTTCCCATTCAAGGATAATGTCAAGTGGGTAATTCAAAATACCTGGGGCTCTAAAGTAATTTTTTCAGAAGCATCCAGGGCATGAGGGAGCTGCCATTTGATTTTTGATGGGACTTAGGCTTTCAGAAATATTTAAACAGTTGTGCAAGGAAGGACATGGAAGTTACTTATAATCAGAACTGTGTCAGGTGGGTTTATCATCATCAGTCTGGTGATGAATTTCAGAGGCTGCCCTTCACCCTTTCAGCTGCAGGGAGGTACAGTGAGCATTAGCAAGTGCCCAAAATGATCACCAGAAGGCATTTCAGGGTTGGCATGATGGGCTCTGGCCGTATCCTTGGGAACAAAGAGCTCACCAACCCCACAGCCATATCTGACATGAGGTGAGTCACTGCCCTGCTTCCTGCTGAGTCTCACCTTTCCTCACAAATAATCCCTGTGGGCTTTTTCTGCAGCAGGATGCATCAGTGCAGGGCCTGAGCAGAGAATGGATCCATTTTCTTCCTCCTTTGGGGTGATATTTCCAGGTCAGGGAGGAGCTATGCTGGTTCTGGTGCTGCTAGAGGAAGTCAGGGAAAATCAGTGCTGTCCAACAGAGCAATGAATTGCTCACAGTGTCTGTGAGAGCAGACAATCTATTAGGAACTATACCAAATAGAGCTTCTTGAAGAGTTTGTTCACGTAGAGCAAATTTCAGCTGAGCCAATTCACTCGTCCTGGTTATAAATAACATGTGTTTCAGGCAGTCTCCTCATGTGCATATCTGGAGCCCTGGGTAGGAAACCAAGGTCTTTTTCAGCTCTCTCCAGACTGCATTCCCCACAGACTTGTAAAATGTCTCATAATCAGCAGCATTGTGCTTTGTGGAAGGCAGGAGGGATGAGGCATTTTTTCCAAGCTGTTAATTTCAAATTGTCTGCTGTTACATCATGTGTATATACACAGGGTTTTAATGGCAAATAATGCCTTGTCATGGTAATGAACTCCCTTTCTTTCTACAGGTTTCATCTGGGGAGAAATCAAGGAAATGTGGGATGGTGGATTCAATGAGTACGTGCATGACTGGTGGAATCTGATGGATTTTGCAATGAACTCCCTTTATCTTGCCACTATCTCCCTCAAAATTGTTGCCTATGTCAAGGTACAGTGACTTGGGAGAGGGAATTTGTAATGTGCTGGTGAGAGCTGTGGTACACGGGATACGAACTGTTCAAATCAAAATCACAAAGCAAAGAAAATAGCAGCTTTTCAAGCAGTCCAATTTTGAATATTCACCTGGAAAGCTATTTTGTTTGGAGAATGAACATCCTGCTCGTTCTGACTCTTTGATTAAAAGTTAAATAGATTGTTTGGGCACTGGGGAGAAATTTCTCCACTTTCTGTGCCTTTTGCAGCTACTCAGTTGCCAAGGCACTTTTTGTTTTCTGTGCTGGCACCTCCTTCAACAATGCATAGTGAAAACATGGCTTTTAAATAAAATGGTAAAGGGAAAACAAGAACAGGGTTACCTGAAAACTTCTAGAACCAAGCTTCATAATCTGTATGATCCTACAGATCTGGAGATTAGTGATCAAAAGTTTGTGACAGGTCTACTGAGAAGAGCAAGACTGTTATTAGGAGGCTTCTCTCTGATAATCTGATATAAAGGGGTCAAGTCACTCTTCAATATGTAACCTGTGGGCAGGGAAGTGACAAAGGAGCAAGCTGGAGCTTTAACACCCTGTGGGTTCTTCCCTGTCATGTTCCATTTGTGGTGAGAGCCCACATCAGAGCTCATCCTCAAAAGCACCTTCCACATTTATAAACTTCTGATGCTCCAAATTAGCATATGCACAGGGTTTGAAGGCAGGGGATGGCCTGAAGCACTTTTCCTTCTGTCTCCCTTTTTCAAAGGCAAGACACAAAAGTAAAATTCCTTATGCAACAGCTCTCTTTGGCTTCAGCTGGAGCTTCGTGCTTGGCCTACTTCTTCCCCTGCTATGAATCAGCAGCAGCTTCTCTGCAGTCAGTGGAATTACTCAGGTGTAAATCAGCAACTGGGATCTGCTCCTTGGCCACTTTTCCCAGCTTTGTAAGGTCTCCACTTCTGCCAGCCCAGCTCCCAATAAGCAGGACAAGCCCTTCCCCAGAGCAGCCTTGTTTAGTCCTGCCCAGCAGGCAGAAGGGAAGAAGAGGAGAAAATTTCCCCAAGCCCATTGACTCCAGAGTGCAAACAGCCCTGCTATGGGGCCTTTGTTAAATCCTGGAGGCTGCAGTCCTGGTGAGTCAGATTTTCAAAGGGAAAAGCTTTTAAGCTGGTTGCTGCTCCCTGAAGAGGCAGCTCTGTAACAGCATCAAAGCAGGAACAGATTATGTCTTTTATTCTCCCAGCATTCAGAACCAGGGAGGAAATTACAGACTTGAAAGGTTGGTCTTTAAACCATAAGCAGTGCAAAAAAAAAAAAAAAAAAAAAGCCGGAAATGGTAAAATGCATGGACAAAACTAAAAATGTTACAAATCTGGTTCTTCCTTACACACAAATTACTAGAGGAGCTGTGCATCCAGGGGTTGTGCAGTCACACACTGGGATGCAACTCCCAGCCAAAGCCCAGCCCCAGAGGAGATGCAGCTCTGTTTGTGCTCCCTGTAACAGCCACAGAAACGTGCAGGCCAACCCCAAAACCCCATGGGCCAGCACACAAAGGAGGATTGGCAGGAACAGATCAGTTTGAGCCCAGATCAAACCCTCCTGGGTTAAACCTGGCCCATCTCAGGTCAGCTCCTGATGAGGGCCATGCCAGGCAATTCTGAGAGGTGCAGAAAATCTTCTGAAACACATTTGTGATGGCGTTCACAGGGGTTTTCGGACTGGGGAAGAGACGAGGATCTGACTCCATGTTTCAGAAGGCTGATTTATTATTTTATGATATATATTATATTAAAACTATACTAAAAGAATAGAAGAAAAGGTTCTCATCAGAAGGCTAGCTAAGAATAGAATGGGCAACAATGATAACAAAAGTTTGTGGCTTGGCTCTCTGTCCGAGCCAGCTGACTGTGATTGGCCATTAATTACAAACATCCAACATGGGCCAATCAAAGCTCCACCTGTTGCATTCCACAGCAGCAGATAATCAATGTTTACATTTTGTTTTTGAGGCCTCTCAGCTTCTCAGGAGGAAAAATCCTAAGGAAATGATTTTTCATGAAAGACATCTGAGACACATGTGGTCACAGAAGTCCCCTCTGCCCTGTGTCACTCAGTGCGCTCTGCAGTGTGAGGGTTTGTAACGTTGATAATGGCTACAAAACATTTTGCAACATGATTTGTTATTTATAGAACAGCCCTGAGCTGGAAGAGGCTGGGATATATGCCAATATACCATATTCTAACACTTCTTAGAACTTCAAAGGATTACATGGACATTTAACTTTCTGCCAAATAGCAGAAAAAATAAATTGCATACTGACACTAAATGCTTTCCATCCTTGTTTTTATGTGAAGACTTTTTTTTCCTTGATTTGACTGGTTCCAAGACCTGGCTCTAATATTGTCTGATACCAATGGAATCTTGAGTCTAATTATAGGGTAGAAATACTTTCTTAATCAGTTTCCATTTGCTGCATTGAATTATCGTGTAATGAGGAAAGGTAAATGTGACAGCATGGTGTAATTTATTTGTACTAGTCTGTGTACATCTCTGCTGTGTTTCATCTTTTGAACAGACACAAAACCAAACTACTCCAGCCTTCCCAGATACCCAGCTTCATTAGATAACTCTGAAATCTGCTGTTTCTCTGTTACCTGTGATGTCAGGCTGCTCTGATGCTATTTGCCAAGCGAGGAGATACCATCAGTTCATAAAGGACTAAAATATTACATTAATGACATAAACATTGCTTTATTTATTTATTGCTTTAAATGTTACACAGAAGAGTGTGCCACGCCTCTTTTTAAAGCAATATTTAAAAATATTAAATACCTTTAAAAATACTAATACCTTTAAAAAAGGTATTTTCCGCATTTATGTGCAATCTGTGCTAAACCTTAGCAGAGAGCCCTGGGCTGCTCTATCCAGCCAGCCTGAAGAGGGGAATTGGGAATAACTGTGCAAATCTGCTGTCCAGAAGCAAATCTGCTTCCCAATCCCACCCACCCCCACTGCTGGATATCCACAAAAAGTTCACCTCTCTGCCTGTTTGTAGGCATTTGAAGACCCATCTTCAAATCAAGTTAACAGGCTCAGGCCATGATGTTCATGTAATAAAGAACAGTTTGGAAATGTCAGAAGCAATCCGAGGTCATGCTGAAATGCCTTTGTATCATGTCTCATCTCGTTCATACAGAGGGATAGTTTGAAATATCAACCTGCTTTTTGCTGAGCCCTTGAAAAAACTGGGAGCCCTTGAATACACTGGAGTTTGTGTATTGGACCTTCAGGTTTAAATAGAAAGTCTCTGCAATCTCGAACTGTCAGTGTGATATTGGTGCCATTTCCTTTTCTGAGGTAGCAGAATTATTTTAGGAGCCCTAAACCAGCCCAGACATACTGGTTATGGTTTTAGCTGTGTTATCCTGAGTGCAGTTCTGCCTTTTTATGCATGCTAAATGAGCGGAGACAAATGTTAAAAGGACAACTATTCCTTGATGTTAAATGTCTTTGACTCCATTCTCTGTGCCAGTGTCGTTAAGGCAGAGCAGTTACATTTCACATTTCACAGAACCAGAGCAGTTACATTTTACAGGACCAATCTTTTGTGGTACCTGCTCGCATCTGGCTGCACTTTGCTCAGAAAATGCTTCTGCTTTTACAGCTACATTACAAACCCAGTTAATGTTGTAATTGATGCACTCAACTGTACCCAGTTTTAGCTGTAATTAAGACCTCTGCTTTAGCAACTCTCCTAAAATTGCCATGACAAATTAACTAATAAGAAAATTAATACGAAAAAAGCCTTTTGGTTCTGGGCTGCCTGCTTTTTTTTTGTTTTTTTTTGTTTTTTTTTTTTTTTTTGAGATTACATGGGAAGGAAAGCATCCAATAGTTCACTGCTTTTCTTCTTCCCTTCCTTCTCCCTGCCTCCCATTGTTCCTGGAATGTGCAGTGTTTATAATGTGCAGACATATTTAGCAGGAGAAGGAACAAAAGTAATTGGAAATTTACATCTGAAACACGCTAAAATCTGAACCCCTTTAAACGTTGAAAGATAAGGAGGTTGTGTATGAAGCCATGGACATAAGGAACCCACAGACTGTGAACTCAAAAGTAAAACAAATTTTTAAAAATCCTAATTTTTCAGTTTAGGCTAAAAACAGCCAACATACCCAAAGCCTCTAAAGAAAACCTGGTCTTACATCTCTCACCATCAGGGGGTCATAATGTAGTAGCCACAATTAATAAAAAAACATCTTTAAACCTCAGTCCTGAATCCTGACAATGAGCCTGACAGCAGCTGGGGTGTAAGGGGTTAAATGTGGCCTCAGCTCTCTTCACAGAGGATTTTTCCTGGGGAAGGCAATGAGGACCTCAGAGAAGAAGAAAAACCAATTCTTATCTCTATTCCCTGCTCCTGTTTTAGCACGTGTGGAACGTGTTATGGAGATTGTTTACCCAAAGTGATTTGGTTAATTGGGCATGGGGGAAAGTGGTTTTGAGTGATTAGCCAGTCACTCAAAGCTGTGTCCTGGCTGTCTCAGGCAGTCACAAGCTTTTCTTTAGTATCTTTAGTAGAGTATAGTATAATATGGTATGGTAAAGTATCTCTTTAGTATAGTTTTAATATAGTTTTTATAGTTTTATAGTTTTTTAGTATAGTTTTAATGTAGTATTAGTGTAATATAATTAGTTTAATTTTAATTAGTGTGAATATAGCGTAATATATTAAAATTAACTATAGTGTAATATAGTATAGTTTTAATAAAGCCATTGTTCAGCCTTCTGAATCATGGAGTCAGAACACATTATTCCCAGCATTGAGGCCTCTTTGCAACAATAGTTAAAAGCTTTTTTTGTGCCACAGTACCTGGTTAGGATTTACCTGCGAAGGGTTGGGTCAGTGGGTGTGACCTTGGAGTGGAGTTTCCTCAGAGTCATTACACCTCATCTCGCTTTTCTGCCCTTGTTCTTTGTTCCTTCCTGCCAGTACAACGGCTCTCGCCCGCGGGAGGAGTGGGAGATGTGGCACCCGACCCTGATTGCAGAAGCTCTCTTTGCAATATCCAACATCCTCAGCTCCCTGCGCCTCATCTCCCTGTTTACAGCCAACTCGCACCTGGGACCCCTGCAGATTTCTCTGGGACGCATGCTGCTAGACATCCTCAAATTCCTTTTTATCTACTGCCTGGTGCTTCTGGCTTTTGCCAACGGACTGAACCAGCTTTATTTTTATTATGAGACCAGTGCCTCGGAGGAACCCAACAACTGCAAGGGGATCCGATGTGAGAAACAGAACAATGCCTTCTCCACGTAAGACATCCTCTCTTTCTGCTTCTGAGGCTGCTTCCCCTGTCCCCTGCCTGTCACTGCACTGACAGAGCCTGTATTTATTCATTGCAAGTGCCAGGTGAGGTGGTTGGCCCTGCAGGAAAGGTGGGAGTTAAGTGGGGCAGACACTGTGCTGAGCTCTGCTGTCACAGACTTTCACTCAGGTCTGGCACTGGGAGACCTTTTAGTTCTGGCCCAAGGGGTTTCCCTGCATGATCCTGCAACTTAAATCTTGTTATGACTACGCACAATTTCAGTAGATTTGAGAAAGGAAGTGTAATTTTGCCACAGTGATTGTTTTACCTAGTTACTGAAGAAAGGAGGAGAACCTGAATAAAATGAAGAAAATAAGGAATAAACATGTTTATTAATAAATAATGTGCCTGCAGCAACCACAACAATCTCACCTAGACCATTTTTATGGATACGTGATGTTGCAGGCTTCTCTGATTTCCTTGCAGACTAAAAATCCCAGCAAAACCTTTTTTTCTTTTGCTGGTACTTTGCTGAGATGCTGGCATGGAAATTGCTGTGAGGACATCTGGCAGAGCTGAAAGAGCGAGCACATGCTGAAAAATGACATGAATTGTCTTGCTGATGTATTTGTTTTAATTACTAATAGTAGAAATAATTATAATAATCAGCCCCCACCCAATTGTTCTTGCTGCTTGCACAGTACTTAACTCACAATGGCAGGAGAAATAAATAAAGCACGGGCTAGAAAAAGGCCCACGCCCTGCAAACAAGCAAAACAAAACTGTTGTCCACCACTTTATGCTAAATTAAATAAAACTTGAAATGATGCCCAATAATTCTCCTCCCTCTGTCAGCTGAAGGTTTGGGGTTAAGACAGGATTTGGGATGTATTTGCACTGTTATCAAAAACAGATGATGGCTCAGGCCACATGACTTGGTTGGGAGAGGAGAGGTTCCAGCTTTGTCCTGTGGGCTCTCTCCTAGAAGAAATATGGAATTTTCATGGGATAGAGCCCATCCTTCAAGAACAGCAGGCCCTGGTACAGCAGACATGTGCCATTTCCCACTGCAGAACAGGAACACCACGGGCTTGATTAATTTTCTCATGAAACCCATCTCTGTCTGAGGGAAGTGAATGGACCTGCATTGTGCTAATGAAAAACAGAATTAAAGATTTCAGACCTTTTGCTGTTTTAGCTGCCTCACATGACCCAGAAATGTGTTGTGCTGCCCTGGCAAAGGAATTAAATTAAATAACAAAATTATTCCTTGATCTGCGTCCATATTGATGCAGCAGCCAGAGGGAGGAAGGTTTGGCAAGCACAGTGTGTGTAAAGGGGTAAATTCTACCTCAGGAAGTGTCAAGCCTACGAAATCCAGTACCAAACCTTGCCTTTCTCTGGAGCTGTGCTGAACAGATGTGTTCAGTTCTGGTTTGGGCCTGCCACCTCTGCACACTGGGTTTTTTACAGATTTCATTGTGTCAGGTAAGTGGAGAAAGCAACAGCAGGATTTGACTGAAGAAAAAGAACATTGGGCCAGCAGGGAAAGAAAAAAAGCAAATCAACCAACCAACCATCCTGAAGTCTGTAAGAAGGTGTAATGTCTTGAGAGCTAAAAATTATACAAGAAGCACTTAGCAGAAAGTGTGTCGATCAGCTTAAATACAAACCACAATTCCTGCCACCCTAACGTTCATTTAAACCCCCTGCCAGGGGAATGTAGCACAGAAAGGAAATTGAGGGGGCTCAGTCTTTGTGGCAGAGGCTTGTGTAAAACAAAGTCCCAGTGGGAGGGGATCCATTAGGAGTGAGGTCTCCTGGCAGGGGACAGAACACTCTGCAGGTACTTTTTGTTTGAGGCTCGCTTAAGAAATTTATTTAACGTGTTCTTAAAAGTTTAAATGGTCTTTATTAACACCCCCGGCACAAGCTGACATTTGGCTGGGGAGCAGATGCACAGCACGGGGCAGTGGCTGGGAAGGAGCAGCTGCAGATCCAAATATTGTTTTGGGGGGAAGCAAAGGAGGCTGGAGCCAGTCCAGGCAGGGCTGGGGACCCTGACTTTGCTCATGGCTCATTCCTTATGAAGGAATAAATCTGCAAAGCTCTGAATCAGTGCACTTTGATTCCCACCAGCATTCCTGGGCTCACAATGGGCTCTAATTCTTCCAGGGGAGCAAAGAGGACGCCCCTGGTGTGTGTGCAGCTTGTGTCAAGTGTGACACCTATTTACTGCCACGTTATTTCCTATTACTCTCAAAGGGTGGGATTAACGTTTTCTTGGCGAGGAAATTTTCTGCATTGCACACACAGATCATGGAAAAGTAATATTCCTTTGTGACAGCAACGAGGGGAAGTAATGAATAATTTAAGGCTTTCTGCTTTGGCCTTGCCATCCCTCAGAAAGCAGAGTGCCTGCTGCTTAGGCAGATGATTGGAAAATATGTTTATAGCTGTGATGCTGGCAACTGAAGGGGGGAGAGGAGAGTGAGGAAGAGGAGGAAGGGGTGGAGGAAGTCACATCTCCCTGCCTGCTGTGTCCTTCTCTCTGCCATTCCCTGGGCACAGGTTCCTGTGGCACAGGGGGCACTTGCTCTCCCTAAGCCACCATGGAGAGTGGTGGAGCTTTGACAATTCTTCTGTTTGATTAGGATTCAAAATACACTCAGCAGGACATGAGAGCCTCTCAATCACCATTTCCAAAATTCTGTTTCTTTATAGCTGCTTCTCCAAAGGAGTGTGAGCCTGCCCTGAAACATGGGCTGTGAAAAGAGGCTGTGGACCTGTCCTGTCATTGAACACTGAGGACACAGCACCTCACAGCATCCTCACTGCTCTGCAGAGCTGCAGGAACCACTTGGTGTCTTTGTCAAGGGCACTACATGTGCATATTTGCTTTAGTCTGGGCCCAGATTACACACCTGGGTAATATTGTGCATCCAGAACAACGCACTGATCACTTCTAAAACTGATTTCAGTTCAGTGACTAGAACCCCTGTCTCTCTTGTATCTACAGCCCAAGTAGTATTTCTACTATTAATAGTAAAAATATTATAAATATTTTAAAAGACAGCTAGCACTCCACCGCTTCTAGTAAAGAAATGCTTGGCATTCTTTGGTTAATCTGTATTTTACTACCTTAGTTATTTAATAAGCCTAACAAACAGCCTGAGCTTTGGGATAAAGGTTTTTTGCTTTAAAGCATCTTTATGATTTTGGCCAGTGAAAAACATAAGCTACATCCACAAAGTATAAACAGAATCCTCATATAAGGCATGGGGATACATGTGAACAAATGCCTGGAGATGATGGGAGAACAGATTCCTAGTATGTCAAGTAAAGCATCTGAATTATTCATATTGATGTGTCTAGAAGTTGCATTTGAAAACATCTGCTGACCTCAGGCCAAAATGGGAACTCTTAAACAGGCATATAAATGTCATTTTTGGATGATATAAATGCCATATTTTGGCAAGCCAAAACAAAGATGCCCAAATAGAGCAATTACTTCGATTGCTGATTGCGCGTCTGACGTGACTGCGAAAGGTCACTGGAAGCACAGAGACCTGGGATGATCTCACCAGCTCAGTGGGGTCAGCTCTGGTTCATCTAGGGAAGGAGGCCTTCAGAAGAAGAGAAACCCTTGAGCTGAATTAATGTGATGACTCTCTTTCATCTGAGTCATTACCGGGCTGTGGTTGCAGGGTTTTGCCAGGGACTCTGCCCGTGGTGGGTGGGAGCTGCTGCTCCAACCACTGAGCCACCAGCGTTTTGGGCAGGTGTATTCCAAACACAGCAGAGTTTTGGGCAGGTTCTTTGTGAGCAGAACAGCATTTTGGGCAGATGTATTCCAAACAGAGCAGTTTTGGGCAGGTGCATTGCAAACAGAGCAGTGTTTTGGGCAGATGTATTCCAAACGCAGCAGCATTTTGGGCAGGTGCATTGCAAACAGAACAGTTTTGGACAGGTGCACTGCAAACACAGCAGAGTTTTGGGCAGGTATATTCCAAATAGAGCAGTGTTTTGGGCAGGTGCATTGCAAACAGAGCAACAGTGTTTTGGACAGGTGTATTCCAAATACAGCAGTATTTTGGGCAGGTGCACTGCAAACACAGTATCATTTTGGGCAGGTGCACTGCAAATAGAGAAGCATTTTGGGCAGGTGTGTTCCAAACACAGCAGCACTTTGGGCAGGTGTATTCCAAATACAGCAGTGTTTTGGGCAGGTGCACTGCAGACAGAGCAGTATTTTGGGCAGGTGCACAGCAGCATTTAAGGCAGACCTACTGCAAACAAAGCAGCATTTCAGGCAGGTGTACTGCAAACAGAGCAGTGTTTTGGGCAGGTGTGTTTCAAACAGAGCAAAGGTGCAAATGCTGTGATTTCTGCCATGTCCCACCTCGTGGTGCCTTGTTGTTGTGCACTGTTCACTGCTGCAGTCACGCCTGGGGATGGGCTCCCTGAGCATTTATCCTGCAGACATGTTAATGATGCAGGCACTGATTAAACAGGAGAGTTTATAGATAGCAGCAGCATCGCAGCATGGCAATTTTAATTAAATGGAATATATTGTGGCTGTTCTGTGCAGAGTGCAGAGTGGGAGAGGGAGCCTTGGGTTCCTTGGGGAAGTTGTGCTCGCTGCATCTCACAAGGATGTGGTCTGGGCTCCTGGACAGACAGCAAATGCTGTTGATGGGACAGCTCTCACATGCATTGGCTGGTGGGTCACTGTGGCTGAGCACAGGCTGTCCCCAAGGAGGGATAAAAGGCTGTGCTAGGTGATGTCTCCCAATATCTCTGTGGTAAAAGATCATTTTCCACCCCCCAGCATCAGGTAGCCAGCTAAAAATCTGTTTTCTTTGCAGGCTTTTCGAGACCCTCCAGTCACTCTTCTGGTCTGTGTTTGGGCTGCTGAATCTCTACGTGACCAACGTGAAAGCCAGACACGAGTTCACCGAGTTTGTTGGGGCCACGATGTTTGGGACCTACAACGTCATCTCCCTTGTTGTGCTGCTGAACATGCTCATAGCCATGATGAACAACTCCTACCAGCTCATTGCTGTGAGTTACCCCTTCTCTTTCTGCTGGCATCTCTCCCTGTGTGCCTCATTTGTCTGACTTGCAGCACGTGGGTCCCTTCGGGGCTGCTGGAGAGCGCTGCCCCCAGGTTCTGCCAGCAGGTAGCTGGGATTTCTGCTCAGCAGCCTGAATCATGCCTGAGGAGGAGGTTTTGCTCTGTTTGTAAAGCTGGAAAAGGCTCATGGGCTGTGATCTGCCCCTGTCTCCTCCTGTGGAGGGACCTTGCTGACCACCTTGGTGTATAAAGGGAAACTTCCCACTGCTTCCTGATGTTTGGTTAGAACCTGGGGGGTGGGTGTTGTGGTGTATTTTTTTATCCTATTTCTGCTTTCTCATGTGAAACCATGTGTGTCAGGAGCCCAGTCCTGCAATTTCTTTTTCCACAGTCTTTTCCCACGTGAAATTAGACCATGTCCATGTGTAATACCAGAGTCTCCTGGCTGTGTAACCGTGTGAGATTCCTGAGTAATCCCAGTGCAGGATGGATCTGAGCTGAGGCAGCTCTGGGCTGTAGAGCCTTTATCAAACTGAACTTTCATTTGAATGCTCAAAACTGTTTTCTCCACTGTAATCTCATTCTGTGTACCCAAAAGCCAATCTGTACCTTGATGATTAAATTTATCAACAGACTGAAAGCTAAAGCAGCGTGGCTCTGCATTTTAAGGCTCTTTAGGTCAGGAACAGTATGGAAGGAAGCAAAATCTTGTGTGCACAGGAGTTCAGATAAATCAGTGGGCACTTACTCTCCATTGTGACCACTAACACGATGGTTTGGAGACAGGGAGGTGCTGAACTGCTCTGCTGCAGCATCTGGGAGCAAAACAGGAATGGGGGAAGCTGTTTGTGTCCCTGCCTGGTCACTCAGTACACATAGATAGAATAGAAGCTTCCTCCTCTGCTTTGAGTGACTCTTGTTTTATTCTGGAAGATAAACCAGAGCAAAAACAGAACCAGAAGCAGTTTTCCTACAATTTCCATTTCCAAATTCCTGGACAAGTCTCCGGGGATGTGTGTGGGTGAGTTCCTTTCCTGGCTGAAGCACAGAGGGGAGTATTGAGTTGTTTTCTTGAACAGGTTCCACAATTGTTGTTGATTATCTGCTGATTCAAGTGGTTCATAAATTCACTCAGTCAAATTGCTGATTCTTTTGGACATCTGATCTTTATCATGGTAAAAAGTATGAGAAAAACTGGACCACTGACCTTCCAGATGAGCAGAAAAGCAGTTTATCACAAAGGCATTTATCAGTCTGTTTCAATGCTTCCAGTGCTTTTTCTTTGTTCACTGCTACTCCTCACATTCCAGGGAGACTGGAATGAGGGACAGAAAACAAAGATTCTCTCCTTGGCCATTTTCTCCAATTCCCTTTCCTTTATTGTCATCGAACAGGCTTGTCACTAAGACAAAGGCCCAGCCTAAGACTGGCACAAGAATTGCAGTATTTGCTATTCACTCAGCCACAAACCACTCATCATTCTTTCCCCTGAATAATTCCAGTGATGCAATGACACATTACACACAATCCCACATGAATTAGAGGGACCCATCATAACAATTAACTGAAGAGAAGGGTCCAGGGAGGGCTGTTGTGGTAATGGTTTTGTGTCTGGAGCAGCTGGCAGAGGGACTGGCCCCATCAGAGAGTCTGCTCTTGACAGAGCCGGGGCTGGAGGGCTGAACTCTCCAGATAACTGAGGCAAAGCATGGAGTTCAGTGAGCAGCATGAGCCTCTGCTTGGGAAAATGACGCTGGAAATGCTACAGGAGATTTTGCTGTCTGTAGGAGCATCGGGGGGTAGCACGGTCAGGATGGACGGAGACGAGAGATCTCTGCAGCCAGGCCTGGAACTTGGGGTTCATTGCAAAGGGCCTGGGTGCAGGGCCCTGCTGGGATTTGGGGTTCATTGCAAAGGGCCTGGGTGCAGGGCCCTGCTGGGATTTGGGGTTTATTGCAAAGGGCCTGGGTGCAGGGCCCTGCTGGGATTTGGGGTTCATTGCAAAGGGCCTGGGTGCAGGGCCCTGCTGGGATTTGGGGTTTATTGCAAAGGGTCTGGGTGCAGGGCCCTGCTGGGAGCTGCCAAACACAGCTCAGAGCAGCAAAGAGAGAAGAGAGGGGGAGAGAGTAAGAGGGTAAGAGAGCAAAAGGGTAAGAGTGCGAGGTTCCCGTTACAACACAATAAATCTTCTTCTGTGTTGAATATCCTAATTCTCACTAACCAATCAAGATACAAATTCTATAGCATTTCCATACAGCTTATAAGAATCACTACATTACCATACTGTGATACATTTTAAACCCTAAAATCTCCTCTTTGGGCCCCTTCTGCCAAGCTGTAGGGTCTGCTCTGACCCTTGGGCCTGTCTGCAAGCAGAGGGTGTTGTTTCATCAAAAGGGGATTACCTTCAGCTGGCCATGCCATTGTTTTCCAGTTGTTCAGTACCTGAGGTATCTCAAAGCTTACTTTCATTTCAATCTCACTTATAGTTTCCATATTCTCAGAATCTTTTGGCAGGCAATCATATTGATAAGGCTTTCCCGTTTCACCTTCCCTGACAGTTGTCACTGAAAGTGTCTGGCTGCAGGTGATGCTGAGGGCAGTGACATTTCCTGGGAAGGCAGGAGGGAGGCACTTCCCATCTCTGCCCAGCTGCATTCCTGCATCCTTCTTCCTCTCAGGGACACACTTCCTTCGTGTGTCTCCTCAGGGCAAACATCAATTAATCTCTCCCCCGAAGAAAACAAGTCGTTAATAAACGTTGAGCTTTACAAATGTGGGGCATTAATTAACCTCCTGTAATCAGGTTCACCCCCTGCTGAATGACAGCAGGCTGGGTGCTAGACTGGGCATTTCTCCCTCCTGGTATTTATATTGCAGTGGGTACACGTGGAATGACAGAATTCCAGGGGGAAGGAGGGGAAGGAGTCCTTGGGGTGGGGTGCAGGTCTTCCTCTGCATCAGCAGGAAATCCTGTGCCTGAGCATCACTGCAGAGCAATAAAACAGACGTGGAGATGAGATGAGAGTGCATCTCTGCTGCTGACTCCCTGCAGTGGAGTGCTGAGGACATCTTCATTAATCCCGTTTGTTAATGAGCCCCAGGCACTGCTGCAATGCAAACAGGCTTTCTCCCCTCCTCTCCTGCAGGGACAAGTACATCTAATGCATTTGTAGCAGTTATTTTTCAGGTCAGCTTTTCTCCTGTACTCACATATAAGTTTTTGGCTGTGAGGTTTGAGACAGGAGAATTTGGGCTGCTCCTCCTTGACCCTTCCTTGTGTCTCCCCAGTCTGGGGATTAGGGCTTGGTGTTTAATTAGGCACTGCAGGCACACAGCACGAAAACACCAATGTCTGTGGAAGGCAGAGCAAGGCAAGCAAAGAGTAAAACCTTTGCTTCAAGTGGTTTTTGACTCAGAGAAGGAGAAACTTTTCTGCCATAATTTTGTTGTTTTTTTCCTCAGCTGTTTCAGACTTCAATAAACACATACTTCCAGGAGTGCCCTGAAGCAGTTTCAATATCGATTATTTCCAGACAGCCCATTTTTCTCCTTTGCCAAACCATACTTTGGTTATGGCAGACACCATCTTTCACCAAGAAAGCAAACAAAATCCAAATGCAATGCCCCAGATTTCCATACTTCTCGTGCTGTTTCAATATGGGAAGATCAGAATGTTTTATACAAACAGCACAGGATGCAGTGGGATGTTACGCACTGCCAGCTCCCTCATCTCAATACCTTCCAGACACGACAGAAATGCCATTAGCCGAGGATGGGAAGATGAATTTGTCACAATCACAAGAGGAAGGACAAGGGAATGATGTGAGGGTGCCCAGGTGGCTGCATCATTTGTAAGTGGCAGAAAGTAACTGAGTGGGTGATGAGGACACTTTGTGTGTGATGGGCTGTTTCTCATCATGTCATACAATCCTCCTGCCAGATGCTCATTTTTTTTTCAGAATAAGGGGCATAGTTGGTGTTCCTAAGGGTGCAGGTGCATTTTGGCCCTGGGGGTGCCCTTGGGTGTGACGGTGTTCACAGGGGTTCTTGGACTGGGGAAGAGACGAGGATCTGACTCCATGTTTCAGAAGGCTTGATTTATTATTTTATTATATATATTACATTAAAACTATACTAAAAGAATAGAAGAAAAGGTTTCATCAGAAGGCTAGCTAAGAATAGAATAGGAAGGAATGATAACAAAGGCTTGTGGCTCGGGCTCTGTGTCCAAGCCTGAGCTGTGTGTGTGTGAGCTTATGTGACTGGCCATTAATTAGAAACAACCACATGAGACCAATCACAGATGCACCTGTTGCATTCCACAGCAGCAGATAATAATTTTTTTACATTTTGTTCCTGAGGCTTCTCAGCTTCTCAGGAGGAAAAACCCTAAGGAAAGGATTTTCCATAAAAGATGTCTGCGACACTCGAGTGCAGGAACACATGCGGGGATTTCAGGTGTATTTTCTGACAGCCTGTTCCTGGTGGCCACACCTGTGATTATTCTGGGGAGTCAGGCAAGAATTAGTCACTGGAGCTGCGCCAGGAGTGGTGACTCTGCAGCAGCAGGAGCAGTACCAGTGTAAGAACAGCAACCACGGGCTGTTTGCTGCTGGGCAGAGCTGCAGGTGAGCTGGGGTGATGAATGGTGCTCAACAGCTCTGCACTTTAAAGAGAGATGTGGGCCCTCACAGCCTTCAGATGTTCTGGGATAAAAGTACAGAAATGTTTAATACCTCTGGGATTACTTAACACCAAAGGGAGCCTGAGAAAAATTCCCTCTAACTCCCATGTGGGAAGGTGTTGCAGCCTCGAGTGTGTAATGCAGTGTCTGTGTGTAATGTTGGAATAATGGCTTCAGCAGCCAGCATGAAGTCACAAAATTGTTCTGTATATTGTATTTCTATCCTCCTGTTGGTTGGTATCTCTGTGATTTCAAGCTGGCTCATCTCAGACAGCTGTTCCTGCAAAAGGCTGCAGTCTTTAAAATAAAAATAAGTTTTAAATATGTTTCTGAGAGTAGCGTATGTCTAAATTGGAACTTAGTGCCAGTGTTTGGGTTGCAGGAATCAGGGCATTGGGCACCAACCTCAGGATGCAGTTTTAGATGATGAAATTAAATGGAGTGGATTAACACAAGTGGCTAAGGACAAGAATGAAGAAAAGAATATTTCGCATAGCAAAACAAAAGCTGTACACTTAACAGACATGGCACGTGCAGCTAAAAAATAAATAAAACTTTGACTGTAAGTATAGGGATATTAGATATGGAATTTTATCAATTTTTGCAGGCAAGAGAGCTTAAAAATTAAGGCTCAGAGAAACATAAAGATTTTTCAGCTCCCTATTACATTGTTTCCAAGATAACTTTGGATTTCCCCCAGGTGGCACTTTCAAACTTTTCTTCTTCTGCAAAGCACACAGATTCCTGCACTTTTCTGCAGCAGCTGAACTCCCTCAGCACCGTGGCAGTAATTGCTACCCAGTTTAATTCACAGCACCAGCAGAAATTCTGTTCCCCACTGTGATTTGTGACCCTCAGGACTGTCAGAAAATGTTCCTCTGCTCGCACGACCTGCACAGTTATTACCTGGTGGTTTGGCTAAGGAGGAATTTTATGAATCAATAAACTCAGTTTGAAGTACAACAGCTGCCCAGTCCGTGCATGTGGCAGATTTTGGGGTGGTGGCTGTTCCTCTGTAGAGGTAAGGCTAGCTCCTAAATCTGGTCTCAGAACTAAACTCTTTTAAAGCATCAGGAAATGTTCATCTCCCAGGCTCATTTCAGCACCATTAATTAGAATTTCTTAGAAATTAAGCCATCAGTTTTTAACTCTGTAATGCAGCAAGAAATGAAATTATGCTCTTGCTGTGTTGCCAGTACAAGCTGGGATCAATATTTCTTGAAGCTTTTTATGGTGCAGTGAAACAAGGGGGTTCTGGAAAGAAGATGAAATGGCTCTTCCTTGGTTTGCCAGCTGAGTGAAATTCCCCTCTTTGCCCCTCAGTTTTGTGGTCCTCTGAGCCTCCTGCTGACCAGCACACACATCTGCTGGTCACTGCCCACATGCAGAAGTGTTTGAGGTGCAGGTGACACACTCACACCTCTGCTTTATTCTGCAGCACAGCTCTAATTACCCAGATCTCAATTACTGCGCTCATCTGTGGACCAGCAGTAATTAATTGAAAGGGGAATTCTCCTGCACTCAGTCAGTGCCTTCAGTGACACCTGGACAGGCAGGCAGGACAAGGGGGCATGGCCTTGAGCTAAAGGAGGGTGGGTTCAGATCAGGAATAAGGAAGGAATTGTTCCCTGTGAGGGTGGGCAGGCCCTGGCACAGGTGCCCAGAGCAGCTGTGGCTGCCCCTGGATCCCTGGCAGTGCCCAAGGCCAGGATGGACAGGGCTGGGAGCAGCCTGGGATGGTGGAAGGTGTCCCTATGGCAGGGGGTTGGAATGAACTTTGAGGTCCCTCCCTGTCAGGACCCAGGACACTCCTCTGGCTGCCCTGGGTGATTTGAGACCCTGGCAGGGGGCTCAGAGACCTTGGCACAGAGTCAAAACCACCTGTGCCTTTGATTTTAGCCCATGGAAACAATTACCAACTTTGTGTGAGGATTTACAAGCCACAAGGGTTTGAGTAGAATGATAGTGAATTTGTCACAGGGTGAAAAAGTAGAATGTTGGGGTTTTAGAATGGGGGTTCAAGAGGCAAGATGGAGGAATCTGGGAATGTCCCTTTCTCCTTCTCCTTCTCCTTCTCCTTCTCCTTCTCCTCCTCCTCCTCCTTGTCCTCCACCTTCTGCTGTGATGGTGGCACTTCTGGATTGGTTTAGAGTAGAGACAGACTGTCCAACATAGGTGATAGGTATTGGGAAGTTATTGTAAATAAAGTACATGTGGTTCTTAGTATAAAAAGCCAGCACCACCCCAAGGGCAGGGGCTGTGCCACAACCCGACCTGCTGGACAGAGCTCAGCAGGTCAGAGAAAGAATGGAATAGATTAGAGAAAATAAACAATCTTGAAAAGCAGAACCGAGGAATCTCAACTTCTTTGGTTGTGGGGCTGGGGAAAAAGAGACTTTCTAACACCTCAGGAGCCATTCCAGCTGCAGAAATCTGAGACCTCCCAACCCAGCCCATTCCATGACTCCATGATTTCTGTTCCATTCCCATGTGAAGAAATGCTGGATCCCACTCCTGTTCCCTCCTGAGGAGCTGCAGCCCATCTCTAGAGCAGTGGGATTGATTCCCAAGGCTGAGTGCTCTCTCTGCACCTTGGGGCTGGGTGTGGGGAGAATCCCAGCACATTTTTATTGGAAAGTGAAGGGAAATATGCAGCAGTGGTGTGTTGGGATGCTCCCATACAGCCTGTGTGTGTGAAATCAGCCCTGGAGCCTCGCTCCAGACTGGCAGGCAGCTTAATTGCTTTTTGTTAGCAAGCTAAAGGATTCATTTGAAGGTGTAGAACTGTTTGTCTTTTTGCTGGCTTTGGCCTAATTACATGTAACCCATGGACTTGAATCGCATTGTTAATATTCATCTGGTGTTTGCAGAGCCTCTAAATAGAGGCACTCGATGTGCTCCAGCTTCACAGGCTGCATCTTCTGTTCTTAGCCCAGACAAAGCCTGTGCTCCATCCTGGGATCCAATCCTGCCTCTCCTGTGAGAACTGGCAGCACAATCAGGAGCTTCAGCCTTTCTGCGGCTTTTAATCTTTGAAACCACAGGAGTTTATGTGTCCCTGGGAACCACCATGGCCAAACCATCTCGGGGCTTATTCAGGGCAGAAAAGTTACACTCAAGTAAAAGAAAGAAGAGCTTGCAATCTGTAGATGAGCCCTGGCTGATGTAAGACATTCCAGGGAGGTTGCTGGCATTTATTTTTGGAATTTTCAGGGCTGGGCTCTGGGGGTTGTTGGTGTGGTTAACACCCCAGTGCCCTGCCTGACAGGTCAATAACTCTCTGCCCATTTCGTGTGAGCAGCACAGCAAGGTTTGCTCTTGCTACATGATAGAAGTTGAAGTCTCCAGATGGAACCACATAGGTTGCAGCCCCTGCATTATCCCATCTTTTATTTAGGCCTGACAAGCTCAATTAGCATTATCTTGTGCTTCTGCATCGAGGGGACTCTTGTTAGAAAGGCAGGAGAAAAGGGGAAAAGTGAAAGATAAAGGGAGAATATTACTGAGGAAAAAGCAATGAAATACTAAAAGGGATTTATCTGGGAAGAGCTTTCCCCTGATGCTGAACAATGGAAACAGCTATATTACTAAGAATTCTCTGAAATATGACTTTTTAGCTGCCAGTGCTTCAGAGATTTCCTTTTGCAACACCCTGCAATCTTGCAAATAAATGGATGCTGATCATACAGGTGAGAGAGGATACACACAATCACTCCTAATTAAATGGGGATGTGATTAATAACCTGTTTCTGTTTGCTGGTCCTGTTCCCTGTAGCCACTCAGCTACAATCCCTGTGTTTTGGGGGAGAAAACAGAGTCTTGTCTCCTGAGTCAGTGTTATCTGCACAGCTCAAGGTTCACTTACAGATTCAGGCAATCTCATACATTTATAATCTGTCCCTTCCCTTTGGCTCAAGGATGGATTTAAATGGTCAGGACACAAGATTTTTTAATTTTTGAGCAATTACTCAGTTTTTGGCAGCTAAGCTCAGGCCCTGCATTTAGGCAGGCTGCCTCGCAGAGGTGTTGGGCACCTGCTGCTCCCTCTGGTACTGTGACCTTTGCAGGCTCAGTAAAGCACACAATCCAGCCCCACTCCTGTGCTGAGGACAGGCAGTTTATGGGCAGCCATAAAAGAGCAGAGCACTGAGGCATTTGGTGCCTGAATTACTTGCACAGAGCCGTGTTCCTGCCAGGAGCAGGGAGGGGACACGAGGAGCAGCAGCCTTGCCTTTGGTTCTGAGGAGATGAGGGAATTCTGAGACTGGGGGAGCCTGGCACCTGCAGAACACCCCAGAGGCTGTTCCAGCCCAGTTTCACAGTGTTCTGCTCCATCCTCAGCAGGACACCGTGACTCACAGGCTGGGTTTTGGTTTCTGTGGTTTGTCCTTCCCCTTTGAAGTTCACCTGCAGCAGCTCAGCTGGAGGAGCCAAGGTCGGACCAAGTGCTTGCACACAGAGTGAAAAGTGGGGAATTCTGCACTGCTCCTTCCTGCCAGGGCAAGTTTGTGCCAGGGAATCATCCTGGCTGTGTCCAGCAGGGAATCCAGGGTTCCCATCCACCTGCAGAAGGTGGCCTGGACTGACAGACTGAGCACCCTGAGGCCAGAACAGAGAACTCAGTTTGATTCTAAGCTTTGGGAATGGATGCTCAGAGAGGAACAGGCACTTTCTTGAGCCCAGCAGTATCTCCAAGTGTAATGCAGATTTTTATTTTTTTTTAACCCAAGCCATTCTAAGAATCCATAACGTTCTCATTGCTAAAGAGAACTTTCTCATTGCTAAAGTTCTCTTTAGCAATGAGAACTTTATGGATTCTTAGAATGGCTTGAGTTAAAAAAAGACCTTTGAAGATCAAATCCCAGCCTGACTGGCTATGCAGGAAAAAAAAAATCAAAGACAATCTTCTGGAAATAGGGCAAGTAAAAATGAGGCTAAGTTTGTTTATTTTGTGCCTTAGCTCTAACAGAGTCATCAGCACTCCAACACTTTGGGTTATCCATACCTGCTCAGCCCTCCAGTTCCCCAGGACATGTGAGAGTTACTTGGTTCTGACCTGGCTGGAGGTGGTGAAGTTATCAGCACAGATGCCCCTTATCTCTCTGACCTTCAGCGTGAAAAGAGGCTCTTATCAGGCAGTGATGGAGGAGAGAGAATGGATGGCAGGAAGAACAAAGCCTTGGTGATATCTTCCTGCTGAGGCTTTTAGAGAGCTGCTTCTCTGCATGACCTTCCCACTGCTCAGATTTATTTGACTATTAAAATAAAAACTGAACTTAACTGGGATGTGACTGCAGAAACAAAAAGGTGTCAGTTCCCATAATTTAACTGCAAGAAAACCAGCACAATCCCCAGTTCTCTGTGTTTTCTCCAATACAATATTCCCTGGCCTTCTCATTAGCTATCATTGCTTCCATCCAAGATGCTGCTGGGAGATGAAAAGTATTTGATATATATCTATATATGTACATATAACCTAAATACATTGTGGAATGCAGCACATCGCGAGCCATAATAAAAATTTTAATTATGAATATCTTCTGCACATGGAGGTTATAAATAGCAGAGATGCTAAAGCATGCATTTTCCAAGTACAAACAAACTGATTCCCTGGGGCTGGCAGAAGCAGGGCAGGGATGGGCAGTGCCACAGCTCCTGTGACAGATCTGCTGGGCTGTCCCTGCTCTCTGACCCACCTGGTGTGCTCAGAAGCCACTTGTGGTTTTCCTTTCCATTGCAACCAACCCCATTTCCATAATTCCTGAGCCTCTTTGGCTGTGCTCCAGAGATGGAGTCCTTTACCCAACCCATAACAAAATGCAGCTCCTGTGCTGCGTCTTGTTGACATTGCACTGGCCATTCCCAAGTGAGGGGCCTTGGACACTGCAAAATTAAGGAAATTTTTCCTCACTTCCTCCATTACAGTGTGTTCTTTCACGGGCTCTGCCATGTGGGATCTTCCCCAGCTTTTAGGTTCTGAAGGCTCACAGTCCCAGTGATGGTTTATCTAATGTATAAAACTTTGCATTTGAGGTTTTTTCTTTCTTTGTGTTGTTTGCTTTCCTAAGAGCCTTGCTGCCTTTTGCTAGACTGTCACAGACATCTTTCATGAAAAATCCTTTCCTTGGGATTTTTCCTCCTGAGAAGCTGGGAGGCCTCAGGAACAAAATGTTCAATGGAACATTGATTATCTGCTGCTGTGGAATGCAACAGGTGCATCTGTGATTGGATCATGTGGTTGTTTCTAATTAATGGCTAATTACAGTCAGCTGGCTCAGACAGAGAGCTGAGCCACAAACCTTTCTTATAATTTCTTTCCTATTCTATTCTTAGCCAGCCTTCTGATGAAACCTTTTCTTCTATACTTTTAGTATAGTTTTAATGTAATCTATATCATAAAATAATAAATCAAGCCTTCGAAACATGGAGTCAGATCCTCATCTCTTCCCCAGTCCAAAAACCCCTGTGAACACGGTCACACCAGACAAGCTCTTACCTGAAGTCATTTACCTGCATCCTGGTCCAATAATTCCTTTTCCTTGTTTCCCAGTGCTAGTATTTATTTGTGAGTATTTCCTCAGCTTTTCTGTGCTGGAGCCAAATTCCCTGTGTCCCCCCTTGGAGCTGCATCCTGGGGAGCTGCTCTCCCTTTCCCCCCTGTCCTGCCCTGCCTGCTGCTGCAGGGGCTGCTCCAGGTGGGTTTTCCCTGATTTTCCTCTGCCAAGGGCTGCCTGTCCCAGGGCACTGCCCCTGCAGCTGCTGCCCAGCGCCTGCCTTGTGCTCCTCAGTGCTTTCATCTCTTCTCTGGCTGTCTCATCCCCTCACTGTTCTAATTGCTTTTCCTAATGCTAGGTTGTCCTCCTTTAGTAATTTTTTTTGTATTATTTTGGAGATTGATCCTATTAAGTTCTTACCCCTCAGTATGTCATCCCCAGCTTTGAAAGCAAAGTCATTTGTTGCCAGCTGCAGCTGAATTACCTATGCATTAATTGACTTTGTAGCTTCCTGATTTTCTCACAGACTTTTTTCTTTCTATGACATCCTTTCTTTTGAAAAAAAGTTAAGCACCACTTACGTCAAATACCCTGCTTGGAATTTTGCTGCTTGCCTCTCTGAGCTTGTCACCGAACCCCCGAGCCCTGCTGATGTTATTTCCAGTTTGTCTGACACATATTACAAAATTAACAGCTTTGAAACAGCACAAGAGTTGCCTGTGTGGAGCTCTGTAAAGATTAAATTTCTCCTGACCCTCTTTCTGCAGTGCTTTCTGTTCAGGATACACAAGGGCATCTTTCTTGTGCTTGAAAGCCAGCCCTGATGCATTTTCTGCGCAGTTTCCTTCGCTGGGTTTAGCACAGAGCAATAAAGAGGCACGTGGAGAGAGAAATGGATTGAATAGAGCCTAATGACTTCTCTCAGGCTTTGCAGCACTGCTAATTACACAGCAGAAAAGGCACCTTTGAAGTTGCTGTGCCTCTGGGGCAGCCAGCCTCCCTTACTCAGTAGCCTGCAAGGTAAATGTTCCATCTCCTCCTTCCTTCCCAGAGCAAAGCACAGCTTGGGCACATCCTGATCCTGTGGGGCTGCTGCTGCTGGTGGCTGTTCCCGGGGTGGGACAGCAGCAGAGAGCTGCTCCTGCTGCAGAAATCACTGCAGCACTCCTGGCACAGCCAGAAAGCTTCCCAGCCCTCCTCGAGAGGCACTCAGCCACAGCCTGGTCCCCAGGGCACTGTCAGAGCCATCTGTATCTGCATCTGACAGGCAGCAGCCTGATCCCAGCCCAGCCCGCTGCCTGTTGTGTAATGAAACACAAGAAAGGCTCACACAGCCCTTTCGGTGCCAGCCAGAGTGATGCTGGAGATCTGTGACCGTGTTCACAGGGGTTCTGGGATGAGGGAAGAGACGAGGATCTAACTCCATGTTTCAGAAGGCTTCATTTATTATTTTATGGTATATATTACATTAAAGCTATACTAAAAGAATAGAAGAAAGGATTTCATCAGAAGGCTAGCTAAGCTAAGAATAGAAAGGAATGATAACAAAGGTTTGTAGCTCGGGCTCTGTGTTTAAGCCAGCTGACTGGGATTGGCCATTAATTACAAACAACCACATGAGACCAATCACAGCTCCACCTGTTGCATTCCACAGCAGCAGATAACCATTGTTTACATTTTGTTCCTGAGGCCTCTCAGCTTCTCAGGAGGAAAAATCCTAAGGAAACGATTTTTCATGAAAGACGTCTGTGACAGAGATCTTTGTAGGTTGTTCCTTCCAAGTGGCTCTGGGGAGGATTTGCATTCCAGGAACTCCCAGGAGAAGGGGCAGGAGCCCTTGGGCACCTCTGAGTGGCACAGAGGAGATGGACCATCATGGAGCTGGTCATCCTGGCGTTGTTTGACAGTGGAAAAGTTGGAGGATCTCAGCATGCCTGGCTGCTGAGCATCAAATCACCCCAGCATTTGATTTCATAGAAACATTGGAATTATTTGTGTTGGAAGGGACCTCCAAGATCTTCTTATTCTGTGGAGGAATAAAATGTAAAAAAATAAAGAGTGCAGAAGATAGTCTCGCCCCTGAGGAGCTGCAGCTGTACTAATCCCCAAAGATCAGGAACAGCCCTGCCCTTAACAGGCCACAGCTGTGTCCAGTGAGAAGATGAATGCTACAAAAGAGTGGATTAGGTTGTCGAGAAGAGAGAGTTTGTTGGCTCAGCTGTGAAGAAGAGGGAGTCAGTGCTGTGAGGAGATGTCCATGAGAAATCACCAAGAAGGATGGAACTTCTGCAATAAGATGACAACATTATTCCACCCTTGCCATGGCAGGGACACCTCCCACTGTCCCAGGGTGCTCCCAGCCCCATCCAGCCTGGCCTTGGGCACTGCCAGGGATCCAGGGGCAGCCACAGCTGCTCTGGCACCCTGTGCCAGGGCCTGCCCACCCTCACAGTAAAGGAATTTATCTCAATATCTAACCCTGCCCTGGGAGCTGAGGGTTTGAACTACAGCTCTGCTGATCCAGAGTGCAGGGACACCTGCAAAACCCACAGGATGCCCAGAATCCATCTCAGCCCTGAGCCAACCAAAACTCAGAGCTATCCCAGGGCTTCCAGGGGTGTTAAGAGCCAGGAGATGGGACTCCATGCCTTGATTTGCCACGGGCTTTCCATGGGATGAGCTTCAGCTCCTGTGTGCTAAGAGGAATTCACAGTGATTCCCTGTACCAGCTCCCAGGCAGGAGGGAGCTGCAATAACTCCTGGGGAGCTAAAGGAACCTGGAGCCTGTGGCAGAGTGTCCAGCTCATGCAGAAAGCTGACAGCACCTTCCCAGACAGCTGGGTCAGGACTCACTGCTGTCATTGGCAAAGTGTGCCCCAACCTGCGTGGCCCAAGGAGGAGAGGTGATGGAAATCTTTATAGAAAACATCTCAGAAACTGTAAACAACACATTTTCTACACAGAGATGAGGACGGAGATTAATGTCTGAATTACCATGGATAATTAGTGTAGCAGGTAATCATTTAAAATCTGGCACATCTGTGAATACATCACTTTGACTGAATTAGAAAATATTTGCAACAGCTACAGCGAAATGGCTTCAGCCATCCCACAGGGAAATCTTTGTGGGAGATTAATTCTCACTTCAAATGGCAGAGATTTGCAAGAGGATTATGTGGCCAGGATGACACATTCCCATTGTGCTAGGAAGTGAGACAGGTTTTTTTTCCTCACAGCAGAGCCAGTGCTGGTTTCTTTGAGTTCATGGATTCTTTGAGCTTGAGGGCTCGGCCCTCTTAAGTGTGGAGTGTTTGATAGCTGAAACGCTGAGCAGTGCTTGAAAGGAAATGGTGACAAGAACAAGGGTGAGAGAGACAAGCTCTCAAAGAGAGGACACTGAAATCCCAACTTAGATGAAAATTCCTGAAGCAGCAAGGTCAGGCTGGCAAAGCTGGTGAATGTGGGGTTTGAGCTTATTATAAATGTTCCCAAAGAGTTGTCATCTAAGAACACTGCATGAGGCAGCACAGGGCTGGGAGGATGCTGCACTCACTGCTCAGACTCAGGCAGCTCCCAAAAATGTGTTTCTTGCCCAGGGGCTGACAGTCAGTGAGGAAACACCCCAAACCTGGAGCACACCTGGTGGGGCCACATTCCCAGCCATTGCAGGGACTGATGTCCTGGCTGTATGTCCCAGCTTTGAACTGGCTACAGAACAGACACTGAAGTGGTTTTTTGGTGCTCAGCACAGGGAGGAGAGCTCGGGGAGCTGCAGCTCTGTGTGAGGATTTTATTGCTTACAGCACTAAGGAGAGCTCTAACCAAGAAAATGGTGGTTTCCTGGCACGCAAAGACACTGTCAGTAAAATTGAAGTGTCTCTTTGCTGTATATTTCCAACACAAAACTGCTGCCAGGAGCTCTCATCTGATTTGCTCAGGTTCACAAAACATCAAGGTGAATAATTGAGACAGGCTGCGTTTGCAAACTCTGGGGAATTTGCAGCAGCAGAACAGAGAAGGGGAGTGAACACACTTTGAGCTTTTACAGAGGGTCTGGTCTGTCTTTTCAGAGAGGCTGTGGTGCACTTGTTGACTGAGACAGCACAAGAAGAAATGCAGGTGGGGTGAAGGCAGCATGCACAGGCACACCCAGACCAGCAGGGATTTGTTCAGAGCAGCCTCCAAATTTCCCAAGGGAAGAGCCTTGCTGAGCTCCACAGCTCTCAGCCCTAGGAAAGCCTGTGCAGTCACAGGATCCAGAATGGTTTGGGTTGAGATCACCTTTTCCAAGCCTCTGCCATAGCAGGGAAACCTTCCATGAAAGCAGGCTGCTCCAAGCCCTGCCCAGGCTGCCCTGGGACACTCCAGGGGTGAAATGTTCCATCCAGCTATTTTACAAATGAAAGCACAAAAAGTTTTTTAAAAAACCCCCACTTTGTGCAGAAAAGCTTTTTAAGCCTTTTCCTTCCTTTCCCAGAAACAAATTTGCAATCCCCAAGGTAGAGATTTGCCTTACCTTCCTCTTCAAACAGCATCCAGCATCCAGTGCCAAACTGCACCAGCCCAGGACGGGCCCTTTGATGCTGTGCTGGAGGAAACTCCTGATCCCACACTGACACCAGGCCTTTGATGGGCTCTGGTACAGGCGAGGGGTGGATTTATCACAGAATATGCTGGGCTGGAAGGCAGCACGTTCACACCTACTCCTTGTCAGGACCCAGGACATCCCTCTGCTGTCCAGGATGGCCAGGACCCTGCCAGGGGGCTCAGAGACCCTGGCACAGAGCTCAGAACACCTGTGGGTTTGATTATGACCTGTGGAGCAAATTACCAACCTTAGATGAAGGTCAGCAAGCCACAACAGTTTAGGTAGGATAATAGTGAAGTTATCACGGGGTGGAAAAGTAGATTTTGGGGTTTTGGTATGGGGGTTCAGGAGGCAAGATGGAGGGATCTGGGTGTGTCCAGCCTTTCTCCTTCTTCTTCTTGGCCTCCATCTTCTGCTGTGATGGTGGCACTCACAGATTGGTTTAGAGTAGAAGCTCATGTCTAACACAGGTGATGGGTATTGGAAAGTAATTGTAAACATTGTACAGGTAGTTTTTAGTATAAAGACTGTTTATCAGTGCCCTGGGGCAGGCAGAGTGCCTGGAACTGTCCTGCTGGATGGACCTGGGCAGGGCAGGAGAAAATATTTTATAGATAAGAAACAATAAACAACCTTGAGACCGAGAAATGAAGAGCCCTGACTCCTTCTTCAAGTGCCAGGCTGGGAAAAGAGACTTTCCAACTTTTCTTGTGGTCACTCTGACCAGCTAAAGATCCCGACAACTCCTGTGCTGACAATGAACTCAAAAGATCCGTCTCTATCCAAAAGAAGTCTTTGCACCATCCTTCAGCTCCTGCCTTGCCCAGAGCTCCCCAGCTGCCCCAGGCAGTGCTGCCAGGTTTAGTTCCTGCTCAGCCCCAGCAGGGCTGTGTAATCCAGCCCTGGGCTTGTGCAGATCTTCCCCTACAAAATGCTGTAGATGCTCAGACCAGCAACGTGCAGCTGCCACTGAGTAAAGAGCAGGGGAGGTTTAGCTTGGCTATCAGGAAAAATTCCTTTCCCTAAAGATTTGTCCAGCACTGGCACAGCTGCCCAGAGCAGTGGTGTGGTTCCCCATCCCTGGAGGGATTTAAAAGGAGGGTGGATGTGGCACTTGGGGCCAGGGCTTAGTGGTGGTAGCCTTGGGGAATGGCTGGAGTTGATGATCTCAGAGGGTTTTTCCATGATAAATCATTCTATATCCAGGTGAAGCACAGAAAGTGCAGCTCAGGCCCCTTCTCTCCCCCCTCCCTGGTCCCTCTGGGCTCACCTGGCCTGCAGTGCCCATTGTTCCTCTTGTTTCAGCTCAGGCTGCCCAGACCTGGGAAGGCTCAGGTGGAAAGATGGGCATGAGGGAGCTTCCAGGTGAGGGCAGGGAGCAGCCAGCCCTGCTTCTGGAGGCAGAGACAAATGAACTAAAAATGAGCAGGAATCCTTCCCTTCCCTTCCCTTCCCTTCCCTTCCCTTCCCTTCCCTTCCCTTCCCTTCCCTTCCCTTCCCTTCCCTTCCCTTCCCTTCCCTTCCCTTCCCTTCCCTTCCCTTCCCTTCCCTTCCCTTCCCTTCCCTTCCCTTCCCTTCCCTTCCCTTCCCTTCCCTTCCCTTCCCTTCCCTTCCCTTCCCTTCCCTTCCCTTCCCTTCCCTTCCCTTCCCTTCCCTTCCCTTCCCTTCCCTTCCCTTCCCTTCCCTTCCTCCCTCCCTCCTTCCTTCTCTTTCTTTCTGGTGGCAGTTATTCCCACTGCTACAAACTGCCTTTTTTTTACTACCCAGGACTTCATTTCCAGCAGCATCAACTCGTGACACTTCACAGCAATGCTGCAGTTCACCCGTTTATGGGGTGTGATGGTGTTTGAGGAAAAAGGGGCAGGACAGGCTGCACCTCTGAGCTTGCAGAGAACCCCTGTGGTAAACTGGCAGGGGACAATGATGTTCTGGGCTGGTTGAGACCATCTGCAGAGATTAATGTGCTCCTGGGCCACTGAGACAGTCATTCTAAATCCAGGGCTGCATGTAATTTGAATACATTACCAAAATGGAGTTCAGCTGCACCTCACTGTCAAAATGTGAGCATATTTTACCCGTGTCAGGGCACTGGAGCATGGCCAGAGAGCCAGTGTAGTAATTTTTTGGGTAGATGTTCAGCAATATTTTATTAAACTCCCTGTCCTACACTTCAGTGCCTGCCTGCCAGAGCTGCAGCCCAGCACCCCTCGCTCAATAAGCTGCTTGTTCCAGCCTCGCTGAAATCTCCTCAGAAAATTAAACTCCTGCATTGTCCTTTTCTCCCACCTTGTGCTGTTCTTAGGCTGAATCACTGTGGCTCTGGTTTAATCTGGTGTCAGACACCGTTCGCGCAAATGCTGAAATGTCACAACCATCAGCTTAGCGCTGCTCTGCGGAGGTAACAACACACACTACACCACTTCTGCTCAGTGTGCTGCTGTCAGCTGCGTTCAGCACTAATTATTTCCCCCCTTTTCTGCCTAATGTCAGAATTTCTGCAGAACCTACAAAGCAGTGGCATTTTTTTTACTTTAAAACCAGCACAGAGCAGCATGAGGTGTGGTTTGGGTCCCTGCAGCATCTCTGGCTGCAGGGAGCTGCCTCTGCCCTGGTGTTGGAGGGAATATGCACTGTGTTACTGGGTTGGCTCCACCGTCATTTAAAATTGACTAAATTTTGCTCCCCAAACCCAGATATTCTGAAGTCTGTAAGGTCAGTCTCTTCCATAGCTCAGCATTCCTTTCCTGGGATCTGTATGGAGCCTGTGTCTGTCTGTGCAGCTGTGAAATGGTGGTGTTAACTTCCCACCTCCACTTTGTTGGGGTGAAAAACACCAGGGCACAGCAAGATATCATAGTGATAATATAAACACAAAACCCACCAACCCAAGAGTGAAGTGTCTCCTGGCTTCTGTAAGGATAATGCAGAGGCAGGATGTAAAACACAGCGCACATAAAATGTGTCATTTCCTTATAAGAGCAGAATTAATGGAGGCCGTAAAAAACAAATCAAAAACCACTATGGAAGACCTTTTTTCCCAGGGAAGAATATGAGAATTCATTTGATTTAGACATGAGGAACAGTGGTTTGTGATAATAAAAGTGCTAGCAAAGAGCAAAATAAGAAATGTGTTTTCTTGCTTCTTGCATTGGTGAGCTAATAAGCACAACCTCTTAAGGACAAAGCTGGCCTCTAGCACAGGGAATTCTCCTTGCTGTGTTTTGCTTTATTCTGGCCTTTAGCACAGGGAATTCTCCTTGCTGGGTGTTGCTCTCCTCTGGCCTCTAGCACATGGAATTCTTGCTGGGTATTGCTCTCCTCTGGCCTTTATCACACAGAATTCTCCTTGCTGGGTATTGCTCTCCTCTGGCCTTTATCACATGGAATTCTCCTTGCTGGGTATTGCTCTCCTCTGGCCCAACACACAGGATTCTCCTTGCTGGTTTTGCTCTATTCCGGCCTCTAGCACAGGGAATTCTCCTTCCTGGGTATTGCTCTCCTCTGGTCTCTCAGTGGTTGGTATTTTTCACTCCGGTTACATTTCACACCAATTTTTTGATGCCCACCCCCAGCGAGGGTGATGTAAGGAGTGACACTGCTCTGCCTGCAGCTGGGGGAATCCCTCATGCCTCCCCTGCTCAGCCTGGTCCCAGGAACAGCTGCCTGCAGCTGCTGATGGCCTCTGCCCTCCTCCCACAGGACCACGCGGACATCGAGTGGAAGTTTGCGCGGACGAAGCTCTGGATGAGTTACTTTGATGAAGGCGCCACTCTGCCCCCTCCCTTTAACATTGTCCCCAGCCCCAAGTCGGTCTGGTACCTTTGCAAGTGGATCCACAACCAGCTGTGCCCAGGAGATGACTCTGACAACGAACAGAAGAGGCACGAAAACCTGAAAACATTCACAGTAAGGAGCTCACGGGCTTGTGCTTGGTTTCTGGAGGGTTGTGAGGGAGCAGCAGAGGGTTGCTGGATCATCACTTGCTGTGATGGTTTGAACAGACAGGTGTCTGCTTAGGAAGGCAGGAGCCTCCTGTGAAATGGGAAATGTAAACCCCCTCCCTCTGAATTATTATGATTTTGAAACTAAGAAGCTCTCAGGCAAATATATGGGAATAGGAATAACAGTTCTTTACTAGGAAAAATAAAATAAAAATGCAATCATAAAAAAATCCCCACTGCCATAGTCAGACCATGCCCTGCCCCCTGTGTGCAGGGAGGTGTCCCAGCCCCATGCCATGGGGGCTCAGCCCTCCTGCAGTGCCAGCTGTGGCTCTGCTGCAGCAGGGATCCTGCACAAGGGGGGAGTTTTCCTCTGCAGCTCCAGGGCTGCTGCAGATGGGCCTGGGCTCCCTCTGGCCATGCAGGGCAGCAGAAAGCTGCTCCTCTGGCAATGCAGGGGGCAAAGGCTGCTGTGCTGCGCCAGGCTCAGATTGTGCCCAGGCAGGAATGCTTGGCTCCTCCCCTGGGCGGAGCAGCTCCCCATGGGATGCTGGCATTGGATCAGCCCTGCAGGGACACTCAGTGGCCATGGACAGCAGAGATCTCCTGCAGGGAGGGTTGGTGTGGGAGAGAGAAAGGAAAAACTGCCCCATGAACAGCAGAGAACTGCCCCAGCTCTGACAGATAGCAAACAGAACACACACCCAGCTAAACCTGAGACACTTGCTCAGAGCCATGGGGAGCTCTAAAGGCAGGATCAGACAGGTGACACCCCTGTGCCTTTCTCTTTCCAGGAACGTCACGCTGACAACCTGATTCAGAATCAACATTACCAGGTAAACTTTTGGGCACATAAAGTTTATACTTGCTGTTTCTTTCTCCTCCTCATTTTCCAATACTTCAGTTCTTGCTTGTTTCCAGAATATATGTTGATAAGTGTAGGTCCTCTAAGAGGATTTAGCTTATCATGGATTAAAGCATTTCCTTGTTGGAGGTGGATGGTTCAGTAAATCTGTCCTTGCCTTTCAGCCCCTCTGGAATAGTGGAAAACTTGTAGGTATCAGTGTAGCTGCTGAAGTCAAGGTCACATCCCCATTGCCATCAGGACGTCCTGATTAAAACTATTTCTGCAGCATTTTTACACTCCTGTGTTGTTCCTCTCTTGCTCTTTTTTGTAAAGCACCCCTAACTCAGACTGTGGTTGGGATATTGTTTTGTTAGGGACAGCTCGGGAAGGAGGAATAATTCCTTTATTGAATCTTGCTGGTTTGTTTATTCTCAGCCTGCCTGTCATCAAGTACTCATTAAACTCAACCTACAAAAGGATGAAACTTCATTAAAAACACCAACTTCAGCCCTTGAATTCACTGGGATGTATTATGCCAGCACGCTGGAAGAAAAAAAATTCTCCAAAATGTTAGGTGGTACATTAGGCTGCACTGCCAAAAGCCATTAGTAATTTGTCTTACTTAAGACATCTCCTGCTTTCTGAAGAGCACTTTTATCAGAAGTTGGTGGTTAACATCATTAGTCACCTCTGACAACTGGCATATGGAGCTTTCTGACTTCACAGCACAGCTTAGGGATCTGACTTCTGACTTCACAGCGACATTGGGATCTCTGAAAAACCTCCCATCAAAGCCTTGTTGCAGACACCATCTTCAGCTTGGTGTTGCTCAGATTGTTTGTGAAGGGGGGGAGATGCAGGGCAGGTTTGGAGCAGTCTCTTCCCTGCACACAACAGGCACAAACAGCCTAGGTGTGTTTTGGCTGGCACACATAAATGTGCAAGCTCAAAGCACCAGTTTACTTCTGTGAAGCCATCAGAGAGGGACATGAGCGGAGCAAAATGGAGCTCATCCAACCAAAAACATGGGGTGTAGCAGACAGGTGACACAGAGGAGTGAGAGTCCCTGGAGAAGTCACTGAGAGTGTGATTTGGCCCTTCCAGTGCTGCCCACAGATGGTGCAGCCACCCTTAAAGGAGTTTCTGCCCTTGGGGAGCACTCAGGCAGCTGCAGATGTGGTTTGAGGTGAACGTCCATTGACCCATGGGATCCTGGCTGTTCTTCACATTATTTATTGCTAAGATAGGCTCCTTGGCTTCAAATACTTGATAAACCACCTTCAGATGCCAAATTTAGTCCATCACGATACGCAGTGTGCACATGAGTTTGGTAATTGTAAAACCTTTCAGCAGCTGAGATTAAAGAGCACATCCAAGAACTGCTTGGAGAGAGCACTCCTAGAATTTTTTTTCTCCATGACTTGCACAGTTACAAGCTCCAGCACCAAACAACTGCTTTGCCTTTAAAACTGAGTTAACAGTTAAAAACTGAGCATCCATAAGATGGGAGCTATATCACCCCTTCCCAAGGTTTGCTGTGCTTAAAAGGAAGCATTTTGTTTCTGCTGGTGAGTGGTTTTTAACCAGCAGAGTCAGGACAGCTGCTGTTGGCAAGAGCTCAGGGAAACACAGCAAGAACAGAGTTTGGGCTGATCCAGCAATTGAATCACTTGGACTGTTTCCTATTCCAGGAAGTGATAAGAAATCTTGTGAAAAGATACGTCGCTGCAATGATAAGAACTTCCAAAACCAACGAAGGTTTAACTGAAGAAAACTTCAAGGTAATTTATTATTCCTCAATAATAATTTGTTTTATTAATTCAAACAGCCACTTGCAGAGTTTGCACTAACTCGTTAGGGTGATTTGTGATGTGTGGAAATAGAATTGTGACATAGGAGCTCTGAATGTGGGGTTTTGTGGGCAGAGTGAGTTATTATTGAGTGTCTTCCTATATGACCACTTCCCATATTTTAATATACAATGTGCTATGCAGACAAGAGCATTGGAAAAGAGTAGGAGTGAAATATGTGATTTGAGTCAACATCACATTCCCAATCCTAATGCAGACAGAGCCAAAGAATGGGTTGGGGGATATTAAGAACAGTCACCAATGAATGTAAAATTGGGCCTATCAGCCAGGCAGGATTCCTGCCATATTTCAGCAGTTTTCTGTAACTCTTTTATCTGACTTTTTGGGGTGTGCAGAGGGGGTTGATCAACAGGGCCAGTCCCCAACTTTTGGAGACAAAAGCCTTGTGAGGTCCCCAATTCTGTGACACTGGACGTGGGTGTGATGTTCTTGTGTGATTTGGTACCAGCCACTGGCACAGCTGAGCCTTCCCAAGGGAATGTGGTCATTCCTTCATGTCAGATTAGGCTGCTGGGATAACTCCTGTCTCCTCTTGCCCCAGGAATTAAAACAGGACATCTCGAGCTTTCGCTATGAAGTTCTTGACCTCTTGGGCAACAGGAAGCCCCAGAGGAGAAGTTACTCTACCAGCAGCACAGAGGTGTCCCAAAAGGAGGAGACAAACGAGGACAATGCTGCGGAAAAACCCAGAGCCAAGAGTGTGTCCTTCAATGTAGCCAACAAGAAGAAGGACTTCAACGTGTCTGCCCTGATTAAAACCATGTCTGGGATCAACATGGTGGAGGAGAAGCCAAAAAGCAACGGGATCAGCAAGCGCTCGTTCGTGCGCAACGGGAACCGCGTGCAGAGACTCTCCAGCTCCAAGAAGGAATCCTTCAAGAGGCTGGGCCTGCTCTTCTCCAAGATGAACGGCCACGTCCCCGAGCCCAGCTCAGAACCAATGTACACCATCTCAGACGGCATCATCCAGCCACACTACATGTGGAAAGACATTAAATATTCTCCCATGGACAGAGAGAGAGAAGAGAATTGTTCCAAAAGTGAAATTAACCTCAATGAGGTGGCCTACAGTGGGAACACGAGACTCACAGGACAGAGCAAGGAGTGCCCTGTGGTTTGTACCAGTTCCCTTCACTGTGCTTCCAGTATCTGTTCCTCTAACTCCAAACTCATAGACTCGTCAGAGGATGTGTTTGATTCATGGGGAGAGGCCTGTGACTTGTTTATAAACCAATGGAAAGATGGGCAGGAGGATCACGTTACCACCCGGCTCTGAGCAAAGCTCTCTTCACTCTCACTGCAAAACTCAGCCAAGTATTGGTAATTGTTTGCTCTCATCTGGTTCAGCATCACTGTTTCCTTTCTGTCCACAGGTGAAAAAAAAAGTGTAAACCTACTCATGTTATAGCCTATTTTATAGCCATCTGCACCTTTTTTAATTTACTTCTTTTTTTTACATTCACTAATACTAAAATAATGGTTTCACCATTTATAAGGTTGCCATAAACCACAGGAATCCCTCTGGATGCAGTCTTAGTCTCCAAACCCCACAGACCTGAGGCATGCAGGTGGCTGAGGAAAGGATTTCTCCAGTGCTCCCATCACCATCCCACGCCAGCTGGGTTCAGTGCTGCTGTCCAGCACCATTGGCTCTGCATCCTGCTCAGTGCTCCTCATCAACACAAACAGCTGCTCAGCAGGAGGCTGAGAATCACACTGAAAATGTTTTTAAAAGGGTTTTGACCTTTAACTGGTGTTTTTTTTCCCTTTAAGCAATATGACTTCTTTTGGTTGTGCTTGTTTTTTCAGGCCAATATATTAATATTGTAAGGTATTACTGAATATGAAACCCCTTTGATCATCCACCTGGAACATGTTTTTGTTGCTAACATATTTGCTTATTTACCTAATTTCCCTTTTGGGGAGCAGAAGGACTTTCCAATTAGGCTGACAGTGGGAGCCAGCACCTGGCCTTGCCTCCAACTCCTGTGTAGATGAACTGAAAAGAAAAACAACCCAAAACAACCCTGGCTGCTTGAAATACAACCCTCAGAGTAGTTTCTAATAGGCTGAACCAAAACCCAGCTCTAAGCCTTGCCCTTATTTTGCAATTCCTAATTTTGCTTCCAGTGCTGCATTCACTTTTTGCTGCCTCTCTGATGGGTGCCAGGGGAAATCCATCTCCTGAGGGAGAGAATCTTCCCTGGGCCCCTGAGCTGCAGGTCTGAAAAGCAGCCTGAGCAGCATGGAACAGCTCTGCAGGTCCTTCTCTGAGGTGCAACAAAAAGGAGTGTGCCAGGAGGTGAATCTTTTATTATCTTTTATTTCCCCAGCTGTGGGGGTGTCTGGACAGAGCTTAGCACTGTCACTGCTGTTGTCCCAAGGAGCATCAAAGTGGGGGAAAACCACATCAAGGGCAAGGTGGTTGAATTCCTAACAGGGATTATTTTAGGGGGTGTTATTTTAAGTTTTTAACAATGGGATACTTGAACTTTATTCTGCAGTGTTGCTAAGGAGCACAGATGATTTGTACTCACCTCAGAGCTGGTCTTGGTCAGCTGCTTCCCAGGAGCTCAGGAATGGGTTCATTCCTGTCCCCATTCCTGTCCCATTCCTGTTCCCATTCCTGCCCCATTCCTATCCCCATCCCTGCCCCATTCCTGTTCATTCCTGCCCCATTCCTGTCCCCATTCCTGCCCCATTCCTGTTCCCATTCCTGCTCCCATTCTTGTCCCCATCCCTGTCCCATTCCTGTTCCCATTCCTGCTCCCATTCCTGTCTCCATTCCTGCCCCATTCCTGTCCCCATTCCTGTCCCCATTCCTTCCCCATTCCTGTCCCATTCCTGTTCCCATTCCTGCCCCATTCCTGTCCCCATTCCTTCCCCATTCCTGTCCCCATTCCTGTCCCCATTCCTTCCCCATTCCTGTCCCATTCTTGCTCCCATTCCTGCTCCCATTCCTGCCCCCATTCCTGTCCCCATTCCTGTCCCATTCCTGTCCCCATTCCTGTCCCCATTCCTGCCCCATTCCTGTCCCCAATCCTGTCCCCATTCCTGCCCCATTCCTGTCCCATTCCTGTTCCCATTCCTGTCCCCATTCCTGTCTCCATTCCTGCCCCATTCCTGTCCCCATTCCTGTCCCATTCCTGCCCCATTCCTGTCTCCATTCCTGCCCCATTCCTGTCCCATTCCTGTCTCCATTCCTGCCCCATTCCTGTTCCCATTCCTGCCCCATTCCTGTCCCATTCCTGTCCCCATTCCTGTCCCCATTCCTGCAGGGCTCTGCTCCCAGGAGGGGCTGAGGAGCTCCAACGTTTCCCCAGGGTGGCTGCCAGCACTCACCTCACCTGGGAGCTGGGTTGTGAATTGCCTCTGGAGGAACAGAATGCTGGAAAATCCACACCTGCCCCTGGAGCGGGTCAGACTCCATCAGCAGGGGCAGGAGCAGCTCTGCTGGGAGCTTGGGGGGTCAGGGGGATGGGAGATGCTGGAACACCTGCAGCTTTGCCTGAATTTTAACCCTGCCTCCCTTCTCTTGTGGGGGCAGACTCCCCATTGTGGGGTTTTCCCTTTGGGCACTTGTGCAGCTTCACCCAGCAAGTGGAACAGAGAGAGAAAGCACCCCAAACCTATGGCAGTGTTCAATGCAGACCCAGGGCAGTGTTCAGTGTTCAGTGCAGACCCAGGGCAGTGTTCAATGTTCAGTGCAAACCCATGGCAGTGTTCAGTGCAGACTCTGTGGCTCCTCTGTGGTGTTGGAATAAACCAGCAGCAAGGAGCAGAGACTCCAAGCCATTTCTGTATTCCTTGCTTATGATGACAGCAGTCTTGTTCTCAGCAGGCAGTGTAAAAACCCCAAATATTTAAGCCTCTGGATGTGTTAGTTAAGGCAGAGTGAAAGGCATTTTTGTATCAACAGATTTCGGGCTTTCACGCTAATTGCAGGGTTAGGGTTGTCTTTGAAAACGGCATTTCCTCTTCCCTCATGGAAGGCTGAGCAAACTGACATTGGTGGTACACAAGGAGAATTGCAAAACCCAAGGGGGAGCAGCTTGCTGATCATTGATTCCCTCAGGAAATCAGACACCCTTGGCTGGGGGAGCAAATCCATGGATGGGGCAGAGCCATGGGCAGAACCCACCAAGGCAGTGGTCACAATAAACGCCCCAGAGGTCAGGAAGCCAAACTGAGCACATTTCTGCAAGGATAAACATGAGCAGGAGGTGCTGCAGGGGTGCAGGTGGGTGAATTTGGGTCCTTTGGTGCCTCACCTAACCCACTCTGCAGTCTGGGAACTCTGCTTGACGAGGGGCCAGAGAATCTCTGTGGCATTTCCTGGGTAAGGAGGAGGAATGAAAACAATTCAAGTCCAGTTATGCAGATTACATCAAATTGGGCCAGAAGCTGGGTTTGTGTCCTTGGACAGCAGAAAGGCTTTGAAGTGCTCAGTGAGAGCAAGCACCCAGCGCTGGTGACGCTCACACGGTGTCACTCCAATGCATCACCAGGTACAAACAGCACAAAGAGACGGAATTAACTCAGCAGTGCTGCCCCCAGAAATGCAAAAATCCCTTCCCTGCAGGCTGTGTGAGTCAGATTGCCCTGCTGGTGCAGAAAGGGCAGGGCTGGGAGCTGCCCCATGGCCGTGGAGGGCAGATCTGGAGGGGGAGATGCTCTCTGGTCCCCTGGCTGGGGCTCCCTGGGCTTTGTTTCATGACTGAGATCCTTCCTTGCTCCCAACTATGAACGAGTCTGAGGTGACTCTGGAATTCAACACCAATATTTGATTTGGCTGTGATTAATACACATGTCCAGGAATTTGAAAAACTCAAATTGGTCCCCCCTAAAAGGCAAAATTCTCTTTGATTGCATCTATGCATCCCTGTAGATAGCAATAGACTTTGGAGCAGCTGGTGAATTATTATTATGCTAAAACAGGAGCTTCAGGGGAGTGAAATTGAAGGAGCTTCAGGGGAGTGAAATTGAAGTAGCTTCTGAAAAATACATTTGATAAAAAAAACCTCACCCAGGTATTGCTTAATTCACTTGCAGCACAGTATTTGGGACTGCACCAGTATTTTTCTGCTTTCAGTTGCTCAAAAAATGAAAGCATCTTTTAGTGAAAGTTGTTCTTTCCTGCAGAGAAATCAGTGAATGACCCCTGTGCTGTCTTGGGTCAGGGTAGGAGCTGATGGAACACTTGAGGAGTTAAACTTTTCCTTGCCTCAGCTGGTTCACACCTGGCCTTTATTCTGTGGGCTTCAAGAAGGACCCTTGTATGTATGCAAGGAGTTTGGAGTGAGGAATAACAGAGATTTTTCAACCATTTGCCCTTTTTTAGGTTTCTTGCTCTTGAAGTTGCATTTTTTTCTCACCTCCCATCCCAGTGTCATTTTCACCTGGCTTTGTAAAGCAGCACACCTGCAAATGGTCATGGAATTATGGAATGGTTTGGGTTGGAAGGGACCTTAAAGTTCTTTTTCCAGCCCTCCTGCCATGGGCAGGGCCCCTTCCACAAGGCCAGGTTGCTCCAAGCCCTGTCCTTGGACATTTCCAGGGATAGGGCATCATCACCAATTAAAAAATTAACAAATAACACCCAGGGTTAAGAATTTAATAGAGCTGGGAGGTGTTTGTACTCAGGTCAGAGATTACCTAAATTGCTTCAAGAAACAAGAAATCAACCGAATTATCAGCGCAGGTTATTTGGATAACTGCATTTGTACATGGCTCACTCGCTGGTAAATATGTAAATAGTGCTGTGTTTGTACCCGTGTCCCCTCAGAGGAAGCACGGGCAGGTTCAGAGCCAGGAGGGAGCTCAGCTCCACTCCCTGCTCTGCCTCTGCCTCCCCTGTGACCTTGGGCAAGTCACTCAGCCTCTGGAATGCCTCAGTTTCCCCATCTGTAAAATAGGGATAATAATACTCACCTACCTCGCAGGGGGGGTTAGTTCAGTGTTTAGAAGCACTTTGCAATTTAAAGGCGCTATATACAGTACGTAGGTAACACTGGTAGCAGTATTAGGTACTTTTATTTTCTTACAATTAATTCAGGTTAGGATTTTACTGTTATGTCTGTTATGATAATTTTCCATGTAGGAAACTCGCATGGTTTCCCCATGAAGGGAATTTAGGGGACTTCTGCAGTAGACAGAGAGCAGGAGCAGCATACCCTGGAAGCCTAAATTCTGCCACCTTTGCTTTTGTGATTTATGCCTCACCCCTAATGTCACCTTCCTTATTTGTGTTCCACCCCTTTCCCCACAGCCCCTGTAACATGATTTTTAGCAGAAACAGCCACTGTAAATATTAAGAGTATTTAAATAAATATATTAATGTATGACTATAAACCCTTACCTTTGAAAGAGGTTAAAATTGGTTGGTACAACAGCATTCTAAGCATGGGGAGGGCTCCAAGGCAGCTCAGCACTGGTGCACACCAGGGTAGGGCTATGGGGAAGTTTCACATCATCACCTCTGTGATCATCACCTCTCACCCCATCACTGGCAGGACAGCTCACAAGGAGGGCAGAGGGAGGCTGGGACTGGAGCAGGGTGGCCCTGCTGCCTGCTCTGCCCCGGGGGAGGGGACAGCAGCTCTGGGCACCCACCCAGGCAGCAGAGGGTAGCCAACACTGTGGCTGCTGGGGGAGCCTGGACAGCTGGACACTGTCCCTGCATCCCTGGGAAGGGCTCCGCACCCAGATTTCTCTGTACAATGTGTTTTCTTTAGTGTTCACTCTGGATGAAGGTCTTTGGCTTGAGCAAGAGGAGCTCTAAGAGGGGACTGGCAGGGCAAGGGCACTCTGAGCACTCTGAGCTCCCTGCCAGGGACAGGAGCACGTGCAGGTCCCTGCCTGGGGACCTGGATGTCATTGACAGGGATATCTGCACAGTGACAGCAGTGTAAGCAAGGATCTGGATCACCCCTGGGGTGCTGGAAACCACCCAAGCACTCGCTGCTCTCACACCATGACGTCTCTGTCCCCCTTCCCTTCGCTTTGGTGTTGCTCCTTTCCTTTCCAAAGGACCCAAATCCCAAAGAAAAGCACATTTCAGTTAACCAGGAGGAGCTCAGTGCTGGTTGAACTCTCCTTTAAGCAGTCAGCTCCTCCTGCAGTGCCCACCCCTGTCCCACAGGCAGACAAAGCTCTGTGCAGCCTCCGAGGCTGATTCCCAAAGGATCAGGACCCCCCCCCCCCCCTCCCACCTCTGCTGCAGTTCCACACACAGAATGGCAAAAATCCATCAAAACCACCCCAGCCACCAGGGCTGCCTGCAGGGAACGAGGGTTGGGTTTAACTGAGCCCTCCTGGAGGTGGTTTTGGGATGGGTGCCCTGCCCCTGTTCCCCCAAGGAGCATTTCCAGCCCCAGCTGAGGGAGGGGCCAGGGCTGCTCACACCTTCCCAGGTGTGCTGCAAGCATCAGGCACTCTAATTAATGTCATGGTGAAATTAATTGGAGTCAGCAAGACTGCGGTGGATGATGAATCCACTCTCTGGAGAAGCATCTAAAATAAAGTGTCCCCCAACAGAATCTGCAGTTTTCAGTGAATGTGTGACTTGAAACAGCTATAAAGTCACTTCCTCACTGGATTTTTTTGGAGGAGATAGAGAATACTCTGGGCTAGCCACATCAGCTTATTTCCTAAACATTTATAATTCGATTAAATTATGTTTTCACACTTTCCCCATTTCAGGCCCTTTTTACAAAAAGAGTAATTTCTACACTATTCATGTAACTGCCTCCACCCAGACCAACAACTGCTCTGGAGGCAATTCATGACCAAGAACCATTGTTCTAAAAAGAAAACATGTTTCATCTAAAGAAGTACACTTAAAAAGCAAAAAGCATTTGATCCTCATCATCCAAACCTTTGATAGCATTTTGTGCTTCAGGGAAACATTTTGACCTGCCTGCTCTGTTGTTTTTTGTTTTTTTTTTTTTAAGGTGTGCAAAGCAAAACGAAACCCCCAAGCAGAACAGCAATAGAGCTCAAACCACACAGAATTTCACATCTAGTTCATTCCTCCCATACAGAATCCTGCTTTGAGCTGGAAGGGACCCCTGTCCCACCCTCTGTGTCCTGCCAGCCCCTTCTCCATCAGTGCCACCCATGGGGACACCAGCACAGCCTGCTTTGGGGATTGTTTGGGGCATGTTTTTAATTTCCATCCCATTGGAAGCATTCCCACATCAGCAGCACCCCTGAGGCAGCAGAGATGCTGTGCCCAGGGCTCAGAGGTGCCCCAGGAGGAGCTGACAGAACACTGTGATACCTTTAGCCAGCAGAGTGAGGCCTTGTGACTATAAATAGCTGTTTTTCAGCAAGGGGGCACTTTTGGGTCTTAGCTGTTTTTTCTGGCTACTGTACAGTTATTTAAAAATTCCTGAAGGTGTTTATAAGGCAGGTCTGGGAGCTACAGGGCTAAGGATTTTGAGAAGCAAAAGGCAGTAGCAGATGCTTGAGTATTCTATTTTCTATATGAGAGCCCTGGAGACCTGGGCTCACTCTGAAGTTTTTTTAGCAATCAAGTTTTATTGTCAAATTAAATCTTCATTAATAAAAAAAGCAACCACAGAAACAGCCTTCACACCCAAGCATATTTTAGAATGCCATTTTATTTCATGGAATAACAAAAAAAAAAAGAGGGTTTTTTCCATCCTCCCACCCCCTTCTTCTTTATTTTAGTTTTGCTCAAAAACTCCAAGGCCTCTTCCAGGCAAAAGAGCTTTTACATGTTGTAAGAATTTTGTGTATGCAAAGACAGAACGGGGACCTCAGAATCTGCCAGCTGAGTGGTAACAGCCACCCCTGGAGACAAGGGCAAGAGCAAAAAGCAAAAACAGATGCTTAGTTTTATGTACTTTTCTACTTGCATCTCTTCCACCCCTAGTGCAGACTCCATGACAGACCCTCGTATAACCTGTACAAAATGAAACTATGTACATAACAAATGAAATTATTTATTTTATGTGTATTTTTAGCTTAACTGTAAACTGAAAAAAAAAAACCCAAATAAAAAGCATTTAATTTTTTTTCCCAAAAAATGTAAGCCTATTGAAAAATCAAGGTGTTTCTACCTTTTCAGATGTAACATTTCCAGCTGCCTATTGATAATAAACATTTATGAACAGCAACAGATCTGACATTTTAGAGTTTTTAAAAAACAAGTTCAGCACAGACTTCTCAAGGGCTGTCAGAGGTCAGAGGAGCACTTAAAGGCTCTGATTCTATGGAGACTTTATTGGTATTTCAATAAAAAAATGACATCTCACAGTCCTGCTTGCCTCCAGTGAAGCTGATCACCCAAATTTGAGCAAGAGCTGAACAACACCTGCTTGGGGGGAAAAAAAACCCAAACCAAACAACAAAACAGCCCCAAAATATTCATTATATTTTGGCTACAACAGAAAATAGCAACCCACTAGAAGCGTTGGTAAATAAAATTCACCACATGAATGCAATTACTCCTGCACGGAAAAGTCTAAGTAAGTGTAATTTCATTTTAATTTACCCCCCAAAGATATCCTCAGCCCAGCACAACTGCATTGGCCACACAATTAGCAATATAGCTAATAGTGTAAGGGAGTCATTAAGCAACAACTTAGAACTGTATTAACATAATTTGCTCCTGGAAAGCTGTCCTCCAGCAAATCTCATTAAAGTCCTGGAGATACATTTCAGGTTTCCATCTCTGACCAGAGGCTTTTGGTCAAGCTTGCAGGACAACAAGAGTTTCCACAAGCTGAACCACAGCAATTCCCTTCCCTTGGGATGCAGAAGATTCCTGCACAAGGGAGGCAACGTGGACACACAAATTAACACTGACCATGGCAAAAGCTGTACAAAATCCAGGCATCCACAGTGGCAGAAATATAAATATTCACATAAAAACAAAAGGCTATGCCTTTTTTTTTTTTAATAGAAAAGGAGTTTTTGCAGTTGGATGTGCACATTCCTGTGATGCTGTTCACAGGGGTTTTCAGATGAGGGAAGAGATGAGGATTTGACTCCATGTTTCAGAAGGCTGATTTATTATTTTATGATATATATTATATTAAAACTGTACTGAAAGAATAGAAGAAAAGGTTTCATCAGAAGGCTGGCTAAGAATAGAATAGAAAGGAATAAATAACAAAGGCCACTGTCTCAGCCAGCTGACTGTGATTGGCCATTAATTACACACAACCACATGAGACCAATCAAAGCTCCACCTGTTGCATTCCACAGCAGCAGATAACCATTGTTTACATTTTGTTCCTGAGGCCCCTCAGCTTCTCAGGAGGGAAAATCCTAAGGAAAGGATTTTCCATGAAAAGATGTCTGCAACACATTCCCACTCACATTAGAAAGCTAAAAGTTGAAGTTAAGGCACTGTGAATCTCCAGTTTTGGTCCTTGTTCCAGAAACAGGGACTGAACTTCACCTGGCAGGGATTCCCACCCCCTCCTTGTCCCTGCAAAGCCAGGGAGTGACTCAGCACACTCCTCTTACTTGCACTTCCGGAAAAGTTACACAAATCACACATTCAATAAACACCACAAGCATCAAAAGAAACATCTTTTGCTTTCAACTATGACATGTGAAAAAAGTACTGGTTTAAACAGAGTTAGAAACCACATGTTTGCAATTGATTGGAAAATGAAAACAGGGAGGGTAGGGAATAGAAAAAAAATACATAAAGGAAATTATAGAGGGAGTTGGATGATCCATCAATTTTATCATTAGGGGATATTCCCTTTCTCTTAGAAGTCCATTTTCCCAAGCCCTCATCACAGCTGTGAGCACAGACTGACCCTTACCTGCCCCAAAGCTTGTGGCAAAATGCTCAGCTGCTCCAGGGAAGGCAAGATTTAGCATCCGGAATAAAAGTATTGCCATAAACAGAGCCTAAGAGATAAAGAAACCCTGTCAGGGCTCAGGCACCTGCTCTGGGGCTGCAGATCACCCCACTGGAGGGAGGGCTGGGCTGCACTCAGTGCCTGAACGTGCTCTGAGCCTGTGGCTGAGCTGTTTCCTATGTGCTGCAGCCCAGCTGACTGTGAAATCTGGTAGCAGCAGTGGCTAGGAGCTCCTAGATACAGGTCTGCCCTGCAAAATTTAATTTCTGATCTTATTTCAAAGCTATAAAGTTCTGGTTCAAGGGTTTTATCTTTCTCCCTTATGAAAAAAGCAGTTACTTGGAATTCTGGTTCTGGATTTATATGTTGAGTATCTCCCATGTATAATGCAGCCTTTGATGGTGTAATTTTATATAAGAAAAGGTATCCCAGCAGCACTGCTGAGAGAAATGGAACGTAGGAGTGAAATTAAAAAAAACCAACAAACAACCAACAACTGAGGTAGAAAAACAAACTTTCTGTAGGGATTGGTTTGGTTATGTGAGCAAGGGGAAAACAGCACAGGAGTATTAGCAGGGGACAGCCCAGCGGCCAGTGCTGCTGGAGACAGAGCCAGCAGGGTGGCCGTGCAGTATTTATCATTTCTTCAAGCACAGATGGAACTGCAGTCCCATCACAGAGATGCAGAGGCTGGCAGTGCAGGACTGGTGCTGCCCTGGGGGTGACACAGGTGACACCTCTGCAAGCACCAGCGTGGGCTGACTGTGCAGTGAGGGGTGCTGAGATAACAGAGGTGAGGTAACAGAGATAACAGAGACTCTGGAGCCTGGCAGCTCACACGACTGGAGCCTGCTCCTCAGACTCAAACACTGAGAAGCACAACGCCCCAAAGTGCCACACCTGAGGCTGGTCACTGCTTTGTCCATCCTGCATGTTCAGAAGAATCACAGAACCATTCAGGATGGAAAAGACCCCAAAGACTGAGCCCAGCCTGTGGGTGATCCCCACTTTGTCACCCAGCCCAGAGCACTGAGTGCCACATCCAGGGATGGGGACTCCACACCTCCCATTCATCAGTGAACCTTTCCCATGAGAAATCCTCCCAGGTGTGCAGCCTGAGCCTCCCCTGGCACAGCTGGAGCCTTGTCCTCTGTCACTAGGGGTTCACATGGAGGGACAGCACTCAAAGGTGCTGCCACTTCACAAAGCCTGCAGGTGTTAATTTAATTTGAGCCTCCGCCTTTCATCTGTAAAAATACAGTGAAGGGAAGGAGGTGGCAAGCATGACTAGTGAAAACCTGGCTGAACTCTTCTGTTCTCCCTTTTCAAGGCTGAAAAGCCATCCACAAAAAAAAAATCCCAACAACCAAAACAACCCCCCCCCCCCCAAACAAACAAAAACAATGCAAAAACCCCCACATTCCAGGATCAAATCTTTGCTTTAAAAAATTTACTATTAGGCAACATGATTCAAGAAGTCCAATAAAAATAAAATTTTAAAACATTGATCTGCAGAAAAAAATAATTCCAGATAGAAATCAATACTCATGGATTTTTTCATTCTTCTAACTAAAGATAAAATATGGTTATGGCTTCAAATTGTATTCCAATATCCCCATTCACAGCAATTCTGCTGGGCATAAAAAACCCAGAGCATTGGTCTGGTACCAAACTATAACAGCAATCAAACTAAAATAATCACACTAAAACATGTGCCAGTGAGGTCTGGAAAAGCACCAGGCTGACACTGGGCTCCCCACCAAAGAAAAGACCCTGAGCCCACATTCTGGAACGTGCATAAACCCCAACAAAAACCATCCCAAACCTCTCAAACCAAGCCCAGCCCTCAGTGTAATTTTGATGTGAATTATCCTACAGCCCCTGGAAAGGCTGATCAGCCCCCAACCCAGGGATATTTTTAATCCAGGGATGCTGCAGCCACAGCTGGCAAGCCCCAGCTGAGGTCAGGGCTGGAGCACAAAGTGGGTCAGCTGTGGTTTGGGCAGAGCTGTGGCTTTTTTGGCAGCTGTTTTTCTGTTTCAGAAAAGTGCTGCAGAGCTGTTGTACTGCAACACAGTTCTGGGAAACAGAATTGAAAGACCCCAGCAACCACTTAAATTTCTGTGCCATTCTGAGCTCTTTTGCTGTTAGTAAAGAGGGAGCATTTCCTATCCATGGACAGCATTCACACAGTGCTAACCACTTCCCACAGCTCCTGTTTGCTAGTTCAAAAAGCTGATTTTGAGGCTTAAAAGCCTTGGAAAAAATACATAAAATGGGCCACAGGGGTACTTCCTGTATATCAAATCCATAAATAAGTTAACTGGCCACATATGGCATGTTGCTATATCAATTAAAGTATTTTTCATGTGTATTGAAATGGCCAGTAAGGCCAAAACAGCCATGGCTAATGGTGAATAATCAAGGTCCTAGGTGGGTAAGCAAAACCAAAAAAGTCAGGAGAATTCTAGCAGAATTATCAGCTTTTCTAATTAAAATAAAAAAAGGGTTGACTTCCAGGGACAGACTATACCAGAACACAAAACTCCAACACTGTACTGTGATAATCATGTGTACAGAAAACAGCAAGGCTGTCTCTCAGAGAGGAGGCAGAATTCAGAGCTACAGCCTGAAAGGGGAAGATATTCCAATTCCCTTCAGTGCTTGACAGAAGCTGCTTGGGATATGACAGATGGAACCACACTCCATGACGCCAGCATGGAGACTGTGCTCAGGTAAGTGCCACTTTCAATTCCTTCAAATAAATCACAGCCTTTACTAGTTCCTTTAAGAGGTTTAAGCCAGTGAATGCTATTTCAGAGAAAAAGAAAAAAATCCTCATGGTATTTTCTCCAAAAAACATCTGTGCAAGTCAAGTGCTTCTCCAGAGGCAGAAACACAAAGGGCACCCATTATTTCATAAACAGTTTTGTGTAAATGTTTTGTTTTAAAAACAGCACTGCAGCTCAAAGTCAAATTAGCTATTCAGGGGTCATTTTCATCTCGCTTTGACTTTTTTACCTGGCTGCTCCATTTGGAAAAGTCATTTTTAAATTGCCAAATTAAATGTACAGCAATTAGAAATTGCAGTAGACAAACTAAAAGCTGAGCTTGCAGCCCTGCCCCTACAGAGTTACATTATCAACACCAACAGTGCTGCATGAATTTAAGACAAAAATGTAACAAATCACCTTTTCCTACTGTGGTTTAGCTTCCAGGGTTACTAAAAAGGGATACCAAAGTAAATACAATTTTTTCCCTCTCCCAGTTCTGTGCTTAATCCCCTTTTCACCACCACCTGTTTTACAGAAAGGAAAAAATATTTAAAAAAAAAATCACCAAACAGTAGAATGGGCCAATAGAGCTGATTTAAATTTTGTGTAGAATGCCATTTGAGGGCCAAGCATGTTGTGCCTGAGTTTAGAGGGGGAAAGGTGCAATTACCAGGAATTATTCTGCTTCCATTTCCATGCTGAAAGCTTTTGCTGCCTTCTCACAGAAGGCTAGAACAGCCTTGTCCCACACCAGTGCATTTCTTCACTCCAGGCTGTGGGATAGCTCATTGTCAGGAACATTACCTGCCAGTGATAAATGACCACTCATTTTCAGGTGTTTAATGCTTTTATTTTGTGCTGTCAGTGCAACTTAACCACCACGGCCACCACCGCATGTGCAACAGCTTTCACAAAACAAATCTTACAAATATACAACAGATCAAAACATTATTCTTGCACTTTGCACAGCCATGAAACCTATGCACCACGAAGTCAGACAGAAGAAATACAAATATGTGTTTCAAATATGTGACCACTAGAGAAAGCAGCTTAGTTTTGCAAAATCTGAAAAAAGTCAACTTACTTTAAACATTATTATCCCCCTCTAATGACCCTGTGCCCAGTGTTTACCTGAGTTGTGATGGCAGTGGTTCAGTGCTTCAGCAAGAACCAGGTGTTTAAGTGCTCAGTGCAAGCCCTCAGAGACACACAACCTGTCTTTAGTCACAGCAAGCTTTTTCACATCCTTCCTCTACTCACATCCAAGCTGTTCCCTGCACTACAGTACTTTTCTCCTATGCTTCCCTAATCAACTAAAGCAACATCTTGTCATCTATCAGTAGCAAAACCTAAAGAGAAACACAAAATTTGAACACAGTTTGAGCAAACTGACTCAACCCTCTAAGAGAGGATAACATTTACAAAACAGTATTAACCAGAGCTGGCAAACAAGAAAGGAGAAGCCAAGGAGGAGGCTCCAGCTCCCAGGTTTACATTCCCTGAGGTGCATCAGGAGGTGCAGGGTTAGGGGAGGCCATGTAGCCCACCTGGGGTGGTGCTCCTGAGCTCCCAGCCTTGGCCACAGGTGGGGAATTTCCATGGGGAGGATTTACAGGATGCCAGGTGCCAATGTAGCGGTAGGCAGGAACCACAGAGTCAAAGCCAGGCACAGGCTGCTGGCTGTAGGGGTCTGACACCACTGGGTAATACACTGGCCCATAGGACAGGGGTGGAGGCTCTGTGTTTTGGAAGTTTCCTTAAAAAAAAAAAAAAAAAAAAGAACAAAAAGCTCATTCACACACTTCAGCCACACTGATGGCCTTTTTATGCAGGATTTCATGAGTATGAAGGCAGCATTGCTCAAGTACAAACCATTTGCTGATGCCTCCAAGGGGACCTGGTGGACCTCAGCTTGCCCAGCATCAGGGAAGAGCTGGGGCACTGACTGATCCAGGACAGGAGCTGGCTCAGCATAGGCTGGGTAAACTTCCACTGGAGATGGAGGCAGCACTGGCTGCATGTACATCATGGAAGGCCAGCAGCTCTGATGGCAGTACTTGCAGGAAAAGGAAAAACATGGTCACACTCGCCAGCCCTCCTCCAAATCACAGCTACTTTCAGAGCTAAAGTTAGGAAAAAGTGATTTTTTTTTTCCTCCCTACCCCTCTTAAGACATATAAACAAAAAAACCCATCAAACCAAGATAGCCTACAAGGAAAGATACCTGCAGCAACAGCCATGCTACCATTGTGTGTGAAGCCTTTACAGACAAAGAAGATTCCCACTTATTAACTTTGCCACATTTTCAGAGATTTTTCCCATTTCTTCAGCTGAAGGAGCTCATGTTGCTCTTTTTACTTCCCTGAGCAGCAGCACTAACACTGCACTTTACAGGTACAGAGAATGCTTCAGCAGAGCAGGTTTCCAGAACACAGAAATGGTGCTAACCAGTCTGAGCTCAGCTGCACAAGCCCTAGGAGACTCCATCCACACATCTCTAAGTGGTCTTTGATTTCTTATCTAAGTACACAAATTCTTCTTAAGAATGGCTCAGATTCTTCCCTTCTCTTCATATGGCTCAGATTCTTCCCTTCTCTTCATAGAAAGAATACTTATCCAACATCAAAATACAAAAAAAAAAAAAAAAACCAACAAAAAAACGCCAAAAAACCCAACAAAACCCCAAAAAGTTAACAATAAAACTATTAATATGGTGTACTTCACATTTTGTGGTAGAACTTTACTTCCTGAGCCAGGCTTTAATCTCCACCAAGAAAGTCCATCCACGTTAATAGTCCAGTGCACAAAATGCACATTTAGGACACTTGAAGTTTTGAATACATCAGTAAATTTGTCAGAAAACCCAGCAGTTTTTACAGGCAATTGCTATACTCATTTTAAAAGCACTTACTTGCAATCCCATATTAAAATAATACCGCAAGACCTTTGTATCTGAAATTAAAGACAGGATATTAAAGAGCAGAGGAATATAAACCAAGAAGCAAAAGCAACTTACATTAAGAACATTTTACCTGAAGTTATTCTTACTTAATGAATAACAGTATTTCAGCACTACCTTTTCTTTAAAATATCAAGGGTAACGAAAGTATCTTGAATAGAAATAGTTGTTAAAGTAGTTTTATCTTTTAAATTAAATCCAGTTAGATGTTTGTGCAATGGCAGAGCATTTGTCTGGCCAATTAATTATTTAATACAATGATTACATTAGCTTTAGTTTTGCTTTTTTCATCTTGATTACTCAAGTGATAAAGCAGTTTTTTTACAAAATAATCAAAAAAGTTGTCTAAGCAACTAGGACTTAACACAGAGCTTCTCACCAAGTTTTGCACCCCTCCAACTGTTATATTAAGCTCAGTGGGGGCAGGAATAAGGAATAAATTCCTTCCTCACAAGGGTACTCAGTTCCCTACTGCCTTGCAGAGTCTTTTATTCTCTCTTCCCTGTACTGAATAATTTTTCCCCAGCCAAGTAAGTGACATGCTGAGAAACAGTCCCAGGTGTGTGAAGGGACTTTGAAACCTCTCTCCAAAAGCAACAGGGTTTTGAACTTGGAAACACATTTCCAACTGTCCAAAAGCTGTGAAGCAGCTTTAAATCTTTAAAGTTGACCCACTGAAAGGACCAAAAAAAAACAACAAAAAAAAAGAGGGTGTGTGTTTAATCCCATGATGGAGTTCTGGAACTGTGCATGAGAAAAATTGATTTCTTAGATTTCAATCCAGATTTGCTTTGAAGAAAAAGCAAGTGACCTATTCCACAGCACAGTCCTTGAGCTCCCAGCTGTATGAAAGCCAAGGGAAAGCAGGGAGACAACTCAAAAGGAACTTCCTAGGGATTCAACTCAGCAACACCTCCAGAGCTCCCATATTCCATCCTCACAAACACCCACCCTGCCCTAGACCAGGCTCCACAGTGCCTCCCTGCCCACCCATCTCCCACACTTCCCCAGCCCTGCTTCTGTGGCACTTTGTGTTGTGCTTTGCTGCAGGAAGGCAAAAGCATCAGCAAAGCAAACCACAATTTTAAAATGCACGTGGATTTATTCCTCTGTTGCTGCTGCCAATTCTCAATTCTTTTACTGCTCAGCCCAATTATCGGGGCAGCAATCCATGCAGCTGTTTCAGGAAATGCTCACAGATCCTTCCTTACTTAGTCCTGGAGGTATTGGTGGTCTGGCTGTAACACTGACCACGGTCAGTGAAATAGTAAAAATAACTCAAAGGCTTACACAAGTGCAAACCTTTTACTATCTAGCTGAAATTCCATCTACATCTGGAAGAAGTTGGATGTTTTTTTAAAAACCCAATTTTGTTCTTCAATTGTTTATGCAAATCTATGCAAAGCAAGCATAACAGCTGAATGAAACAGCTGCTTCCATAGCAGCAATAACAGTACAAAGGAACTGCTGGGAGACTGAAGTGACAAAGTGACACTGGAAACACTGACATCTGTGGAATGATGGAAAAGAAACCAGTACAGTAGGAGACCAGTTTGTGTTTATATTCCTTTTAGATGTCTGGAAATCAAGTCCATCTTCAGTAAAATGTGCTGCTTATGAAGCAACAGCTAAGCCATAAAAAGTTACCTGTTCTGACATGAAAACATAAAGATCACACTGATGCCTGATAAAAATCTCATCTGGTGATAGAGTTTTCACTGTGCTGTTGGGAAGCTCTGGCCAGAACTTAACACTCTGTTTCTGGAACACAGCAATTTCAAGCAGGCTTTTATCAACAGCTCCTTCAAATACAAGGCACCATGCAAGGGCAGGATACTTGAGGTTAATAAACACACTTGCCAAATCCTAAATGCCATTAAAACAAGACACAAGACGCTATGAAAAGTGGAATAAATGCAGATACAACCAATGCTAGAGCCCACAGCAGGATTTCCTCCCAGGTCCAGGACTTCAGTCTACTGACAAGTCCTGCTCCCTATCTATACCAGGCCTGGTGTCTTTAGCAAAGCACACAGAACTCCAGATCAAGCATACCCACATATTTCACCCTGCCCTACTCCAAACCTGCTGGGTTTCTTAACTTAAAGGCCATCCAGATTATACTCCAGCAGTGTAGCATAACAGTACTGCATGTAGCATTTAACAAGCAACCTTTAAAATTCCTACAGCCTGTGCCAAGGACAGGACCAATATGATGTGGACTGACTCAGCTGAAGAGCTCCAGGCAGGGTCTGGAGAGGTTATTAATCCACATCCACTCCAGATTCTTGTCAACACACTTCACACCCCATTCTCCCAAGTGGAGAAAGCCTCAGTTAAAGGGCATTCAACTCCAGCTGGAAAGCAGGAGCTCTGATGTCAGCATGGGGTCAGAGTGATGCTACCACAGCAGGGAAGGGAGCCAGAACAGCCAAGATGAACAAATCTTGGGTTTGAGGGCACAGGGGAGGCAGCAGAGCAACTGCAGAGCAGCAGCAGTGTGAAGGCAGCAGGCTTGGGCTCTGCACTCACTGCTCAACGTGGACCTGGGACACTGTCCCAGCTGAGGGCAGTGTGTGACACAGCTGCACACCCAAGGAACAAGCTGAGCCCACACTTCAGTGCTGGTTTGTAATATCACAGAATTACAGCTTGGAGCCATAAAGGAAAACAACTAAAATACCCCACTGTGCAACAGCACAACTTATAAACACACAGTTCTTATTTTAACCAGTTGTCAGAAAAGTGGTTACTTGGCCACAAACAAGTATGACACAGGCCAAGCACTCTCTCCCTGGGCTTGCATTTATTTAAGGTGCTGTCTAGAGCTGCAAAAATCACACATTTGAGTTCAGATATAAACTCTCTGTTCCAAACTGGGAATGAAAATGTTTCAGCATAAGTACCTATAATATTATTTCTCATTCCCTGCAAATTGCAGAGAGCCATTTCTTCTCACTATGTATTCTCACTTGGTGTTCTGTTAAGTTTCCAAGGAGAGCACAAGTCAGAAGTGTGCTGGAGAGCAACAGGAGTAAAAATACAAACCGCCATCATTAATTACCTCGAGGCAAATCACTGCCACTGGGATCACAGGAGTAAGCTGGAAGCACAGCACTGGCTTCTCCCACCTCACTCACTGGGGGAAGAGGAGCTGAATAAACTGGGAATGGCACTGAAGAAACTGCTACAATTGGAAGGAAACAAATGTCACCCAAAAGGTTAACTTTGCCATGGTATGTCAAACGAGCAAGGTGTTAACTTACACAACTCAGCATGCACTTTAAAAGGCAAACAGAAGAAATTTTGTAACTAGATAGGAAGGTTTCCCTTAACTGCACTTCTATCTGCAAGATGTATATCCCAGTTAAAGAAAAAAAGTATTTTTCAATTATTTCTTCATATTAGAAGGCAGGCCAGACTTCTCTGTTGTAAGAGAACAACAGCTTTAGGCTAATCACCTAAAGTCCTCAGAAGTGTGACAGTAAACCCACAAAAACAAGGGAAGGCTTGAGACGTATCAGAACAAAAATCTTCTGGATAGACAACTGTTAAATATCCTTTTAGGTAGCCCACACCTCTAACACAGCAGCAGGTTGGCACCAGTGAGCAGACAGCTTTGAGAACCATGCTGACTAAACTCTCATGCAGAGTAGGAGCAGAAAAAAAACCCAAGAAAAGTGAGACAGAACTGAGAAGAATGGAAGGTGGAGATGTCTTAGATGCTAAATGAAAAGTTACAGAAGACAGGAAAAGTGCTCTCTGTAAGAAGGAAAACAATTTTTTCATAACTGCCATTTTCTAAGAGCAAAGCAAATAGAGGACCTAAGGTGGAGAGTGCACCCTGTGCACCCACAAACCTGATCTCCCTGCACAGAGGAAACTAAGGGTCACAAAAATAAACTGGAACACCCTGGGCAGTGACTCTCCTGGAAGTGATGGTGTTCTAGAGGCTTGCTACCTCAGCTCAAGAGGAAAATTAGCTGTAGGAAAGGGGAGGTGAAAGCAGTCACACTGAACTTCTGCCTTCTGAAAAGAATTTTCTAGCAAACACTTGGCATTAATGGTTAAAAGGTGGCAAGGGGGGAACCCAAAGCACAGAACTCCAATTCCCACAAAAATTTAGGGGCAAAAGCCCCTTTAAAACAAGAAGCCAGCAGCCAAGTTACAGCTATGTAATCTTAAACCAAAGCAAGTGACACTTTTTTTTTAAAGCCTTTTAACACTTGTTTTGGATGGGGGGAGAAAGGGAGGGGAAAATGTAACTGAAAACTTGGAAATCCAAGTCCACAGCTGCAGTCTGTACACTCTACCTGGCCTCCCCACAGAAAAGGGAGATACTATGACAGGCTGCACTGCTGTTTGTGGGGGAGCTGCTGTAATGACACTGGCTGGAGTGGAGGCAGCAGAATTTGAAGAGAGACCTGTAGCTGGAGCAGTATAAACATCTGTGGAGGTGGAAACTGTTGCAGAGTTCACCAACACCTGGAAAAGAGTCAAGAGTATTCAACAGTCTGCCTCTGCAACTGGCTTTGACAAAGACTATGAAAATACCACACACTTCAAAAATTCTCACTTCACACAAATCCATCTTGTAAATCCTAGCTGTAAAGGCACTAACTATCCAAACTCTGAAAAAATTGGCTTGAAAATACCAGTTTAGAGTTGCAAACACCTGCAAGGCATCTTCTGCTTTGCTTGTATTTAGAGGGAATTGCATTCTCTGCTGCCAGAGGCTGTGAGGGGTCCCCAGAAAGTGTCACAGTCCAAGCAGAGTGGTCACCTCCTTGCAGGGCCACCACAGTGCAGTGTGAGATACAGTTCAGAGTACCAGACACTACCTTCTGGGGATAGCTGTAGGAAGCCACTTCATCTGGAGGTGACACCGAGACTGGCCCTTCTTCCTGAAGGGATTCCAAAGCACAGCATGGTCCATTTCAGTGGCAAAGAAGCCACAAGGCACACACACCACACCCCTAGTTTTTATTTTTAAGTTTATGGACTATACACCCAGAGTGTCTTTTGTAGTTCCACTAAACACAGTTCTATTCTGGCATGTTCAGGACTGCTTTCACACCCACTGTGGAGCAGCAGGTGACTAAAGATTTAGTTTCAAATAAAAAAAAAAAAATTAAGTTCCAAGATAAGTTCTATTACAGATGAGATCTCTCCAGTCTCACAGAGGAGGGCTAAGTTTAACTGGAATGTAACCTGAAGGGTTGCCTGATAAAAGCAAGTGCTGTCTGGAGCAGAGAAAGAAAAGTAAACAGCACTCAAATACACATTCCCTCTTTGCAGAGGGAAAGGTGGAAAATCATTAATGCATCCAGGGCAATTCACACTGTACCTGCAGACTCAGATAAAAACCTCACCATTCACAGAGGAAAAGGATGGTGAATATAGAAAGAAATGCTGATTTCATTTCTTTTATTAAGTCTCTAACCTACTGTGCATCCAAGGACAGTTTCCATGAATGCCACACACCTCAAAGATCTCAAATCTGAACAGTCTGAGTAATACTTACCAAGTTTGCTGCAGGTTCTGGTGAACTAAACACGGTTGCAGTTTCACAGTTGGGATCTGGGGAACATAAGCAAAATTAATGGAAAAGAGCTGCACTAAATCTAATCCTTCAGAAACATATAAAGAGCTCATAATTGAGTGTATTACATTCACCAAATGTTCTATCAGTAAAAACTAAACTTTTACTTACCTGAAGATACATAGATATATTCCTCATGAAATTTCCCTACAAGGGAAAGAGAACAGGAAGTTTTGATTCAGGGGCAAAAAAAAAAGGGAAGGCAAAAAAGCTCAAGCCCGGAGTTACTGCAATTATCCTTCAGTGCATCTATAAATAACCTGCTTTCAGTATCATCTCATTTTGTCAATGTGCTTTTCATTGTCAAAAGCAGGTTCCTTACATCTCCTAAAAGATACAATCTCTCAAACATTTTTTTGTCTATTAATCCTTCAAGAACTCACCGTTTTCACTTGCTTCTTCCTCTTCCTCTAAGGCACTCAGAGTCTGCTTGTTGGATGGAACAGAGTTTGGACCTCTCCTTGCTACCCAAAATGCCCCTGGACCATGGACAATGGGAGCATGGCTACTGTGGCTCTGAAAAGCAAAGACAGAAGCACACATTTAGAAATAATTTAGAACCTTTCCATGCTCTGTAGACAGACACACAGAACCAGGCTGGCAGACCCAGCTTGCTGCAACCAAAGCTTACTAAAAGCATCATCTGTATGTCCATTCTAATGCAACAAACATTTCTTTCCTTCTCCTCCTGTTCTGCCTTGCACACTTAAGGCAGTTCAGAAGCTTTACCACTGTCCCATGCAGGCAGTCAAGCTGCTCTCTCCCAGAACTCAGCCAGCTTTTTCCCAAGCTCTAACAAAGCTGCAAAGGAGGGAGCAGATCCCAGGCAAGGCTGCATTAGTGCATTCCTCATTCCAGAGCATTCCCCCCACAGCAGCAGTAGATCAGCTCATCCAAACACTGATCACCATGGAGAAAGGTCATCTTTAGTCCCAACCAGTGGAACCAGAAGGTGGCTGCTGGCATAGACAGCACTGTCTGCACTAGGCTGATGCACATGTGCAACCCTGACTATTTCAGAGAGCAGCACACCCCAAGGCCACCCACAGCACTCCTTCAGTTTTTTACAGGCCCTTTGCTGCTGCACTGAAATAAATCCTTGGCTGCACCCCAGTTTAAAAAATCAGTTCTCTGAAGGAGGAATGTAGGGTTGAGATGCTTAAGTAAAATAAGCTGATTCACTCTTGTGGTGGCTAAGGTGACACTCAAAACTCTCCTCAGAAGCCACTGGTGACTACGAGATCGATAAAGTGCTCAGAGAGGCTTGAAAGATTTCCAAGGTTGAAGCAGAGATGGTAAGTCAGAAGATTCTCCCACCAGGCCTCTGGCAGCATGGCAGAGTCCTCTGTGAGATGCATCTTTCCCCAGGAAATGTCACATTCCTTTACTAAACAAGACAAGGAAGAGACAGAGAAAAAGCTTTGGCATTGACAATAACAAAGTCACTGAATGAACATGAAAACCTATTCATTAGGAGCTACAGGCAAGTCTAGCAAAGGGGGAGAAAAAGCCACTGAGCTGTATTGATTTCATGTTGGAAAAAAGAAATTGCAGGATAATGTGTCCTTCTTCTTCCTTGGCACTCTTGGAGGAAAAATCAGAGCAAAGATTACAGATCTAGTACATCAGAGCAAAGAAAAAATGACTGGTACTGAAACAGCCCTAAGCATATTCTCTCTTCCTCATTTAAATATGAGTCTAACAATAGTTCACTGCATCAACACAGCAAAAAAATTCAAACATACCAGGTTGGTTGTGGTTTTTTTAATCTGTTTTCCTATTCAGATACCCAAGTATAAATTGATTTTTTTTTAGCACTCCCAGCTTTGGACTGGGTTTAGACTACAAATAACGAAAAAAAAAAAAGGCATTTTAAAGTTTAAGAATACAGTTGGCCACTTTATCTACAACTCAACAGAAAGATTGCTTTAAGAAAAGTCTAGGTTTGCAATTTTTCCTTGTTTTGGTAGTAGAAGAAACTGTGTCAGGAGCAACACATTAATCCAAGACATCACAACTACAAATTCATAGGGAAAAACACCCAGGCTATCACTATCCAGTTTCTGAATCTTGCTCCCCAAATGATAAATTATAGTGTGGCAAACAAGTGAAAAGCTTTCTCCCACAATGTTTAGAGCTAGACAGATATGCACAGGAGGAAAATAGTTTGTTTTCAAACTGCAACAGAAAGGAGAAACATGATTATGCTTATGAAAATATGCTTAAAAGAAAACAAGCATTGCTACTGAGGATACAAAGAAGGGAATATCTAGAAAAACTGAAGTTTCAAGCAGGTTTTACAGGAACTAGACTAATTTCAGTCTTCCATTGTCAAAAATGCATTCACTGATAAACCGCACTCCAAGAATACCTAAATATACAGCATGTTGTTTTGGTTAAGAATCATCACATGTTTAGTTTCCCCCTCCTCCTCTCTCTTTGAGAGGCTCCAGCTTACCCTTTGTTCATAACTCACAGGCAGAGCAGGAAAAGCAGTGTCATCTCCTTCGATTTCACAGAAGGTGACAGTTTCCTCTGGCCCCTGGGGCTCCTCGGTGGCCCCTGGCACGAAGCCGTACTGGCACTCCTTGTTCGGGCACGGCAGCGGGCGGCGGCTGCGGCTGTACGAGCTGGGGAGCAAGAGAGGGCTGAGCAGTCACCACCACCTGCACTTCCACCTGCCTTTGGCTGCTCACTTTGAACCCAGCTCCTTCTGCAGAGCCACCAAAAAACCTGCTTTTCACACTCTGCTGCAAACAGGCAATTCATGCCCCAGCATCCTGGCAGAGCAATTTTTGGTGGAAGAGGTTTGTTGTCACTCACCAGGACAAGCTGTCATAACTCTGACAGCCTCTCTCCCCTGGGCTGGGGTAGAATGCTATCTGAGGGCCAAGCTGGTATCTTGCCTCTCAGTTGCTCACAAGACTGATTTTGTGTCTTTTTATCCTCCCTGTAGTTAGTACAGCGCTCTTTATTTTGGTTGCTGTTTTGAAGAAATATTTGAGACTCCTGGGCCAGCTCAGTAACATGGGACTGGCTGGGAGCAGCCTGTGCTATCAGGGGTTTGTGACAATATTCTGATGCAGTTTAAGCTTTTCTAGAGCTTCCCTTGTTCTCTCTCCAGGTGATATATATATACCCCCATGTCTACAAAACCCACACACACCCATGTCTACAAACCACGTACATACCCATGTCTACAAACCAGGCAGATCCCCTGAGTTTAAAGGGGAAAAGGTGCAACTACCAGAAGTGCCTCTCAGCTGTAGTTTTACCAGAATAGCACAAACTCCCTCCCAGCCAGTGTGCAGCAAGAGTGAACAGGAAACAAGTGGCCAGCTCATGTTTTTAAAGGTTCCTACCTGGGCATGCCGGAGTCACGGTGCTGTCTGGGAGGGTTCTGCTGGTGATAGGGTTTGTAGGGTGCCATGGCTGCAGCTCCCTGGGAGCAGTGGATGGGAGGGAAGCGCCCTGAGGGAGCACTGTGCTGCAGCCTGGGGGGCAGCACTGGCTGGCCCCTGCTGTAAGCCACAGCCATGAACACTTCCTTTCCACGGACCTTCTTGAGCATCCTCTTCCGTGTTTTCATATCCATTTCTGCAGTTTCCATGAGACAGAAAAGATTTACACCTTAAACCCGAGCTATGGCCTCAAATGATAAAGTGAAGAAGAACCCATAGAGAAGAAAGCCAGAGGCATGTTCCAGAAAAAAGTGCATTGTAAATATGGACACTACAGACATTTCTTTAAAAGAATCAAGCAGGAATTCATGATACAAGCATCTGACACGGGAACACCTTCCCAGATTCAGCTGATCCAACCAGTACTCAGTGTTAAAATCTATGCAGGCTGTGTTTACTTATAAAAGTAAAAAAACCTCACAATTCCTCCTCCAAATTAAATTGAACCCATTTTAAGTGGGTTCCTGGTCCATCTATGCATCTCTGCTAATGCCAGGTCAGACAAGCTCTCTGGTTCACTGACATGTGTTTTTAGATTGTTCTCAAGTAGCAAATTTTTCTGGGCAATTTTGAGCAATACCAAATTTACTCTGTATTTCAACAGATTTGCTCTATTGAAAAGTTAAATTCATCCCTGTCTGAAAGATAGCTTTCTATAAAAACCCTACAAGTGACCAAGTTTTACATCACAGGGTGAATTGAGTCCATTCCAATATCCAAAGACTGCTACAGTTACAGCTCCCATGAGCAACTCCCCTGCTTCCCCAGGGAAGAAATGTTTCTGGAAGCATTGTACAAACCTATTCCTGAGAAGTGTCCACCTGTTACTTTCTGATAAGCTCCTCTTCTGTTGTGAGCCATATTCCAAGCGAGGACAGGAGCCACTTGTGACACTGGCTTTAAGTTTGCCAAAGGAACTGTGTGCCTGCAGGAAGGACACCCATGTTAGCAGTGCCCCAGGGATACACTCTGCACAATAACATAAGCTGAAGCAACACCAAGACAGAGGAAATAGCTTGTAAAAATAAATAATCTGCTTCTCTGGCACATTACTGCTACTTGTTTAATAAGGAAAGACAAGCTAGGCTTTAGGTTAAACACTATTTTAGTTTAATCACTATTATTTCCTGGGTCAAGTCTCTCTCCCCAGCCTGCATCTGTGTGCCTCCAGAGGTACACCTAAAAGCAGGGTACAACACAGAATTTTTGCAGGATGTTGTCAATCCCAGCTTTGGAGGAGGGTGAATGATTCAACAGCAAGGGGGAGAAAGTGATTAGATTCACCAGAAGTGCCAATTATTTTGTTGCTTGGGTACAGCATAAAAACTCCAGAGAAACCCAACAGAGGAGGGCAATTTGCTCTCTGTGAATTAAGCCCAAGCTGTAAAGATCACTTTTACTTTCCAGTGAAGGAAAAGCAGCAAGGTTTTACATAAAGCATTACAATAATGATTTTGGTCATTAGAAAAAAAAGAAAGCCCTCAACCATAAAGAGTTTAAACTCAAAGTCATCACTGCTTACTTTTCTGCCAGCTCCTCAACAAATACAGTCAAAGTGTTGCTATCCTGTCCAACTTCCTGGATGTGAGCATTGTAATACTTCTCTCCTGGTTCCAGACGCACCTGGAGGGAGAATAAGGAAGGCTCTAAAAAACTTGAACTGCATCAGGATATTGCCCACAAACCACTAACACAAAAGGCTGCTCCCAGCCAGTCCCACGTTACTGAGCTGGCCCAGGAGTCTCCAATATTTCTTCAAAACAGCAACCAAAATAAAGAGCAGTGTACTAACTCTAGGGAGGATAAAAATGACAAAATCAGTCTTGTGAGCAACTGAGAGGCAAGATACCAGCTCCCTAACTTATTTTTATCCCCTGTGCCCAGCAGATAAGTGCCAAGGAAGACTGCTGCTTAAGAACTTAAGGAAAACAGAAGATAAAGTAAGAAAAGGAAAGCTCAGCTCAGTAAGAAACAAATCACTGAGTGAATAATTAGCACTACCTTAAAGATTGATAAAAAAAAAATGGGCCCTCACTACATATGACATCAGGATACAAAGAAAACAGACTTTCCTTTCAGCATCTCCTGTCCAGATCATTCTACTCCTCCCTTTTTAGCTCTTACTTTTTTATTTTATAAAAATATTTTGCTACTTCACTTTTGAGAAACATAAGACTATCCAGAATTGTTGCTTAGCCCAAGTGAAAAACCTAAAGACAACTACATCAAAAGCACCCCCTGTGTGCATTTTGAGCTCTGCCTGGAACTTCCACACTCAGAGAATGTGGATGACTGGTTTACATTGAATCCCCAAACTGATTTTCTATCAGACTACCGAGTTTAAAGGTAGATTTCAGAAAGAAATTTCATTTAAAAGAACACCTACAGGGAAGAGAATTAGAAAAGCGTTAGAGAATTCTATGAAGTCAAATGACTTCATTGTTTATCACAGTCCATTTAAAGTAGTTTTAACAGCTGATCAGAAGTGAATCTCCTTTGAGTACTGACCTGACACTTATCTCCTAAGTAGTACTGTCTCCCAGCAAACACCATGTAGTCAGTTTTTTGAAGCTCTAAAAAGAAATGAATAAATAAATGGGGGGAAAACAGCCTTTCAGCTACTGTTCTTTCTTCACATATCCTAAAATACTTCATGACAGCAGCCAACTACAATTTATAGGCCAATTGAGTTAAATACTTCCTGTGCATACCTGAATATTCCCCATAGTAACAGTGGAGTAACTCTAGGTGTTCTTACAATAGACCATAACCAGGCTAAGTCACCAGCAACAGCCAGATAATGCAGCAAGCAGCACTGCTACAACACTGCAGCTCCTGTGGTGGCACAGAGCTAATCCTGCATTTAATATAAATCCTGGAATTAAAAATGTTGGACATCTCTTATCTTGCCAGAGTCCCAGTGGCACTTGGCAAACATGAAATGTCATCCAGGAAAAGCTAACATTGCCTAAAGTCCCCTTGCTGTTAGATTTCAGCTTTTTTTACCTCTGTTCCTTGCCTGGCTTTTCTGCACGTCAGTATTCTACACAGATAATTGGTTACCACACTCTGTTCCAAGAATTTTAATGATCCTCATTACTGATTACTCCGTGGTGAAATGCTGGAGTTCTTCAGCATGCAAAGCACTTTGGGTCAGACATCAAGCATCACTTAAAAACTTCTCTTTCTTGATAACTTCTTGCTTTACAGATCAGCCACAGTGAATGCCAAAAAGCAGCCAACCTTTCCCAAGCCACAAGAACCACAAAATCTCTGCAGAATGTTCAAGCCCAGGAGGGCTAGGAGGCAGGAGAAAAACTCATCTGACAGATCTCAATGCTATATTTGAGATATTCATTATTATACAATTCTGAGGCCAAAATCATGCTCTAAAAAGAAGTCTCTGCACACATGCTCTAACAAAAAACTCTCACATTTGAACACTTTCCAATACAACAGAATGGCAACAGAGTTCTGTGCTCTGCTGTGAATCCTCCTATTTCCTGTGTACAGTCAATGAGCAGCAGAGATCAGATTTTTAGCAACCTTGTACCATTATACAGTATCCAAAGCTGGGTATTTTGTGCTTTGAATGGCAGACAGGACACCAAGAGCATGTCCTACCTACAGCTGTCTGCTGGGCTCACCCCTGCCCTTCACATTTCAGCTGTGAAGAATCAGGTGACAGGACTCAAGATTCATAAATTTAATGCTAACCCTACTACAGGAAGAGCTTTTTGACTTTTTGCTTTCCAAAAGATACCTTTTCTACTGTCCAGCCAAACATCAAACTCCACATTTCGATAGATGGTAGAGTCCAGTGCCTTTAGCACTTTATAAGGAACAGGCATCTTTGGAGGATTTTCTGGAGGCTAAAAACAGAATTGGAATGGAGCATTAACAAGTGCATTTCATGTGCTCAGCACAGTCTCTACTCTGCCAGCATCTGTGCACCATTTAAAAAAGTACAGATGCTATTTTCCGAAATTTTCACTTCCACTGTATTTCCCCAAAAACTAAAACTCAAAGAGTATGAAAACAGATTCAGGCACTCAGGTGCTGAGCAAACTGACTCTGGAAAGCAGAACACACTCAAGAGTAACACTTGGCATTGTTCTGTACTCAAAATGAATCAAAGGAAGCTAACCAGATCAATGATGCCACAGCTTCAAAAGTAAGTGAGCATTTCAGTTATTACATCTGAAAACTCTGCACAATTTCCAGAAGTATTCTGAAGCAATTTATACTACAGTCAAGACAAAAGTGAACTAATTTAAACCATATTCTGGGAAAAACAAATCAGGAAACATCTGCTAAGCTCCATCTTTTGGGGGAAATAAAAATCAACTAGAGAAGGACTAGAGAATTTCAGAAAGTAAAAGAGCCATTTCCGGTTTAAGAGAATCTCAAGGGCAAAACCAAAAGACAAGTAGATGGAAGAAATAAACCACCTACTAACCAAAAATACATTTTTAGAAAGTGGTAAAGAGGATTTAGCCCTAACAAAGGTAACACCATACAACAGGAAAAAACCCCCAAAAGCAAACCAGAAGGATTTTTCCTGAAGTGCCAAACCTTTTGTTCTTCAATGCCTTGTTTGAACTTGGTTTCCTGTGGATTGTCAGCATCATTGCCTTCCCAGTCGTCCAGTCTAAAAAATTGAAAATAAGATTACAAAAGCTACAACACACAATTTCCAGCCAGGATTAATATCACCAACTGTTCAGACAACCTGAAAAAGCACCATGGTGCCATCAAGTGGCACATTTTGCCTTAAACACCAGCAAGGTGCAATGCAGTGCAGGACCAGCCTTTTCCAAGCTTTAAAAACATGACCTTTGCTTGTTCCAATACCCACCCCTAATGAGGGCTTGCATTAGGAAAGGATGGAGGTGATCCCACTGACAGAATTCTTGCACTGTCAAGGACAAAAAGATACTGTGCCAGGTACCATCAAACCAATGCTGTCTGCAAGCATTCAGAGGCAGCTCTCAAGCCTTTCAGAGCTATGGAGGCTTAGAAGAATAAGTCTCTCATTAAAAAAATAATTTAAAAAGCTCTAATGAATAAGGAGCAATTTTGCTTACAAATAAGCTGTCATTTTACAGAGTAACACACAACTATAGAACAGCCTGCAGCAGAGGACAGTCAATTATGTGGCAATTCCCAACTCCAAGAAAAGCACACTCTCTTCAATGATATACCTGAGCTTTGTGTTTGTGTCATAACATAGGAAGAGTTAATACTCCATAAAAATCCATAGAAACTTGGAAAAGTTGTCTTCTGCAAGGTTTTTAAGGTGGTTTTTTTTGCTTTCCTCTTACCAGATCCCCTTCCCAAAATACTACCTCTTTTCTGATGGATTTCGGGGCACTTTTTCATGGAGACAACCAAAGTTTGCATCCTCACTTCCTACAGGAGCACTGTTTCTGTTCTTCTTGGATCCACTTCGAAACACCTCAACTGCAGACCTTAATTCTTCCTCATCCATGCCAAACACATCTTTGTAGAGGATCTCATATAATACAGCTGAACAAACCAACACAAAGCTCGACAATATGAGATCCATAAGAACTCCTGCAGTTTAAGGCAGGCAGATCTTCAGATATTATCTACTGTTAAAGGGCTGTACTGACATAAAATGCAGTTAAGGACAGGATCATAAAGTAACTTAGTTGGGAATAAGGGACCTCTGGAAGTCATTTAGTTCAAAAACTCACTTAACAGGTAAAAAAAATGAGTCTATGCATAAAAATATACCAGAAGTGAGCTTCCATCTCTCTTCTCCCCACCCCTGAAAACTAAACAAACCCTGCCTCTAAACATATGAAAACACACAATTCTCTTTCACAGAAAAATGATTTCAAGTTTACCCTGGCAAATGGCAGCATTTTCCTGAAATTGTTTTGTATACACAGAGTCATAATGGCCGTTACCGGAACAACACAGTAAAATCTGGGAAAATTAAAAAAACAAAGTTTTAAGGCTGGAATGATGTAATCCCATCAATTATGATGAATTCAGTAATTTCTGATATCCTTTTATTCTACAGTTGACACCAACTCACCAAGAGAACAGTAAATATTCTCAATATAAACATGAAAAAACTGAGCTTTTTTTGAGCTTTACCATCAGCTCAAAACTGAAATTTAGGTAAAGTCTCTATGTAACTTTGTATCATACAAAGAAAAAAACCCATCTGTACATCCTGCTGTATTGAACATGAAACAGGAATTTGTTTCCAACACCACCAATTGCTCAGGAGGTAAAATAAATACAACCCATTGCATGCAGCACCCTGAGACACACTATCCCAAGTGTCAAAGGCACATTTCATCCTTCTCTGCCTGTAAGATTAGAAGAGCATTTACTTCTCTAGCCCTTAAAAACTTGCTTTTTAGAAGCAGAAGAGATGCTTTCTACATCACAGGCATTGACACATCATGTAAACATGTGCCACCAAACTTCTTGGCACACAACCACAGCCAACTGCAATGGGCAGGAACCCTGAGGCAGCTGTCAGCATGCTGCCAGCGAGGATGCTGCCCAGAAAACCAGCTCCCAGAAGGAGCCCAGATGCCAGGACTCTTCATTCTGGGTGCTCTGTGGATTCTGCCAACACAAGCTCTCCTCTTGTGGCGAGGAGGAGCAACACCAGAAGGAGCTGCTGCCCAAACTCAACAGTGTAATGCCAGACAGCTGCCAACACTTAATGAGACTTCTGGTGGGAAAGCCTTGAGCACTTAGGCCATGCTGTTTGATTTTTAAACTCAGCTCATTTTGGAATTAAATTAAGCTACACAGGAAACTGTGTAGATGAAGAAAGAAGCACAGGTAATGAAGACAGCAATGCTCGTCAACAGATCAGTAACAGCTGCAGCAGCACAGGTTCAGAGCAGATGAACCACCTTTGCAAATCTAGCAGCCCACACTGAAATCCATGCCACAGGAGCTTCACTGGCATCATGCCTGAAGTAGCCACATAATTATGCACCCACATCTACACAGCTCCAGAGGGGTCAGATGCAAGGTAATACACAGTATTTGTCTTTATGCTCCTTCCTTTGGCTCCTACTACTATCAGCAGTTCTGATGTACATAAGCTGTTCCAATAACTCTCACTCTGAACTGGGATCAGTTTGTAGGTCACAAAAATCAATCAATTTATTACAATCATCCCTTCCCATTAACTTCCCCTTCTCAGGGAAAAAATTAGACAACCCATCCAGCTTTAGTGAAAGTAAAGAAATGGACTGGCAGGGGAACAGCAGGAAATTTCCCTCACTTCTACTGACCTTGTCTTCAAAGCCATTGTCTGTAGCACGTGCGGGTGCCTTCCCGGGGTACCGGTACACTATGAAGTCTCGCCTAGGTAGGCAGAGGGAAAACAAGACTTGCAAGAGCACACTCTCAGTAAACCATCTTATAAGGAAGTTTCCAGGGAGCAGTTTAGAGCTGTTGATTTACAGAAAAACCAAGCAAAGCACTTTCCCTGATAAATGAATGCTACCATAAAGGAACAGCCATATGAGCAAACCTGTCTTGAGGGGGAAACAAAAATTATCTGTGAAAGGCCATGATGCTTACTCATAGATTAGGTCAAGTACTTACACCAACAGAAGGGTGTTCTAGTCAGTCTAAGTGATTTAGGCACCCTGCAAAAGGACTAGAACCTCAGTGCAGGGAGCTAGTAATTCCTGCTTTACTGTTCTTACTAGTCACTTAATTCCTGTTCTTACTATTCAGTCTTAAGTGACTTAGGCACCCTGCAAAAGGACTAGAACCTCAGTGCAGGGAGCTAGTGATTCCTGCCAAACTTCTGTTGCTCCTTTAGTACTGGGACAGAGTGAGCCTGCAAAAGGAGGCTTTTATCTCCCACCACTAGAGAGCCAGACTGCCTTTTACAATTGGCATCATTTAATTAGCTTAATTCAGCGAGACAGCAGCACCTGCACAGTTCTGTGTTACCTCTGAAATAAATAGCAGTGTTTACACACCAGGTAGGGCAGGTACTCCTCACTGCTGGAGCTTTCAAGAACACCTACACAAGTTTTTAGCCATGCTTGTAACTACCACACAGTGTTTGCACTGCACACAGCTCCTCAGTTCTGCCCATTTTCCAGTCTTCAGCCACTAGAAGCAAACACCTGACATTCAAGTTTAATACCAGCAAAATGATAGCAAACAAGCATCGCTGGAAACTGACCCTGCCCTCAACCCCCATTAGAACGGGGCTGTGATAGCACCATTTACATGTCAGTTAAGTTTTTTAGGGAAGCATTTTTCATCCTGTATCATACCTTCACCTCTCAGTGGCAAACACACAAAGTTTTGGAGCCAGAATCCCCACACCAAAGGGCAAAACAAAGTAAACCTTAAGAAAGGGGTACGTACTTGTACATCATTGATAAGGCACTTATTTCCAGCTGGCCAGCACTTTCCTAGGCAATATGATGAGATTATGTGAGATAGCAGAAGAATCTAAACATCAACAACTATATTCTACATTTCTGTAGTATTAGAATTTTGTACTATTAAAACATCTGTTCAAAATCATCAGTTTGTTAAAGCAATAATGCACTGAAAGTTGAGTTACAAGGATTTGGGGGAGAGTGAGGTAAAAGGAGTCTGCTACATGGGGTGGCCACAATTACCAAAATTTTTAAGACTGAGCTGCTCCAACACATCACTTTAGATATTATTTTTTTAAACCCACATTTGTTTCAGAAACTGCTGCACTCACCAAAGTTACTGGTTAAAGACTAAAGAAATAGAAGTCTGAACAGTAAAGGAGGAAGCAGGGAATTGTAAAGCCTGACAGACATTTCATTTAAGGTGTACTCCACATATTTAGTTTTTTTTCTTCTTAAAGAGTTTCAGTTAGGAATAAGCTTTTTATGGTTCAGCCTGCAGAGACTGGACTGCTCCTTTGCACCCATAAAAATTCCCTACTAAAACTGGTATTGTTTATACATGTACACTTTATTCACATTTATCAGTACAAACCCTTAGTATTACTTATGTAATTGATTCCCCAAGATCTGGGTCTATCTATAAAAAACCCTCAAATTCAAATAATCACATTTCAAACAACTATCTAAACACCTTCCTGTTCTAGTTTCTTCAGATTTAAGTCTCTTAATAAGTCTAAAATCAGGCTTACCTTTGGATCTCCTAGTCGTTCTAGGTATTTCTCAAATGAGCCTTCCACATACTTAAAAAAAAAAAAAACCAAAGAAGAAAACAGATATAAAAACTTAAGCAGTTAGAAAGCAAAGTTAAAATTAAACCTAAAGACTACTTAACAACTACCAGCTGTTGTTTTGGAAGGGGCAAGGCACATAGAACATAGGAATGATTTGAGGTATCAATGTGAGAATACCAAGAGATTCTAAAAAAATATTTAAGGATATGAGTCCAAGTAGCATTCAAGTTCCTTCTAGATTAAATGAAGCACTTCAATCGGATTAGAGGGAAAACAATGAAAAACCCCAAAACACCTCAAAACCCTCCAACACCACAATGCACACACACAAACTGCCACGGACAAAACCAACCAAAAACCATATCTCAAAACTCCATGACTTTATGTAATTATTCCAGAATTTCCCACTATCTTTTGATATGACTTTCTAGCTCCAGAAACCTACGCATTTCCCACCTACTAAATTCTGCAATGGTCACTCCACAGGCAATATACTACACAAATAACTTGCCCCATTCACTACTAAGTGGTTTCAGAAACTTCAGAACCAAAGGCAAGTAAAACTTGTGTAACTGCAACTCAACATAAAGAAGCAGTCACTCTGTCATTTCCCCTGTCTTTCAAGCATCAAGTGCGCCAAACCATCGTGTTCTCGGTGCTAAACCAGTGACCCCCTCCCACAGCACTTCCAAACCGCACGCACCCAGCTCACACACAAAACTCGGGGTTACTTACGGATTCAAACCTCGACTGGTGCTGCCTCATATACGAGACACAAGCTTTCCTAACTTCTGCGTGATGAATTTGAGATGAAAACAGCTGGGGAAATAACGGTAACAAAGAGATAACGTCAATAGTTTAACCCACGCCTCGCGTTAGGCATGAATCCTCCAGTCTAACGCCACCACAACAGGAGGCGGTGCAGAGGCTGGGGACACCTGGGGACACCTGAAGCTGAGGGGAGCCCAAGCGCCCGGAGCCGCTCGCACCCATCCCCACACACATTCCCAGCCATCCCTGTGCCACCTCCTCGCTCTGGGCTCACGGCCGGGTCTCCAGGAGCTCTCTGGGGGCACCCCCGGCCCGCCCCGGGCCTGAGGCGCCCCGGCTGCCCCCAGCCCGGCCGGCTGCGCACCTGCTCGGAGACGGCTCGGAAGAGGCAGGAGGCGTCCTTGGCCGTCATCTTGCGGTACAGCCCCAGGCTGCCCAGGTACTCGTCCATGGCCACCTCGCTGAAGGACTTCTGCCCGAAGTACTTCTTGGAGCCTTTGTGCATCTTCCCGGCCGGGGCGGCTGAGGCGGGCGCGGAGACGCGGGCGAGGCGCGAGGCGCCGGGCGCGCGGCCGCCGCTAATAAGGCACCGGTAATGAGGCACCGCGCCCACCTGCGGGACGGACAGCCCGGCCCGGCCCCTCGGATCCCGCTGGGGTTATTTTAGGCTGGTTTAGGGTAGTTTTTAGAGTGCCTGGTGCCCGGCGTGGGTGCGCATCCCAAGCCCCTGGGAAGCGGTTCGTCCCGTACCTGCCTTGGCTGAGCTCAATTTCATGGCTCGGCTGCGGGGAACCAGCGCGGACGTCGCCCCGGTGGTTGTCCAGGATTCCTCCAGCTGCCGAGCTGGAGGCGAGTTGCTAGCAGTGGGTTTGAAATAACTCCGTAGAAATCGTTAAGGGAGTGAAGAATCTTAGTGGGTCCTAATCAAATATCTGGGGCAAACTTTGGGGGATTGGCAAAACTGAGCCTTGCACAGCTGTGCGGCCTGATTTATTCCACCTGTGGCCCTTTGTGCTTGATTTGAATGCTTCTATGTACATTTAACTTCCTCATGAAAATTGTACTTAGACATCCAATGGGCCAATTCAGGAGTTTCATCTTCTTGTTTTAAACAACAAAAGCAACCGCCCCCCCCCCCCCCCCCCCCAATAATGTCTTTGTGGGAAGGGCAATTAGCACCAATTATGCACTTCTAAAGTTCTAGAGCATTAGAAACCTAAGAACCTGCATGGAGGTTTTAAAGTCCAAACCCGCTTTGGTTTTCAAAATATTTACTTGAAGAAATCGATGTAACACATCATTGCCAAATTCGATACTCTAAACGGGAAGCTCTGATCAGCATCAAAGAATCCCAGAAAGGCTTGGGTTTGCAGGGACCCTAAAGTTCTGGTTTCAACACTCCTACCATGGGCAGGGCACCTTCTAATATACCAGGCTGCTCCCAGCCCTGTCCAGCCTGGCCTTGGGCACTGCCAGGGATCCAGGGGCAGCCACAGCTGCTCTGGGCACCTGTGCCAGGGCCTGCCCACCCTCACAGGGGAGAATTTCTTCCTTACATATAATGTAAATAGGAAACACTGGGTTATGATGGGGTAACACCATGCAAAAGGAGGAATTGCATTGCCAAGCCCATTCCTGTCCTATGTTTTGTGGGTAAATCACCCAAACAAAGGGCGGCAGTTTGGCAGCTTGTAACTTTTTTCACCTGGATGCACCACATGCCTTTTTCCCTTTTGAGCTTTAAATAGCTCACTTTCAAGGTCTCTTTTCAGTGATTCTGTAAACACACGAACCAAGAGCTGAAGGCATCTGCAGGACATCACAGGAACATCAACAAGGACAATTTATTTCCACCTGTATTTGACAAAAAAGGTCAAGAGACCACAAGGCATATGCCATGCCTGTAAAGAAGTAGTTTAGCTTGTCCTCATCCGTGGAATTACCATCTCAGTGCAGCTTTTGTGATTGAAATAGGTCTGTCCATGCCACTGGACAGTGCATACTTCCCTCATTGTTGGCATTGTTCTCTTTTATGCATAAAGCTGAATGAGTTTGATGCCAAATTGGAAGGCATTTAATATGAGTTAATATCAAATGATATTTTCTTTGAGTGTTTGGCCCAGTTGCAGATCTTAAGTGGAGGAGAAGACACATTTTATTCCAACTTTTATATTTCTGTTTTTTGTTTATTGTAACCCAAAAACTTTATCCAAGAATGAAGCAAACTTTTCTGGCTGTCCAGGAGGAAAAGGTTTCAAAGCTGACAAGTCCATCGATTGCAGTGTCTCCACAAGAGTGCTGTAAAAAACAGACCAAAGGCAAAAATTAAAGAAGAAACAGCCATCCCACAGGAAATGTTTTTATACAGTTTTCTTTCCATGCATCCATACATGATTCTTTAGCATGGAAATATTAAATTAGGATATGTATGGAAAGGAAGAAAATGCCCAGAGCAGCAGGCCCCAGCCAGCACTGGCTCGTAGGCAGCATTGCTGAGAACACACTTCCATCAGCTTTCTGAGACAAATTCAACTTCTAAACTTTTTAATCTTCTGTGGTCGCAATGCTGGGAGACTGAACAAGATCTGAGGCTCTGCTCCATAAACCATAAGAGGAAATCCATCCTATTTGAACACATGGCAGAGTTCTCCCCTGATCACAGAGCCAGAAAGAACAGCTACATCAATCTGTTACTTGCTATTAGCAGGCTGCAAATAAAGCTCAAATGCTTGGCATTGCCCAACACAAAGAAATAAAAATTCCAAAGCTGACAGAAGCACCAAGATAATGAGTTTAAGAAACTTGCTCAATTTAAATGAATGCCAGGCCCGGTCTGTTCAGAAAGCTCTTCTGAAACATATGAAACTCTGCTTGCAGGGCAAAGGAACAAGATGCAGACTAAGTAATGGGAGTTACATTTTTTCTGCCTTCAGTTTAAAAGTAATCTTTTATTTTTAGAGTGGAATTAATCACAAGTAAAGAGAAAACAGTAAGATACAATCAAAACCAGGAGAATAAATAAACCCAACAGGAGTCAGGATGAACTCTAAAAAAAGGAGCTAGGGGTTTTGGTGATGGTGGGATTTTTTCATGCATTGTTTGTTTGTGGGGTGGGTTTTTCTCCTGAAGTGACAGGCAGTAGATCTGTGAATTTCCTTGTCAGAGGGTATGGTGGATTCAGGAAGTTTGGTTAAAAGGGCAGCCTGAATGAGGACTTGAAGGCAAGGGTACTTAAAGTTACTAACCAGAAAATATCTGATTTATTAATCCCCTGAATCCAAGTGTTTTTCTTTTTCTAATCTAAGTACATGTTACCTCAAATCGAAAAAAATTATTATAAGAGGTTGTGGTAAAAAGGCTTGGTAAGTGTGGTAAATTTCTACCTAGTGTTAGTGTGTTCACTCTGGAAAATGTAATATCCAGATGGAAATGACAGAGGAGGATGTAAATTTCCTTGCTGCATTCTCAGCTGTGCAGTCTCGTGGACTGAATGCTCTTGCCCAGCAGGAACAGCCCCAGCAGCTCCATACCTGCAGTTACAGTACAGGACACAGCCATCTCTGTGCAGCTGTTTGGCCAGCTCAAGCTGATGGTTGTTCATCAGCTTGTCATTTATTACTACTATTAGTGGTTTTCCTTTCTCTAGAGTCTCCAGACAGCTACCAGCACCTATGAGAGAAACAGAAAACATGGTGAGAGATCAAATAACCCCCTACTTGCTGCTGAAACAGGGGAGCCTCTAGAACAACCCAACTCTAGTGTGAACCTCAGCACTCCCAGCCAGCCCACCCCAGGCCGGGGAGATTTCATCCACGGACCTCCCGCAGCCCCAGAGGCAGCCGGGCTGTACCTGCGTGGCTGATGACCAGGTCTGCTCCCTGCAGGTCCTCAGCCAGCGAGTCCTTGAACCGGAACGCTTCCACCGCCACGGCCGGGCTGCTGCTGGGCTGCGGCTGCGGCAGCGAGCCCCGGCCCACCTGCAGCACCAGCTTCTGGTAGCCGCGGCTCTGCAGCGCCTGCGGGCACGGCACCGGTGAATGGAGGCGATAACGGGGGTTAGGGGAAGATGGTGGGGAGATGCAGGGTGGGGGAAGATGAAGAGAGAGATGGAGAAGAGGAGGATAACGGAGGTAGAATGAAGGAGATGAAGCAGGGATAGAGAGGGCGTGTGAGGGGTGTGCCCAGCTCCCGACTACCCGGCCCCGGTACCGCCGCCCCCTCCCCGTCCTTCCCCTTCCTCCGCCAACACTTCACGCTTCTCCCCCAGGAATCCCCGAACGGCCCCGGCGCCCTCAGGCACCCCGGGACGCGGCAGGGAGGGCGGGGCAGCCCGCGGCGCGCAGGCGCCAGCCCCGGGAGGGCAGGCCTGGCCTGGTCCGGTGCCGGTGTCGCTGTCGGTGTCTCGGCCGGCTGACCTGCAGCGCGGGCGGGGAGCGGGCCGTGGCGATCAGCTCATCGAAGCTGGTGGTGCCCACCGTGACGAACACGGACTTCATGGCCGCCGGGACGGGCCGGCTGCGGGGCCGCCAGGGGGCGCCGTGCGCCCGCGCACTGCTCCCGAAATGGCGGCCGGGCTGAGGGGAGGGACGGGGCGGGCGGGAACGCCTCCTTCCCTCACGGGCCCGGCCCTCCCTGTCCCTCCCTGTCCCTCCCTCTCCACTCCCACGGCTTCTCTTCACGGATGTTTCCCTGTCCGCCCGTTTCGGCGGGGCTGGAGCCACTGCGCTATGGGGTTCTCCCTGTCGGTGCCACACCAGCAGCGATGGTGGCCGCTTTAACGAGCCCACTGTCCGGCAGCGTTTAGAGGCTGTTTCACGCTTTTAGACTTTAAAGGAGAAGAGGTAAAAAATAAATTTGAAAAAGAGATTTTGGCCTCCACGTGTTATTTCAGCATTGGGGACGCACATAACAGCCTGGGTGGGTGTGTTCAGAAGTGCCATTGCCAGAGCAGGGCCACAGCCACCTTCCCTGTACAGACTGACACTGGTCCAAGCCTCCCACAACACTTATTGAGGGAGTAACACTTTAACTTCTACTCCAAAATAATGAATATTAAATGTGCTAACACAGTTATGAATATTAGATGTGTTAAATGTGTTCACTGAAGAGTAACAATGACCCCTGAACAGTTGCACAAACTGAGCTGGCAGTTTTGTTTCTTATTAGTAACACAATGCATAATTTGCCACAAAGATAAACCAAAGTTAGACATCTAAATCTATTTATTCCCTGAATTAAAGTCAACAGATGAGGTCACAACTATATACACAGTTGTGTATACATGGTGTTGGAAGAGGGATGCAGCTTCTTGTGGAAACCTCTGATTGCCATGTTAATACCTTGTTCACAATGCTCATTAGCCCCCTGTTGTTTTCATTTAGCCTAATGAGCCACGCTGAAATGTACTTATTTTTTGATTAAAGCAATAGTGCTGACAGCTGACACTGTCTGGGGGGAAAATGATGTAGAACAAAACATTATTGGTGTCCTGAGTGCACAGGGACAAGTGGCTCTGCCCAGCCTCATCCAGCTCTTGCTGTTGTCTCTCAGGAAAAGGAATTTGGGAGCTGAGGGTGGCCACAACACCAGCCAGGTAAAGACCTCACAAACAGGGCACAGTCCAGCAAGGACATGGACACAATGTCAGCCCCAGGAAACCCAAACAGCAGTTCAGGAACAGAATTAGCAGCAAAGACACCCATGAGTCACCTCTGTCATCCCAGCAGGAGAAGGACATGGTTAGGTAGGTTCAGAGGAGGGCCACAAAAAGGCTCAGGAGCTGGAACACCTCCCCTGGGAAGCCAGGCTGGGAGAGCTCAGTGTTCAGCCTGGAGAAGAGAAGGGTCCAGGGACACCTTGGAATCCCTTCCAGTGCTTAAAGGGGCTCCAAGAGAAAGCTGGAGAGGGACTTTGGACAAGGGCCTGGAGTGACAGGACACAGGAAAATGGCTTTAAACTGAAAAAGGGCAGAAAAATTTAGGCTGAATATTGAGAATTAATTCTTCCCTGTGAGAGTGGTGAGGCCCTGGCACAGGGTGCCCAGAGCAGCTGTGGCTGCCCCTGGATCCCTGGAAGCATCCAAGGCCAGGCTGGATGGGGCTTGGAACAGGAAGGTGTCCCTGACCATGGCAGAGAGTTAAAACTGGATGAACTTAAGGTTCCTACAAACCCAAACCATTCTATGGTTCTATTTAAACCCCAAGGTTAAATAAAGTCCCTGTCCAAGAGTGTGAGTGGAAGCTCCAGCTGAGACTGGTCACACAAATAGTGCAGTCAGGGCCCTGACAGCTGTGGGAGAAGAAGGTAGATTTGGGATGAAAAGGAAAATGCTAAATTTTTCAGGTGTTGGAGAAAAGGTTCAGCACCTGGTAAAGGACAGGATAATTAAATGTTAGAGGTTTTGGTTGTTTTTTTCTTTTTTTTTTTTTTTTTCTGTGTGTCACTAGAAGTTAGTGTCCTCTGCAGCTAGCACTTCCAGATTCATGCTGTATAGGGGTTAGGAGAAAAAATATTCACATGTAAAATTGCAGTGACTTAAATTTGAATTTTCACTGGAGGATACATTCCACTTGCACATTGAATCAGACTTGTTAGGGTGATTTTAAATGGAAGAGAAAAGGGAAAACCATCCATTAAGGGACTCAATTTCATGCTAATTTGTACCTGCTGTTTTAATTAGAAGATGTGTAGGGCATAAGTAGAATTTTGCCCATGAGTGCTTAGGCTCAGGTCTGTGAGAACTACAGATCACTCTCAAAATGAGGTGCTTGGAGCTGAGCCTGTGCAGTTTTGAGGCAGGTAGAGGTCATGTAACCCAGGCTTGGTGCTCTGTATTGTTTCATTGCTGCCTCTGTGATAAACCACAGAGTGGTCACAGAACTGACCTGCCAGTGACTTGTTTGCAGTTAGATCAGCTCACTGGGCTGCACAAGCAGCACTGCCAGCACAGGGAGGTGGCAGAGCTGCGGTACATTGGATTTAGTCTGTTTTAGACACTGGGGGATTGCACCTGCATTCATCCTGTTTTTGCCAAAGCTGCAGGCACATTTTCTGAGCCCTGTGGCTCAGGCAGCTGAGTGCCCATAGCTTTGGGGCAAACCTTGTGTGAACCTAGCCCTGCTTGGGCTGGCCAGTCTCTCTTTGCAGTGCCAATTGTCTCTCTCCAGTCTATATGTGTGTGATATTATCAAGGAGAGTCCAGAACTAGTGGCTCAATCTGACATAACATGGTCCTGGGCCCCAGGGAGGGGCTAGGATAGGGCTGAAATGGAAAATAGATTCTCGTGAGAGCTTGCTCCCATCTGTGTTTTATAGGGCATAATTTATATTCTCATATTTTCTTCCTGTGACAACATCTGGGCAAGCAAGTGAAGATGTCATGAGTGCAAGCTGTTTTTTGTTGAGGGAGGAATGACATATCCCTCCCCTCTTCTCCTGAGCTGGTGTTTGAAATGTTTCTGGATGGCTCAGTTCTGAGCACTGTTGCTTTGTATTCAGTTCAGCTTGCCACAATTTGCCCAGAAAGCTCTATAATTATGTTATTCAGGGGTAAGAAGGTGAATGAAAATAAACTAGTCAGCTCACATCTTTGTTTCTGAAAACTATATCCTGCCTTTAGTTTGTTCCTGAAGTCTAAAGGCTGACCCACAACAGTGGAGAAAAAACTCAGATGACCCTTGAAATGCATGGGGTACATGTATCAAATAATGAATCATTAAAAAATACACACCATCAGGAAGGCAGGAAACCTGTATGAGTCTACAAACTTTGATTTTCTTTGCAGGAAAAAAAGCCAATGGCTGGCTAGTTATTGACTTTCCCTTGTACTTTGTGCACAGATTGATTCTCCATATGGCTTATGATATAATGCTGCAGTGGATGACATGAAGCACAGGAGAGCAATTAGACTTCTCCACACTAAATTTATCGTTTTTCTATGTTTATAAATGTGCAGAAAGAGTAAAGGTAGTCTTACTTCTCTTTCTGATTTGCTTTATATAAATTTGAACTGAAAAAATATTTGCTTCCTTTTCCTCTCACATTGAGATATAGTGCTGTACCTTTGAGGGTTGATATTTTTGTTACTATAGGGAGCTTTAAAAATCAGATGAAGGATCTTTTGGGGAATAATTCCTTCATATTACTGTGATTCAGAGATGCTTGGCCTGGGAAAATAACAGAGTAGCATTTGTCAGGCAAATGTCAATTTGAAATATTTCATCACATTTCTACATCCTTTGAATTGTGTCTTTGTGGGGTTGTTATTTAGCAGCTGGATTGACACAAAGGCTCAGGCTGGCTGGAGACAGGGAGAGGTTGGATCACCTCCTCCTCAGGGCTGATGGCAGAAGACAGACACCAAAGCACAGGGAGGAACTCCTCTGACTGAACATCTCACATGTGGAGTGGAACAGGAGGCTGTGGCTCAGCCAGAATGTGTGTCCACCATCTGACAGCTCTCATGGATTTTTCTGAATTTTGCCACATTTTGTCGTGTGCCTTGAGGCCCCTAGTTCTAGAACTATGGAATCATAGTTTTTAAGGCTTTATGTTTCTGAAGAAGAGACAGAAAACCACTCATTGACTCTCAGGACACAAACAAAATTTGTTGGAGATGTATAACTATGTATCTGTTTGTTACTCCTGTTTTGCTCCCTATTTAAACAATGTAATGATTCATGCAGACCTGAGCTTCAGGAAGCTGAGTGTTTACTCATTTATGGAAGTGAAGTGCTGCTGGCCTTTGCCTGCCATGAAGCAGGAGGGGATCTCTGCCCTGGGATACAGCACATGCTGTGTTTCAATCCTTGTTACAGGACTGTGGCTGGGCTGATTGGTACCTGGAGCTGGATCCTTACTGATGCTCAAGGCCTCTGCTAGTTTTCTGTCATAAATGAAATGCTCACCTAAAGAACCAGAAAATGGGCTTCATATCAAATAAATGACATTTCTCAAAGCTGTCAGTTTGCAGTAGTGTTTGGGTTATTGGGAGATTAAAGGAAATAATTTGAAGAGCGGTGGCAAACCAGGCCAGTGTGCAGAGCAAGGAGGGAGTCAGGTCTGTTGCAAGGAGGACTCGGTGTTGTGGTGTCTCCTGGCAACTGGTCCCCTCAGCTCCCCTGGGATCATGCTCCTTGCTGTCTGTGGAAAACACTGACCACCATTCCTGCCTGCTGGCCACCAGCACACACCTCCACAGCAGCACCCTGCCGCTTCATATTCCTGCATAATCCCTCTGACAACCAAATCTATTAAAAATTCATTCCCATCCAGGCAAATCAGACTCCCTGAAATCAATTGAGCTTTGTTCTCTCAGGGCAGCTTGTGCTGGTGCAAATATAATCAAATCCTGAGGTGCCTTGCATGCATTTTTACAAGCACTGAGATGGAATTCATGTTTCAATTATTCTTTTTGATGTACATTTTTAAAGGAAATTAGAATATTATGCTCAAGTAAACCAACAGTTTTAGATCTTTAGGAAGGAACTCCAAGTGAGCCAAATTCCTTTTCCCAGACAGTCCCAATTATCCAAGTGCATACGAATATCTCTATTTGTCACACAGCATAAAAATGGGTAAGGAGGTGAACCCAGTGTGAACTCACACTAAATTTCACTTCTGTCCATTTGCCTGCTGTTCTCCAGAAGCTGGCTTGAGACAGCAGCAGTCTATGTAGACAGTTTGTATTGTTCTCCAGAAGTATCCAGGGACTCCTAAGTCAGCCCACTGATGAAGTAAATGGATTTTGGAAAAATGCAGACTTGCTGAAAATGCCCTACAATGAATGAAAAGCTGCTGTGATTCTGCCAGAACAGCAAAGGGCTGTTGGGCAGACGTGAGCAGTGTGTTTACACCAGGAGAGGGCTGCCTGCCTGCGCTGCAGTGAGGGCGCCCAGCCTGCAGGCTCCATTTTACTCCATCTTTCCTGCACAGCATTAGCATCTTCCCATTTGCAAAGCCTGCTTTTAATTGCCAATCCGCCTCTCAGAACCAAAGAGAAACAGTGAAAGCATTTGAGGCTCACTTCCCAGCCACAGCCAACACAGATCTGCTCAAGGTCTGAGAATCCAGTGATGTTTCATGGACTGAGCCTGCCTGTTTGCAGCCAGTCCTGTTCAGAGGGTCTGTGCCCTCTGCAGCATCCCCTGCTGCTTTGCAACAGCAGCAGGGGTGCTAAAAGCAGTGTCAGTCATGATTCATTTCTCTCTGCTGTTTGTTTGTGCTAACAAGATGATAGCTTATTATTTACAAGCAGTCTAGTTTCCATTAGACATTAGGGATCACAGCAGCCACAAGGTACCCAGCAAAACCACTGAGCTCAATTTGGAGATTCTTTAACAGCTCTGGGCCACCAGGTTTTTTTTGTGTGCATGATATACAGCGTATACTGAGAAGAATCAATACTAGAAATGTTTTTGCATGCATTTCCTGTTTATGGCCTTCTTTTTATCACCAGAAATGCTAGAAATGTTTTATGCAGAGTCAAACCAGGAGGTTAATGGTATGCAGTGAATTTCACAAAGATGAAAAATTGTGGCTCTTATTTTTTAATGTTCTAAAGATATATGCAGAGAGACATGTAAGAGACATCTAAAGTCATATTTATGCCTGGAAAACAGTTTTGAGTGTGTGTGCATGTGTACTTTACAAATAAATCCTCTTATTTAGGTATCTGCTATTTAGGTGAATCTTCTTTCAGGATTTCTTGTGTCATAATTCCAGGATAACATTAAGCTGTTTAAAATAAATCATCATTCTACAACTTGCTGGGAGATATTGGACCAGATTCATCCCAGGTGTGACTGAACTAGCTTAGATCTAAATCAGAGCTTGGTGTTACAATTGGGAGAGCCATTATTACTGCATGCACTAATGTCAAAACAAAAATATTTTTCATTATCTTGCCTCTAGAGAAATCTTCTGCACTCAAATTAGTCCTGTTTGCTTCACCCTTAGCACACTTATGCATGGCCACCTGTACTTCATCCACAGTAATTTTCCTTTTCCTTTTCCTTTTCCTTTTCCTTTTCCTTTTCCTTTTCCTTTTCCTTTTCCTTTTCCTTTTCCTCTTTCCCTGCTGAAACCAAGAGCTGTTCAGCTGCTGAATGTTTGTGTTCATTAAATGAGGCTTTGTGTACCAACATTTCCTGTGCCATCTTAAAATGGTGATTCATGGTTAAATCCATCCAAAAGAAGGGCCTTGGTTTTGTTTTTTGATATGTAAGTGTATCGCACATTGGGCTGATGGCTGAAGCCCTAAATCTCTCAGAAGTGGGGTGAAGCATGGCAGATGTACAGACAGCTCAGCTTTATGTGCCTGGCTTGGAAGGTGGAATTATTAAAGCTGAAAAATTCTTCCCACTTTGCAGCATGGTCCATGTTTGATCCTTTTGGTGACAGCTCTGAGGTTTCAGTGTGGGTGTGGGCAGCTGGCCACCAGAAATTGGACTGGGGACCCTTGCAGGCTGCTGTGCCACCAGCAGTCAGCCAGTGCTAAATTTGACCCAATGTCTTTGCCATGAAGCAAATGTTGTTCCTTTTCTGTCCCTTATCAAAAGGAGGGAATTGCCTGGCAGCACCCACACTTATATGTTGACACTTGTGGCATAACTAGTAAAATAAATTAATTTTTCCAAAGGTAATGAGCTCGATATTAAAGAAATGATTCATGCCTAAGATCAAAAGGAAATGTCTTCTGAAGGAGTGTCCCATGTCCCTCCAGGGCCTTAGATCTCTGTCATCATAGGCAAAATCATTCCCTTTGGTTTCTTTGAACCTGGAGTTTTATTTTTTATTTTGAGGCAGTGACTTGGTGAGGATTCAGGTAAAATCTTCATTGATTCTGAAATTGGTATTACACAAGGCACTGCTGGGATGTAGTGGTCCCTTACTGTTTTCTGTTTATGAACAACCTACCCCAAGGTGCTAATTAGCTGCAGGAGTTGCATGTACACAGAGCATGGTTAGTTCCTCTGTAAAAATACATTTGGGGTTGATGTGACTTGGCTTAATTGTGAACATCCTCTGTTTTCTGAAATCAGCAAGGCAATGGCAAAAATTTGTGAGACTGGTATTTTTTCACTTAAAAACTACTTACAAATATTTGGTTAATTCTTAATAACAACTATCCTCAACAAGGGTTTGTTAGATGCAATAAACACATTTAAATATTTTTGTTTATCTTCCACAAAATCTGGCCACATCTTGTTTGCACTCAGTAAGATCTGTTCTTAGGGGTTGGTACCTTTGTTCTGTGATTGTCACCAGCTATTTTCTTGTCCCAGGTGCTGTGCAGGCTGGAAGAAATTGTTCTGTGTGCCTTACTTTGACATACAAATATCATTTTTGCCATGCCAGGTGTTTGTGTTCTGACTTCAAGGATGCCTCAACAAACACAAAGCAAAGCTGGTTGTAATCTGTGGCTTCTGAGATTGGGTAATGCAGATGCCTTAAACTGATCTTAAATTTTATTTTGCTCAGAGGAAGGAGGTTCATGTCAGACTCAGATGAAAGTTTTGAAGATATTTGTGGGTTCTAGATAATAATGGTACATCAGTTTTAAATTGAACTCTGTGCTTCAGAAGTGGCTGCAAGAGGAGAGCCAGCATCTCTGGATGCAAGAGGAGAGCCAGGATCTCCATGGGTTTATGTAACAAAAATGAACACCAATTACAGTGCATTTTTTCCATTGGGACTTAGCCCATCATTTTGTCTAATTATGGTATGAATCCCACAATGGAGAAACCCTTCCTCTGTGAAGAACTAATTCCCCTTAGAAATGCAAAAAAATCTTAAAGAACTCCAATTACAATGAATTTTGCAATAGATAAAGAGAGCCTACGCCAGCCACAGAAAAAAAAACCCCAAAACAACAAAAAAACCCAAACCAAACCAACCAACCAACCAACAACAACACCACAAAAAAAAAAAAAAAAAAAAAAAAAACCAAAAAAACAAAAAACCCACAAAACAACAGCAACAAAACAAACGAAAAAAAAACCTCAAAGAAACCCCCCAGAAAACCATGAAGGACTAGCCTGGAGACGAAGAAGGAATGTGTAATAGTTTGTATAAACTCCTCTCATACTTTACCTAGGCTTGTATTAAATAAAATGACTGATCTATGAAATGTTACTGTCAATTGATTGCTGATGGATTTATTGACATACAATCAAGAAATATTGTTGGATTTGAGAAATTTGGGGAGAAAATGGCTGAAAACATGTTCTACACCACTAAGAAATTCTGAGACAATGGGACCAGTGGTTCTGTCACCAGGCATGTTACATCCCAGAATGGGTTGCCTGTGGTCAAGAAGGGAAAAACTCTGATTTCCTCACTCATAGCTCTAATCTACATCCTAAATTCCAGCATTGATTTGGTTGGATTTCTGCAGATCTGAGATGGTTCACTAAGCTGCAAAGCTCTGCTGAGGGTTGTTCAAAAGACTGCTGAGTGACAAAAAAGGGAGAAGAGCTGCGAGGCTTCTTTGGCACAGTGGAGGATGAAAATGACAAAGATTAGGCTGTGGTCACTCGGGGATGAAAACTCCACATACACATATTTTATTTTGCCTGATGTTCTCTTATGAGTTTAAAACCAGCAGTATTAAATAAAGAGGCAATGTTTAATATTGAAATTGCCTTTCCCAGCTGTCTGGTGAAATTGAATCCAAGCTCTTATTTCCCTTCAATAGAAAGCAATATATGTTCATACTTCATAACACTGAATGAAAGATCTTTCAGACTCACTTACAAGAAAGAATAAACAGCCTTCCCCAGAGCAAGACTGCATTTATTTGCAAATTGATCTGCTAAAAAAACCCAAACAAACCAAATGATGATTACTACTGAAAAATGATACCTTGGGAACTGAAAACCTGGTACAGCTGGATCTAATCACGTGGAGGGGGTGACAACAGCTCTCAGGCTTCCTGGCTGTAGGGATGCTTGTCATGTTTGTCTTTCCTTCAAGGAAACCATTGAGAGAATTCATACACCCAGAAAGACAAGCCCTTGCAATTCTCAGACCTGCCTGCTTCAATAACACTGAACTCAAACCATGTAGGGGCAGTCCAGGGAGAGCTGGTTGTCTTCTCCTTATTTTACCTTTAAATTACATTCAAAGATTTTATCTAGCTAATTCCTTGCTCTTGGTTTGCTGTGTTCTTCTGGGAGTGGTTGTCACAGTGATGTGCCAAGGAAAATGGAAGGAGCAGCACACGGAATGTGTGGAGGGACAAACTGGGCACAGCCAAGCAGCAGCTCCTGAACCTGACCTCAGTGGAAGGGGCTGCTTGTCCCAAAAGATTTTCAAAGCAGGGCATAGCTAGAGAAAGCAGACTCCTGGTCTGTCTGCATTCCCAAGTCCCAGGCTGGCAGTGCAGCTTGGACTCCTGCATTTGGTTTGGCTGTTTCTGGTTTCTCAGCATCTGCTGCCTGCTGAGAGGGAGGGCACATTGCTCTGAAGTGAGAAATGTCTGGGCTTTTTGTCTGATGTATCCTAACACGTATTTTTACTCTCTATGAACATTGCTGGCACTCTGCTGTGATTCCTTCCTGTGATTTACTGTTGTGTTTGGATTCAGCTGGATTATGGGTAAAACAGTAGGAGAAAGCTACAGTCACACATCCATCCACAACAGACCTTCCTTGGCCTTGCACACCTCCTCTATAGATTAATATTCTCTGTGTCATGGGTACTTGTGTGCCTGCATGAACTGGACACTCTGACCCAAAGTTTTCATTATAAACATCTTCTTCTGTCCCCTGCTCTTGAGGTATGAATAATTCTTGTGTTCTCAAGTTTGCTCAGGAGGATAAAAAAAAAAAAGAGGCAACAATGCTGAACTAATCAGTATTCATAAGATAGAAAGGCTTATCTGAGCTTTTAAGTGGCAGAAGTGACACCAAATGCAAAGGTGTTGTCTACAAGCTTTATGTCTGAGCTGTGACTTGCTCATGGATATGGAAGGCAGCTTTCTAGAGAAAGGCCTTCAAGACATCCCACTACTCAAAGTATGATAAACTCTTCCCAATCTCTTTGTAATTGCTGTTGTCCAGCATGGGCCTTGAAGGCACCGTGTTACTCTAATTTTTAAAGATTTTTTAAAACTTTCTGATGTTTACATTCTTGTAACAAACTTTCTCACACGCTTTCTGTAAAGAACTTATTGTTTTGCATTCTTTTATTAAAAAAGAGAAATTTAATAAACTCTTAGTTTGTCCAGTGTCATTGGAGAGGTAGCACTTTCACCCTCCAATCCACTATCAGTTTTAGAAATCTATAAATGTTTAAGTCAGAAAATAAACTTCCCTTTTTTCACCTTAAAAACAGCAGTGTGTGTGCATTGTGTTGTTTCATGTCCTATAGTGACAGCACTGAGTTTCCACAAAAGCAGTTTCCTTTGGAGACCTTTTTAGAATTCTAATCCAGCAAAATTCATTGAAAAAGTAGAAATAGAACAAAATCTCACCTAGGCTAAGTATACCCTCAGCCTGTCAGCATTTATTTTCTAAATTGCTTTGCACAAATTATTATTCATCTGAGCAGTGTGAGTGGAGGGAAGCAGGTCAGCAGAACGATGATGTATCTCTAGTAAATTGATGGATAGTTACCAGCAAAGGCAAACAAAGGAAAAGCAGCCTCAGCACTCTGATCCCAGCGGTTTCTTTCTTCCTGAGAAGCTTGCAGAAGTGCACGTGGAGAATACTGCTGTGCTGGGGTTATCTGTTACCCATCCCTTCAGTGCTGGTCATGCTCTGAAAGAATAAACAGCTTGGGAATTCAGCCCAGCATTAGCCCAAACCAGGTGCATTCAGGGTGCTTCCTGCTTTCCTCTGTTTTGTTGGACACAAAGAAGAAGTCACATTCCTTCCCCTGGAGGTGCCAACATGAAGTGCAAACTGTTGTGGTGTTCCCATCCTGACAGAGTCAGTGCTGAAAGGGCTGTTGGGAGCTTTCCCAGGGTGTGAAAGCATGAAAAATTTGTGAACAGCAGCAAGCCCACATCAGTTTGATTCTGCAGTGACAAGCTGTGAGATTTGCCACTGAGTCCATTGCAGCAAACCTCACCCCAGCCCAGATCTGAGCTTCCTGGGGCATTGTGTGCTGCTCATGCCACACCAACTTGGACACGTCCTTGTTACCTAAAGATTATGGAGTAACATGACAAAAAGTGCTGCATGTAACTGCTGGGAGCATGGATTAATTTGAATTAGGGTTGCTAAGGCAGAAGGAATAAACTGGAAACGCTCACTTGTGAGACAGAATTCTGGTATGGGAAGAAGAATGGGAAGCTGGAGGATGCCAAAGCCTGTGGAACACTCAAATGCAGCTCAGGTGTTGTCCTGTAGAGTTTCCCAGTGCAGAACTTGCTTGCCCACACAGCTCAAAGGGCAGCCCAGGGCCAGTTTGCTTCCAAATCAGCCCACACAAGGAGGAGCTTCTCTGCCTGTTGTTTGCTCACACATGTGAGCAAAATGTCACACAGAAATATCCCAGACAGGCCCTCCTTGATCCTTCAGCATTGTTGGTTTGGGTCTCTTTTGGTTTTCTTATTTTGTTTTGTATTGTTTTGGTTTTTTCTTTTGTTTTTGTGTGTGGGTTTTTGTTTTGTTTGTTTGGTTATTTTGTTTTGGTTTTGGTGGTTTTTGTTGTTTTTGTTTTTACCAAAACTGCATAAATAAACTTCATCCAGTGTTTGAAGACTTATAGAGGAACTGGCTTCAGGACAACAGCCCAGCTTAAATAAGATAAATTTATTGCTTGCAGAGAAGAACAGACTTCAAGCATCAAAGAATGTTGCTGAGCTCTCATTTGGCTTTCAGGTGCCTTTTGTTGTTTTGTAATTGATTTTTATTAGCTGGTACTGTGGGAGTAGGACTATGGCCATGCAGAGAGAATTAATGCAGAGAGAGTCAGCTTAGGAAGTCTGTGGCTATTAGCTTGATCAAATTATACTTTGAAAATGGGTTAATAAATCTAGAGGAGAAGGGAGGGAGGAGAAGGTATTTTGAATTATTCATCATTTGTTTGACAAGTTTACATAGGCATGAAATGCAGGTGGGAGTATAAGGAGTGGGTTATTTATTAATTACATATGAGTTGCACAGACCTTTCCCTCTTGCAGCCAGATCTGCTTTCACAACTTAGCTTTGACTACAGCTGGGCAAATTCTTTTTGCCTTCAGCTGAAGAAATTCTAAGTGAAAAATCCAATCCATCAAAATTCAAATCCAGTTTATTTTTCCACTCTTAACATTAGTCAATTTAGATGACAATTTAACTATTCTTGATAATGAAAGGGCTGAGGAGGGAATGTTCATATATCACATTCTGGAGAGCAAGTGTACAAGAAACCAAATGATCACTGTGGGTTTTTTAGGCTTTATTTTGATATCTTTGCCCCACATGAATGAGTGAACACCAGGAGTTGAAGACTGCTCTTACCCTTGTTGGAACTTCACAGCCTTCTGGAAAAGCCTGAGGAAGGTGAAGATCTGAGAAGGCTGTATGGGGTAAGGTTTTGGCAGATGGAATGCATAACATGCAGTTCCTTTTAGTGAACAAATGTGAAATCTGTGTCAGGAACCATAACTGAAAATACCTTCCCTGATCCACAAGTATTTCTCTTTTTTCCTTAACATTCTGTGTAGCCTTTTTTTGAGCCCACTGCAAAGATCAAGCAGACTTCACCATCTCCAGCTTTATTTTTCTACTAAAATGTCAACATTTGAGTCTACAGCTCATGCACCAACAAAACACTGTTTGGGATTTCCCCTTTCCAGATATATCTGCATCTGAATTTGTAGTCATGAATGCCATTTCCCATTTTTTGCAGGCACATGAATAAACTGAACCAACTTTCTTTCCATACCAGAATTAAGCTGAAGTGTAGACACAACAAAAAGATGCATTTCTTTGGAAAAAAGTGCAGCCATTCCACAATTTCACCTCCCTTGCTGCCCAACCTGTAGCAAAAGCAGATCTGTGGCATTATCACAGAGGAGTTGTCTGCATGTGTCCTGCTCCCCAACCTGCCCTAAAGCTGGAGCTGTCTGTCTGTACTTCCCTCCTCAGCAGTCACCTCATCAGTGACTCCAGGGAAAGATATGTAAGGAAATATCAATTCCTAGTCAGGATAAATCATACATCGAAGTTTCCATTAATGCTGTCAGTTAAATGGATGGGTGACTTCACAAAATTTTGAGGCTTTGAACATTTTTAATTTCTTTTTCAAGTAAAATCCAAAAAGATCCTTTGGGAAGGATCAAGGATCAGGGTTGAACCTCTGCTGAGTTATGTTGTTTGCAAAATCAAGTTTTTCTCTGCAGCTCTAAGAGGGTATTGTGGCATTCACATTCTCTGCAAAAATCCCTTCTCCCAGGATTTTTCTCCTGGGAAGCTGAGAAGCCTCAGAGAAAAAGGAAAACAATTCTTATCTCATTTGCTTCTCCTGTATTTTGCTCCTTTGGAATGTGTTTGGAGATTGTTTACCCACAGGGGATTGTTTTATTGGATTCTGGTGTGAGTTATTTTGACTCATTTGGCAAAACTCTGGAAAGAGTCAGGAGTTTTCATTATTATCTTTTTAACATTCAGTAAGTATCCTTTCTGCATTCTTTAGTATAGTTTAGTATAGTATTTGTTAACATAATATAGTATCATAAAGTAATAAATTAGCCTTCTGAGAACATGGAGTCAGATGCATCGTTCCTCCCTGCCACAGGGGACCCTGCAAACACAACAGGGTATGAAAATATTTATGTTTATTCTGACATAGAGAAGGAACAGATTCTACATATCCACCCCTAAGGATCTGTTAATACAGAAAATTCCTGCTTGTGGATGGAAACCACGTGGGTGAGATTACTCAATGATTAATGCTGTGTGTTTTGGGGAGTCACATCCTGCTCCTGACAGCTCCCAGGCTAAGAACCCTGCGAGATTTGGGAGCACTGGTGGTGATGCTTGGGTGTGTTTTCTGCTCCTTCCCAACAACAGGTGGCTGTCCTCCCCCGCAGGCAGGGCGTGGAGGAGGTGAGGAATTTACTCAATACTCTATTTATTCCCAGTGTCTGATGGGAGTAAGGGTGGGGGCAAACTGTGTTGATTCAATTAATACTCACACAGAGTGGTGGAGGGTTTTCTTGCCCAGTTGGTTTGGAATAGCGGCACCTCCTGAGCCTTTTTGTGGGCTGGTCCTCCAGACCCACAGGTGAGGACATACAGAGCAGTCAGTGACAGCATTGGTAGCACTGTGCCTCTTTATTTTTGTAAAAAACCCTATTTTCTATAGCACATGGACAAGAGGGAAGGAAACAGCCTGCAGGAGGGGAAGGGTATGGCTGTGAGACCTGCAGTGCTCTAAGATGCAGCAGAAGTTCCAAAAGATGCTCCAAAACTGTGCAAAAGTTCCAATAACCACTTCGGAAGGCCAAAGGATGCCAAACTCCACTAGAGGCCACTCACCAAGCACAGACCAGCACACCCCAACATTCTCTCTTCCCAGACACATCCCTCAGGTCTGGGACACTGCAAATGATAATGAAAAGAAGGGAAAAGCATTCTTCTATTTCTCAGTGGGAAAAGTTTTAAAATATACTGGCATTTTGCAGACAAATGAGGCACCCTGGGTGCCACTGTAGATGTGTCAAGTGGGACACAGAGACTTTATGTGAAATCAAGCTTTGGAAAGGAAAACTTGTCATTTTCCTGTGAGAAGATAGGGCAGCCTTCCATAAGAGTACTCTATAAAAATACCCAGTCTGCCCAAAGATACCATCTGATATATAAAGAGATTACTCATTTATTTAAAGGATAGTTACTGAATAAGTTTTAAAGTGTTGTGGGACTCTTCTGAATTAACATTCCTTAGTGTGATGGAAAGAAGCTCAGTCCTGACCTGTACCTCAGGGGCCATTTGGGCTGAGGTCAGAGCACTCAGAATTTGATACTGTCATTTTCCATCAGTAGGTCTGATATTTTATATCAATAAAAGCTGAGTCTGTCCTGCAGACTCTTGGATACAAGGCTTTTCTGCAGATAGTTGTGCTGGGAAGCTGATGTGGTTGAGTTGAGTTGCTGATTCAGTAAGTTAGAAGAGGGTCTAGGTAAGTGGTAGCTTTTGAATGAAGAAGTTTTCCAGGGCAAGTCATATGTTGAGCCTGGGCTGAGCTGCCTCATGATGGCTCAATGAATGACACATACCAAACCAATTTGAGCAGCGTGGATTTTTGTTAATTTTAAATGTCATTGTCTAACTCAGTAGCCATCTGTCTTAGTTGGATTAATATCCTGATCATCACAAAAAAATTTGGCTCTTGTGCAGTTCTGAGAGTTGAGGAGCCAATCTTCAGATCCGGTGTGATCCTGCCTGGTGTTGTCTCCACAGAGGATAACCTGCATCCTGCCATTTTTCCAGGGAAACACAGCCAAGCATGGCATGGAGAGACACTGCTGAGAGTGAATTTTTTGTGTATTCCCTCACACAAACACTGTTCTGGTTCACTGTCCAAGCCAGGCTGGACATTGGGGCTTGGAGCAGCCTGGGATGGTGGAAAGAGTCCCTGCCCATGGCAGGGGGTGGAACAAGGTGATCTTTAAGTTCCTTTCTAACCCAAACCATTCTGGGATTCTGTGATTCACAGGGATTAATGAAGTAAAAGGAATTATTCAGTATAAGGAAGCAATGTTTAAATGGTTTTGTACTCAATACATCAGTGAGAAGTTGCACTAGTCCTGCCAATGGATCCAGTGTATCCGGGGGGGGGTTACCTGTTATTCTGTTTCCCTCCCAACCATCTGCAAAAGCCCAGGTATCCCCAGTCCAAACAGCTCACCCAGACCTTCAAAGGTAAGCAAAAGAACCTGTTGTACACAGAGCATTTCAAGAAAAATTTTGTGCTACTATCACAGGTCCAAGTGACAGCGTTTTCTCTAATTTTGCACTGGGTTTGTGTGAGGACTTTGCACTGTCCAATCCCTTGGAGAGAGGAGAATTGGCAAATAAGAGTGTAGGTATGTGTGGAAAACATCCAGGGGATTTTATTGCTGAGCTAGAGTTAGACTGTAATAAAGTGGACAAGCTGTGTGAAATACCTGCCCTTTAGAGATGTGGCTGAAACAATTCACTGAAGGTTTTTCTGTGAGAGGCAGTGGCTGTCCCAGGAGTGCTTTGCCATATTTGGTTCCATCTTTTCCATCCACAGCAGCAAAGGCTACCTCTGTACGTCACTCATAGGACTGGGTCAGATTGTTGTTCCATAAATCCAAATAAACATTTCTTTCCCCCGTGAGATTCCATCAGGATATTTGAATCCAATCGTATCTTTCAGTGCTCAGTGAGTTTATTTTCCATCTGCATGTTCCCTGTTAGTCTGTGTCCAAAGCTGTTCCCACTATTCCTTATTGCAGTGCCAGGCCTGGGCATCTCCTCAGCTTTCTTTGGAGGAAAACAAATGAAAAATCTTTGGAAGAACTCGTCTGTCTTTTGAGGAAGAAAACCCAATATGGATATGAGAGAAGATGTTATTATGAAGTGGAGTCTGTTGGGAGAGCAATGTCAATTGGGCTCCCAAAACTTACACTGCATTTTAATGACTGAGTGATACTGTGGAGCCTAAAAGCATGGGAGCATAAAATGTTTGTATTCTGCTCAGTTAATATAAAGAAGGACTAAGGAAGAGGTAGAGTGTCTTATAATTTTTTAAATCTCATTTCCTGCTGCTGCTGCTTCTTTTTGTTTTAAACCTTGCTTCAATTTTGGCTTTATTCTCTTTCCCCTTTAAAGTTCTGTCTCTTTTTGATATCTGGTGTGCAACTATTCACTAAATGGGTTCTAATGTCAGAAAGACGTAGTTCCAGCAGGTGATGAAAGATTTCTATATTTGTGAAGATCCATTGTTTAATTGCCATTCAAGTGAAAGAGAACAATTTAATGTTTTCCTTCTTGAATGTGAGAAATGCCTGAGAATTTTCAAGCCACCCACAATTTCTGTGTGTGCCCTGTGGGCTCTTCCCACTTACACCACTTCAGCTTTGTTGGTTCAGAGAGAGAGGTCAGCAAGCACAGGCTCCAGGACACATTCTGCTATGTTTTTCTGGGTTTTTGGCTGTCATTAATGTGGCTTTTCCCATTTTCTGCAAGGTTTTTGGGGGGGTGTGAGCCTTCCCTGACAGCAGCAGGTTTCTGTGATGTCCATTTTATAGAGGCTGCTGCACACATGCTGCCCGTGGTACCAGCGACACCCTCCAGATGCTGCTGAGGCTTTGCAAGAACTTGTGGGGCTCAGCAGGCAGCCAGAGCTTCTGTCCACCACCTTTGCTGAACAAAAAACACCTTTCCCAAGCACAGAGCCCTCTTTGCTGTGGGCTCCCTACGTGGTGGGGATCCTGCTGTGCATTTCCACGTCCGTGAAGTGCTGCACGTTCTCAGTGCTCTCTGGGGAGGTGATGGGGGACACGACATGCTTGAGGCGCAGGAGCATGGAGAAGAGCAGGATCAGGAGGAGAGCCAGCAGGGTTAGGAACAGCCCCACGTACACATAGAGGCCAGAATATTTGTCTGCTGTTGTGTCTACTTCAGTAGCCAGGGTTGGAAGGTGGACACGGCCAGTCAGGTTCCCGCGGAACTTGAAATAAATCTCAGTCATTGCTCTCTGTCAGCTTTGGTCCATTTTCTGTATTTACCTTCAGATCTCCTGTCTCCCCTCACCAGGCTCACAGAGGAGGTCAGGAGAGGAAACTCAGCACAGATGGCAGGATGGCTTCAGCAGGAGCTGCTCCATCCCCTCGGTGTTGAGGCTGCTGCTCACACAACTGAGGGACAGGCCTGTGCAGACCATTTTGCACCTTGCTGTCATAATGACAACGAGCATCACACTTGTGCTTTACACTTCCTTCTGGCTTTTATTCCATCCTATAAATACTTTGGGGCTCCTCTTGGTAGGTCACCTCCTCTGGATGGTGAAAAGCTTTGGTTCTTGTCTCAAGCTGAGCTGCGAAGGTTGGCACAGCTTTGGTCTTTGCAAGTGTTGTTTTTCCAGACAGACTGAGCAATCAGCTTTCTGCCAGCTTCTCTCTCCCACAGCAGGTGGTTTATCCTTGGGTGAGCTGGGGAAGGTTGTTTTTTGCTTTGCCAAACGTCTGGGAGGATCTGTTCTCTCCTAATTCAGGGCTTAAGAGTCTGGAGTTCCGAGTTTCTCATTAGGAACGGTCAAAAAGTCAGATTTCTAAAGGGAAAAAAGCGTGAGAGAGATAAATGACACCAGGTAGCAAAATAGCCTAGCCTGGATGTGGTATCTTTAGAGCAAATAGATAAGAAAACCCCTGTAATGCTCCTGGGAGACACTCTGAGATGAGGAGAAGCACTGAGTATTTAACTTTAGAAAAAACACAGTGCAAATCTAATGGTTGATGTCCTCTCTGGTAACACATTATTAAGGGTAATACATATAAGGGTAATACATTATTGCACAAGCTGTGCAATCAGATGTAAGAGAGGAAGGGGAGATATGAATCCAATCAGTGTTTTTCACCATGTGTCTCATTTATTGTGTCTCAGCACCCTCTTTTTCTGTGGCTGGATGCACCTGGCAGCTGTCCAGAGCCCTACCTGTCCCCCTGCTGCAGGATGTGACACTTCCCTCTCCTGGTAGTACAATTTACTAGAAATTGGGGGAATTTTAACATTTTTGCTGTTTCAGTTCTTCCAGCTGGAAACAGAAATGAAAATTCTGAAATTTCACTGTAAATGGTGCATTCAAAAGCATTATGTCTGCTCTGATAAGACCAAAATTTTGGTTTTAGCTGAAACAAAAATGGAAGCACTGAACAAACTGATGCAATAATTTATAATGTCCACTGCCTATAAACCTACACAAGATGTAAATAGAGTAATATTAACATGGTAAATAGAGTAATATTAACATGGTAATATACTATGATAATCAGAGTAAATGAAACAAGAGATCAATATGATAAAAGCTCTGACACATTTCACCTAAATGACAAATTGCTGCAAAACATTTTGACTTTCCAGGGGCTCAAACTTTCACTACAAGCAAGAAAGACCTGCTTTGGCCCATGGGATGAGGAAATATCTGATTTGCTGAGTTTTGGAGAAGGGACATGGGGGCTTGGGTACACTTTGCCTCCCAGCTCCTCCTTCAGTACCAAAGCATTTGAGCTCAGTGTTCTTGCAGGGGCTGACCCAGCCCTTCTGGAGCTGTATTTTCTGTATTTATTTTCTGTATTAACCTGTAGTTACTCTGGCAGAGGGCTTGGTGCTGATGCAGAGGTATGGGCAGGGCAGCCAGGCTGTTCTGCTCTCAATTACAGGGCAATAACTGTGATTTTCACACTTGGAATCTATAAATGGAAATTCTTCTCCCGTGAAGAATATTCTCGTGTTACACAGCAGGTGGGGAATAGAGGGTGTGAAGGTAACTGTATTAAATTCTGTTCTTACAATGTGATTTCTCTGCTGATAATGAAGTGCAACCAGCCTGGAATCTGACACTTGTGTGAGTTAAAGCACAGAGCCATGTCTTTGCCCATCCCATCTGCTCTGCTGCTGAGAGAAAAAGCCAGAGCTGGTTTCTCTCCTTAATGAGCAGACAGCCTAATTGCTTTATATCCTTCATAAAATTAGACTGCAGAATGCTAAGGACATTAGTCTGAAGTTCAGTAATTAACTACAAACCAAGATGCTGGATTAGTAAAGCTCAGCTGGGTATTTATTGAAAAAAGGAGCAGATTAATAGTAAGAAGTATTAGGAATGGGGAGCTGACACTGTTTGGGCTTTTTTTTAGGCTCAACTATAGATTTGTCAGGAGCAATCAACTATTCAGACTATTGAAAGCTGCAACATTAACTGTATCTTCTCCAGAAATGAGCCAGAAATAATTCAATAGCTCCAGGCAACCCCAAAGATTTTTTGCTTTTCAATCTACCAATTATCCCATTGAGCACATCTCTTTGGATACCGTTAGATTCAGATTTTGTACACTTCCCTCTAAGGAAGAGAAGCTGAATGACTGTAGAGACCAACATGATGTGAAAACAAGTGGTAGACAATAATTCTGTGTGTAAAGCTGTGTATGACTCAGATTAGAGGAGGCAGAATCTCACTGGTGACCATGAGGAGCCCTCAAGTTCATGGACACAGGAGCATTCCCTGTGATCTCATTTTCCAAGATTCAGTCATTCTCTGGCTGAACAATGCTCCAATTCTGACTGATCATTGGTGCTCAGTGGGTGCAGACTGATTCCAAGCAGACACTTGGAGGTTTTTTTATCAGTTTGTGGCTTTTTTTAATCAGGAATTTAAAAAAACCCAAACCCAGCACATTTCATTTAATAAAAATCTGCAATGAAAATAGAAGCCTTCATACACAACAGGAGAAGGGTTTTTTCCCCACAGTGTGTCTCTGAGCCAGGAAATTCATCAGCCAAAACTTCATGGGCACTGACATTAGCAGCCTCCCACTGCAGCTCTCAGGGTGTGGGGAGCTTCAGCTCTGGGGAGCGTTTATGAAACCTGCATTGCTCTGCTCTGCACCTTTGGAGGTCACAGGGGAGCAGAAAGAAAGATTTTCCCGAAACACTGCACACAGGCAGTACAAATTGACCCTGCAGCTTCAGTAAATATTTTTGTCTTGCCCACCTGCTTCCTTCTACTCCCGTGCTCAGTGTGAGCACCACTTGCCAGCACAGCACCTCTGAAAGTGCAGGCAACTTCCCTGAGCTCCCCTTGGCCTGTCCTCCCTTCCAGCCCTCAGGACAGTCCCCAAACTTACAAACAGGTGAGTGGGACAAAATAGAACAATTCCCTGTGTAGCTTCTTCAAGTGCACCCAGCTGGCTGGCGAGTACAGGGTGGTTTGGGGTTGAACAGAACACACAGCACCAGGATGGTTTGGGGTTGAACACACAGCACCAGGTGTGCTCTGTTCAGATCACCCTTACAGAAAAATATCAGCACTGATAAACACAAAAAAACCATCAAAACTATCAATTCCATCCATGGCTTGCATTTTCTCCCTCAGACAGGCAAGGGGGGTGATTGTGTCTCCTCTTTTAGTGGCAGAGGAGATATTTTGTTCTCATGCTGAACACCTGTGAGGGTGCTGGCCATGCTGGTGCACAGGGAGAGAAGAGAATAAAGCACAATTACCTTTCAGAGCTGGCAGCAGGGCTGGGATGAGGCTCCAGAGCCCCTGCTCCACACCATGAGCTTGCTGCTGTTGGTGTCCCCAGGAGCATCTCCTCGGTGGGGTCTGTGCAGAAGGCTCTGCTGTCCTGGAGCCAGCACAGTGCCCTCCAGCCCAGTGCACTTTCCTCCTCTGCTGTGGATCTCCGAGGCAGGGATGGCACTGAAATCCCGACCCTGGGATGCCACCAGGGCACGGTGGTTCTGCTGATGATGGGCACTGCTGATTGATGGAGGGCACAGCTGATGATGGAGAGCACCCCGGGGTCCCTGCAGGGGCAGGGCAAGGGCCAGGGAGCTGCTCTGGCTGAGCTGCTCTGTGGGATGGATGCAGGCAGAGCCTCCCTGCCTTTCTCCCTCCCTCGGCAGCACCAGGAGGGGATGAGCCGAGCTCCGGCTCCGAGCGAAGGGAGGGACGCTCTGAGCTCAGCTCGCTGCAAAGTTTGTGCGAGGCTCGCTTTAACTCTTTCTCGCTCGGTTTAACTCCTTCTCTATCGCTTTAACTCTTTCTCTCTCCGTTTAACCCTTTCGTGCTTGCAAGGCTGCGCTGCCCGCTGGTTGAGGAGTGAGACATCACCCTGGAGAGCAGCTTAGGGTTCCTCTCGTTTTCCAGGGAAGTTCAAAATTTGGGGGTTTTTTTGTTTGTTTTGTGCCTCCTGGTGAGGGTTCCTAACCCCCCTATTCGCCTGATCAGTCCTAATTACCGCAGTACCCTACTTCTGTCCCTTCCAGTCCTTACAGACCGTGACCTTAACACCACATTCTTCGAGCCTGCAGGGGGAGGAGACCCTGTTATATGCATCCTGTCCAGAGCACGGACACCTGTCCCCTTCCAGCCCTCAGGACAGTCCCCAAGGGTTGCTCTTTGGCCGTGCAGGTTTTGGTGCATTTTTGTCCCTGTGCCTGCCGGTCGGTGGTTTGGGAAGGGCTGTGCTGAGTTTACAGGTCCTGACCCCCCTGAGTAGTTTGGAACTGCAAGAATAAGCACAGCCCCAACCCTGCAGTGTTGTGGGCAAAAATGATTTTTGCTGATTTATGAATGTGTGAAGCACAAATTTACAGACACAGAAATGAGGCAGGAGGAGCCAGGGCTGAGTGAGAACCCAAAGCACATAGATCCCTCTCACTGCCACACCTCCCAGCCTGCATTTCCTCACCCTCCTGGGCTGACAGAGTGGGGATGTTTTGTGACAGATGCCAGTCTGGGATGCACTGCTCTCGGGTTGCTGTTGATAATTGCTGCCCTGAGATGTGCAGGATGTTTCTGCTTCGGCTCTGCAGCTGAAGAACGAGTCTGGACTCTTCACTTTTCCATCTTGAGGTTGTTTATTAATTCTTATCTATAAAATTTTCTTTCTGCCCAGCCGAGGTCTGCTCTGACCGCCCCTGAGGTGGTGTTGTCCTTTTATACTACAAACTACATATAACATATTTACACTTAATTCCCAATACCCATCACCTGTGTTAGACAGTGCACTTCTACTCTAAACCAATCCCAAAGTCCCAACATCACTGCAGAAAATGGAGAAGAAGAAGAAGAAGAAAGGCTGGACATGCCCAAGTTCCTCCATCTTGTCCCCATAACCCCCATACCAAAAATCCTAAAATCTACATTTTCACCCTGTGATCATTTTGTTATTACACCATTCAAACCTCTGTGACTTTCAGGTCCTCAAAGTTGGCAACTTGCTCCAAGGGTCAAAATCAAATCCCCAGGTGCTCTGGGCTGTGTGCCAGGGTCTCTGAGCCCGCTGACAAGGTTCTTAGCAACTCTGGGTATCCAAAGGGATGTATTGAGTTCCAACAGACTGCAGCTGTCCCCAAGGTGTCACCAGCACATGAGACGCAGTTTGCACCTCTGAGCAGCTTGGGCAGCTGTGTGCAGCTGTATTTCATGTGCCCATGTCCCTGTGCCCCAGCAAGGGCTGGAGGCACCTTCATGGGGTGGACCTCACCCGCAGCTCCACTCTGGCCTCTGGGTTTGTGGAATTTCCTAGGTTGTTGTTCATGGCCCGTGTTTGGGGCACTGGAAATAAACTTCCCCTCTGAAAAGTAGGTCCTGCACACGGGTTTTGGAAAGACCTATTAATTCGCTGTCTCTGCAGCTTTCTGTGTGACAAAATAGAGACATTTAATCTCCAAGCTGTCTCCTAGAATAGCTTTCCCTCCCTGGTTCCCCATGGCCACAGCCTGAGCAGAGGGGCCAAAGGGTAATGAAAGCCAGAGCTGCACAGCTCTTTCATCCTCCTGGGATGCATTATAAATCCATCTCTCCAAAGGCTCTTCAGTCTCTGGAGCTCACAAGCACAGTGTATTATTACAATGCAGCACTCTTTAGATAAATAAAACATAGTCCCTTAAAAGAAACCCCAATTCCTCCATGCTTCTGTGCAGGGATGAACTCTGTAAACTAAGACATAAAAGGCAGCTTTGACTGCTGACTTTCGTTCATATTTCCTTTGTTGCAATATCAAGTGCTGTCCCCAATATTGCAGTCTATGCCACCATTCCCTGCTAGGCACACAGGAATGAAAGTACAGTGGTAAAGCAGAAGGAAGATTGTGTATTTTTCCCCTGGAATTGCTACAACTGCTGCTTTACCAACAAACCACCTCCAGACCCTTAGTACACATCCTTGTATTTAAGAAGAAAGAAGTGAGAGCTCTGTTTAAGCAGGAATTATGTTGCTGGTTGAATTTATGAGACCCAGAAGAGACAGATATTTTGAAACCTTGCATCCTTGCTTGCTATATAATGCTAATGAGCAGAAATGAAAGGCTCTCTCCCTGTCCATGCCATCCAGCTTCTTTTTGTTGATTTTGCAATAAATTATCTCTCCCTTTTGTAGGACCAAGCTGCTGCTTGCTGGGTGGGTGCACTTGGATTTCTTGTTTGTTTTGTGGCAGGGTATAATAATGACAGATGAATTTTAAATACTGCCACAATTTATACCAGCTGAGGCTGATGAATACTCGACTGAATGATTGCTGAATCCCCAAATTGTTGAGAAGTATCTAAATTTTTGGGGCAATCAGTGACATAAAATAAAGGTGTACAAACTCCCTTGGAGATGCTCAGAGATATGGCCCCAGGGAATGCATATTTTTAAATAGCCCTTGGGAATTTGGGGGCAAAAACCCAGGGAGCTTGTTGGACTCTTTCCTGTGCACCATTTGGCCCATGTCTCAAGATTTAATCAGGTCATTTTGCACATCTTATAACAATCCCCACCAGTCTTAGAGTGAAATTTGGGTTTTAGAGGCAAACAAGATTGTGGGATCTCAGCACCTCAGGACTGAGGTGCAGAGGGACCGAGACCACCCTTGGGGGGCTCGGGAGTCCTGGAATGTTGCCAGAAGTGTCTGGTGGCTGGACTTTGATCCTACACAGGAGATGACACCTGTATGAGGATAGGAGGATTTCACTGGGGTAAATGGTGAAGGGATAAGTTAATTAGAGTGTAAGACACAGGGTTTAGGATTTCTGTACAGGGGGGGGTCTAAAGAAGTAAGATGGAGGAATTGGGGCGTGTCCTGTTCTTCTTCTTCTTCTTGGCCTCCATCTTCTGTGGTGATGTTGGCACTTTGGGATTGGTTATTACTAAAAGTGCACGGGTTAATAAGGGTAAAAGGTATTGGGGAAAAATGATAAATATTGTATACGTAACCTTGAGTATAAAGATAGGTGACCGCCCCGGGGGCTCGCAGTGTGTGCTCATGGCTGGCTGCTGAGCAGACCTCTGTCGGGCCAAGAGAAAATCTTTTAGATAAACAATTAATAAACACCGAGACCGAGAAAATATCTGGAGCCTCTTGTCCTTTGAAGCGCGGGCTGTCCAAGGCCACCCCGGGCCTTTCCAGGTCACCCAAACGGCCGAGAAACCGGCACAAGATCTCTACATTATTGTTAGTGAGTACAATCTGTGTGTCCCTATAGGGATTCTTGTGTTACCCTAACTCAGGAATCCTATCAACACAGTAAATGCATAATTTGGGGCTTTAAAATTTCCTTTCAGTGCAGCTGCAGTGACTGGGGACACGCTAAAGCAAGGGGTAGCTGTTTGTCTTGGCAGAGTGGGATCTGTTTTTGTTCTAATGTCTTTTGTTCTGTACCACAAACAGGCTTGTAGAACACGTAAAAAGACATGTTCTGGTAGGCTTTGAGCCAGGGGTCTCTAAAGGATGGAATTTAAAATATGATAAATATTCAGGTTCCTGTGAAATGGGTCCAGCTGCCAGCAGCTTTGAGGAGAAACCCCACAGTGCAAGGGGTGGCAACCTTGGAAGCAAACACAGTTGCCTCAGGCTTGTTCCTTGCTTAGGCCCCAGCCAAATGTACTGACTTCTCTCTGTCTCATTTCTTTTTCATGAAAAAATAAAAAAAATTATTGTTCCCTTCCCCCATAAAGGCTACACAAATGCAGTGGTCATGTGTGCCCTGCTCCAGCAGCACCCTTCCCCTCTGTGCTTTCCCACACAATCTCCTTTTCTCCAGCACACTGAGCCTGAAAATGCTCCTGAGTTTGGACTGAAAGAGTTTTGTTGCTTTGAAAGGCTCCAGGGCTGTTTTGACAATTTGGCTTTGTTTGGAACTTCATCATGGCAATGCTTCAGTTTATTTATAGAAACTTAGTCTCCCACAGATGACTGAAGAAACTCAGTGTTGTCTGATGTCGCTGCTAATTTTTAGGAACGTTTCTAATTTGATTTACAGTTGTCAGTGAAGGGCTGCATTGTTCTGCACAGAATTCTGTCTGGAACAGCCCTGGGCTTCATTTTTGTGAGTGAGCTCGGGGGAAGGCATTGCATTTCCCCAGCATGGCATTAGCACTGTTTGCAGAAGGAAAAGTCAGTGAGGGCTGGCTCAGGCAGGGCAGCTGGCAGTGAACAGGGTCCTGTGAACATCTTTGGAGCAGGGGGTGTTTGGGAAGCAGATTCCAGCAGGATCCAAGCTACAAGTTCATGTCAGCCACCCTCCATCAAGATCCCACATGGATCACGTGGGTCTTGGCAAAAATTTATTGAAAAATAAACAGATATTGAGTTCTCCAGCCCACAGTCTGGAACGTTATTATTATTTCTCCTGAAGAAGGATAGTTCTTGCAGCAGTGCCTATTTTTAAGGGAGGTCAGCACAAACTCCAGACCCAGGAGCTTCATGCAGGTCTGGAGAAACTTTGAGATGTGCTGATCCTTTGGTTTTGGCTGGCCAGTTGCTAAAATGCAACCTGAGAGACAACAGTGAGCCACTGTACTTCAGTCACTGAGAATGGCTGTGGCATTCACATTCTCTGGAAAAATCCCTTTGCCCAGGGTTTTTCTCCTGGGAAGCTGAGAAGCCTCCGAGAAAAGGAAAACAATATTATCTCATTTCCTTTTCCTGTGTTGTGCTCATGTGGAATGTGTTTGGAGATTGTTTACCCACAGGTGATTGTTTCATTGGATTCTGCTGTGAGTTGTTTTCACTCTTTGGCCAATCAGTGCCAAGCTGTGTCAGGACTCTGGAAAGAGTCAAGAGTTTTCATTGTTATCTTTTTAGCATTCTGTAAATACTCTTTCTGTATTCTTTAGTATAGTTTAGTATTCTTTAATATAGTTTAGTATTCTTTAATATAATATACTATAATAAAGCAATAAATCAGCCTTCTGAGAACATGGAGTCAGATGCATCATTCCTGCCTTCATCAGGACATTTCCCATCAAATACAATAAATGGGCTCTCGTTTTTCACCCAGCTTGTCCCAGAGCTCACCAGGGCTGCACAGTGAACACCACACCTGGGCTGGGCTGTAGCCACTGAAAGCCTCCAGGAGATGAGGCTGTCTCCCTGCCTGATGGACAAATCACCCATGAGGACAATGCAGGGCTGTTGAGTCACCCATGGAATTTTCTCCTTCCCATCTGCATGGCAGGGTTGGTGCCCCAGGGGACACCTGGCACCTAACCAACACCTGAGGTGTATAAATGAGTGAAATTTGAAGGTTTTGTGCTCTCTGCATTCCTCTGGGCGTTCTGGATGGAGCCTGGAAATGTATTTTGTATTCCCAGCTCACTTTCCCCCTGCCAGCTCCATGCTCTGGGTGAGGACAGCCTTGGTGTCAGCCCATGGTCACTGCTGAGGCACTGGAGGACACCTTGTCACCACAGAGCCCTCCCAGCCCAGCAGAGCTGTGTGCTGAGAGCCCTTGGGCTCCTGGGGGCTTCTCCCAGATCTCTGCCTGCAGGAACAGCTTGCAGGGTTAATGCAGGATCCTCTGAAAGGTGCTTTTCACAGCACAGGGGATGACATGAGGGTCTCAGATAAGGTCACACATGTTAAAACCAAGGCACCCCTGAGCTTTCCAGGCAGCCCTTGTGACCACAACACTGATCAGTAATTCCTGAGCAGAGCCATCCCTGAGCTGGAGCTCCCTGTTGAGCAGGATGGCATTTTGGTCTGAGCCCAGTGCTCACAGAGCCAGGTATTGACCAACTCACTCCTGCCAAGGGACCCACGAGGCAAATCTTTAAAATATGAAAAGATAATTCCTGGATTGTGACCAAATCCCCCCAGCCAGGCCACGAAGCTGAGTGCAGGGTGGGGAATGTGAGCTGCAAAACAGTTAAAGCCTTCTCTGAAGGGTTGGTGCCACATTATTTGCATGATTCACAGTTGACAGATGGGCTTCTGCCTATACTGAGGGGGGACCAGTTCTTCAATTACCATCATTAAATAATAATCATGACCGTTTACACTGAAAGGAAAACAATTTTGTGGTGACCACATTACACCAATTTTTATTTCCTTGGTTTTTTTGTTTTAATTCCAGTCTTGGGGAAGAAGGTCTCTTTTCTCAATTCCCATTTACAGAATATGCAGCTGAGAGAGCTCTGCCCACCCACACACTTTAACATTTCAGATATCAGCATTTCCAAGCAGGCTGGATGAACTCTTTCTAAACCTGTCTGGAGGAAGCATGGTTGAAATCTTCACAGCAGAAGAGTGAAAAACAGTGATAGATGCAAACACTGCCATCTCTGCTGTGCCACCCATTTCCACTGCATTTTTGAGGAAATCCTCTGTTTGGACGCATCTGTTCTGTACAGGAGAGCACAGCACAGGAATCCTGAGCTGCTGGCAGTTGTACTGAAAGAATTGTTGTAGCTAAAGCTAAAAAAAAAAAAAAAAATATTACAAGTGATGCAAAAGCCATTCAGGTGTTTCTCTTTAATCCCTTCTCAACAGTAGGGATCCCTCTCTTGCCATGGCTCCCTTGGCTTCCACCCCAAAGCATTTGTACCTCAGCATCTGCCATTTACTGACACTGAGCCCATGTGTTGCCTTGTGCAATGTTATCCCACTTTATTCTGCTGCACTGAGGCAATGAGTAGAGACTTAAACCACATAAACCAATCCTAAAATCCTTTCTGATTCATGGGGAGCCCAGTTGTGTCATAGGTGGGACAGTCACAATACAAAGCAACATTCCATTTTCAGAAGGCTTCAAACCCTGTTTTACTATAGCCTGCATGCTTTTTATACATCTTACAAAACTCATAACTTTACATTTTACTCATTGGTCACAAGAGACAAACAAAGTGCTCATTGGAATAGGCAGTTGCAGGTTTCTCTTATTTATCCTTCTTTCTTTCTTGGTTTCTATGTGAACAACCTTGGTAGAAAATTCTTTCAGGGGTGAACATGGATCCTCTTATCAAACATGGATCCTCTTATCGAACTCCTCTCTGGCTCACAGAAGTCACTGTAAAACCTCTTCCACACAGTTGGTGCTTGGGGAGTGCTGAAGGAGAGAGCAGGCAGGATGAAGATGTGAATAACGACTGCACAGTTCCCATTTTGTTCCACATTTGTGAAACAAATTGTTTTATACAACAGTTTTTAACTTGTGCTGTTTTCATGGGAGAGTGGAGATGGTGTCAGCCCAGGCAGCCCCTCATTCTGAGCTGTGGCAGCAATTCCTACACATTTCTAGTAAATCGAAATGGGAGAATGTTTCCATTTGTTGCCTTTGTTTGTCTAATAGCAGTCAAGTTCCCTCTAGAATACTAGAATAACAAGCTCCCTCTTCCCCAGCCTCTGGGTCAGTAGCAGAACAAGCTCACTGGCCAGTTCCACTTAATTATTGCTCATTTTTGGTGAAGGAAAGAATAAACATCCCTGTGTGATTCTGCTTAACTGATGTGTCTGGTCATTAATAGCCAGTTTTGGTCTCCCTTTCAGCCTATGTGCCACAAAATATACAAAATATCCTTCTGTCTCCAGGATCAGGCTGTCTGGGAAGAAACTGTTCTGTGAAAACACTGGACAAAAAGCTTATTGAACAATGCTTCCTTTTGAACAGAAGACTGATCCCTCTTTTTATTTTTAGCCTATTAACAACAAATGTTGCTTTATTGCCTCACTTTTCATGGTTGAAGATGTGTTTTCAATTTGGACAAAGATCTCTACCCAGAAAGATTCACCACATGGGTCTTTTCCTCTGCCTTGCCCTACACAAACTCTCTGAGTTCTCACTGGATGCAGGTTTATCCGTTGTGAAAAATGTGTATTTTATGATTTGCTTTTTGCAAATATTAAAATGAATATTGTATGTGTTGTGTTAGAAAGTAATGCTGTGTTAATTTTCTTAAGTAGTGTGTTAAATACAGTTTTAGGTTATAACAAAATGTTAAAATAGAAACTATGCTATGTAGGATACTTTTTTAAAAGAAAGGACTTGCAGTGAGATAGCAGCCACAGGACACCTGAATCTTTCAGAGAAAGAGAATTTATTGCTCCATTATCAGAAGAAATGAACTTCTTCCCGCCTCGAAGGCGCTGTCAGGATTCAGAGGAAGAAGCAGAGGATGACCAGACAGAATCCTGTGTTTGAATGGAATTTATGCATCATGTATGAGGTGTATGAATATGCAACAGGTTATTGTTTTTAAGGGTTAATCCTCTGTAAAGGTGGGTCCTTTTTAGGGCTCTTGCTGCCCAGAAAGAGGTACCAGGACATCTGTAACTCTTTGTTTCTATTGTCTCATATTATCCTAATTCAATTTGCCTAAATTATTATTACTCTAATTGTATTACTATTTTTATAACCATTTTATTACTATTAAACTTTAAAAATTTAAAAAAAACCCAAGTGATTGGCGTTTTTCACATCCATGCTCCAGACTGACTTTGCAGCAAGTCCCAGCTTCTAAAACCCCAGGAAACTTCTAAAACTTTTCCAGTGCCTGGGCATCAGTTCCAAACTCTGACCATTTTGCCACGTGGATCTCGTGCAAAATCAGGTGATGCTCTGGAGAGGACAGAGGGGCTTTTGTCCTCCTCCTTTTTGGGCAGCAGTGACCAGCTGAGAGTCCCTGGCTGCAGGGAGGACACTGGGAAGAGGCAGGGTGTGGATGCCAGGCTGCTGCTGGAGATGGGCTTCTGTCCCTCAGTAATAGCTGCCTCTTCCAGTCAGGTCTCATAAGCTCTTGGAGGTCTACAACATACCCAAGATAGCTCAGCTACCTTTGGAAGCATTAAACAAGCAGGATGGCTTCTGTTGCAGTGTTGGAAACAAAAAGATTTAATAAAAGGCAAAATAACAAACAGAAAAACCAAGCCAGGTGCAAGAGGCTCCTGCTCCTGGTAAAAGACCTCACAACAGCCATCAGTTTCTTTGTTCACTTCTATTTCTGGTAAATAGCTCAAGCAGGACTTTCTGGCTCCTGTCCAATTGGCCATCCTTCAGTCTGAGGTGAGGTCCCCCAGGCCTATGAAGTGGCATTTTCACCTAATTGAGTAGAGAAACTTCTGGGCTTCATTCCTTTTTGAGGGGACAAAGGATGGCTTTGTCACTCCATCAACAGGGAGCACATTCCTATATCTCACCCTTTATATACATCTAAAAAGAAGGAGGAGAAAGGAACATGAATTGAAAAAGTCTCTCCCTTGTCGACAATTTGTAGTTATGCCAATAATTTTTAAATTTGGTTCTAATTTTCTATCTTAAATTTGGTGAAATGTTTTCCTAAGCAAGCCTCAAATTTCTGGCTATATATGATTTGAACATAGAGGTAGATGAACAACTTTTTGACACAACAACATTCCTATATCCCTCTGATATTTCAACAGCAGTTCCATTTGCCCAGATTAAGGGACATTTAAACATCCCAGGTCAGCTCTGCACACCTGACTCCCCCTGGAATTTTAGAGGCTCTCAACCCTTCTCTGCCAATGGTTTTAGGGAGTGTCAGGTTTGTGTCAGTGTCTCTTCAGTGCTAGTGCTCTTCTCTGTAAAGATTTCAAATTATCTATTTCCACTTCTGGAAGGGAGAGGAGCTTTCTGTCTTACCCAGCAAAATCCCTGTTCCCATTCCCAAGGATTTTAGTCCTGTGCTACAGGGAGGACAAGGCACATCATCTGCTTCTGCATACAATTTATTATCACCATTTCCTCCTGCTTCAGCTCTGCTTCTGATGACAGGCTCAAAATAACAAAGAAAAAGAGGAGCAAGTGCAGGAATAATGTGCTGGACTGCACATGAAGTGTCCTCCTTAAGCTGCACCAGGAGCAAGTGGAACCTGTGTGTGATGGTCTGGGGCTCTCAGCAGAGGCCAGTCCTGCAAAGATTATCCTAGGAATAAATATATGCATTAAAATGGGATCAGAATGTAAGAGAATAGAGGAAATCTCCATAGTCATAAGCCCGGAGTAGACCCAGAACCATCAGCTGTGAGATTTCTGTAGAAATTTCTGTAGAAATGTCATGTGTGTGAACCCCACCAGACTGCAGGAGTGCCCTGCCTGGTTTAATGCAAACAATTGAATTAATCATTAATCTCACAGATAACTGTGAGAGTGCAGCTTAAATTCCACTGGGGATCACTAAAGTCCAGTCACTGCAGGAGAACTTTACAGCACCCTGCAGTGTAATCAACTCTGCTGATTTAAATAGAAGTCCTCTGAAGGGAATTTAAACCTTTGAATCTTCCTGAACCAGCTGATCTCCTTTCAAGAAGAAGGAAGATTTGTACCACTACTTTTTCTACTCATAAAATCCCTCTTGCCTTTTCACATTTTGAGATATTTCATTTTCAGTGCCTATAATTCCACAAGGTACCTTCATGTTGTGTAAAATACAGACACTTTGCAGTGGATGACCTGTGGTACAGAAACTGCCTTCTCCCATCAAATATTTCCTGTAGGCAGGAAAACACTTTTTAAAAGAAAATAAAACAATCTGGAATTCTTTCCTGCTCTTTGTCCCAGGAAAGCACAACATCAGACCTGATGGTAAGACAAGGTCCACAAAAGAATAACTCTCTTCAAAGAAATCCAAGACAAGGTCCACAAAGAAATAACTCTTTCCAAAGGAATCCAAGACAAAGTCCACAAAAGAATAATAAAGGAATCATGTGTTAATAGAAGCTGGCACATCAGTCCCTGCATTCACAGGTTCCTGTGTGAGGAAATTGTGGCTGTCACTTTCAGAGACACATCCTGTTCTTTCTGGTGCTGGGAGACTGAGGTCTTGCTCAGATCTGCTGACATGTGAGGATTCTCTTTGTTGCCCTGCTTGTGGCTGTCACAGCACATCAGGTTCATTACCAGCTGAGGTAAGATTTGTTTGATGAGCCTGACAAGAAATGTTGAAGTGTCTGAGGTTGCTTGGGATAATTCATCTGAGAGAGAGGGTGAGTTCCTTGCACTGGAAAATGCTTGTGTGCTGGAAAGAGCTACAGCTGAAGGGAGAGCAGATGTACAGAAGAATTCCATCACAAACGATTGCACCATGTCACCTTCCCTTAATAACCTTGGCCTGACACAGCCAGGTGAGGGATGCAGCTGCCAAGCTGACATTTCCCTCAGGAAATTCTCTGTCCCTCATCTGGTTCCCCCCCTCCCTTCACTTGCAAAATCTTTGATAATTAAATCACTCTGAAGGCAAATGATCTGTTGGTACAATTCATTTGATAATTCAGCCTAAGCCCCACATTTCTCTTTGCACAAATGAAATTAGCTCTGCTCACAAAAGATCTGCTCCTGAGCTACCTGCTCACTCACACAATCCCTTTCCTAATTAGATGGCTGATACCAGCAAAGCATGGCTTTCTTCCCAGCACAGGGGAACCAAAAAGATGCTTTTCACTGGAGAGGCCCTGGAGACCCTGATGGAAAGGAGAGGGAGAGATTAATTCGGATTTCTTACTCTTTTTCTCCCATCACTCAGCTATGCTTCCTTTTCTTTAGTGTTTGTTTCTAAGAACTGAATGAAGTTTTCATAAATCCCTATTTAGGGAAGAAGAGCAGCAGTCAGGTTTGGCCTGAAAAGCACAGACTTTTTCATAAATACCTTTTTTAAGAAGAGCATCACGCAGGTTTGCCTTGGAGAGCGCAGATTTTCCCCTGCTCTGGAAGTGCCAGCAGACAATTTTTCCCCATTGCATCCCAGTCCAGCTGCTCCAGAGGATGCAGCACCTTCAGGGAGGATTCCACTTGAAACAAACTCCATGGATTTCTGTTGTTGCTGCCCATGGATGAAGCTTGAATGTTTTTTCCATCAGAAATCAGAGGGGTGTAATGGTCCTTGGCTCTGCATCCTTCCCCCAGGGCAGGTGGTATCAAACTGCACTCTCCAACCACAAATCCCCAAACCCCTCTGGGACTGCAGAGATAAAAGCAAATATCTCTGTAATTAATATGTTTGATAAGTAATGGGCAGCCAGTTAAAACCCAGGAGATGCAAGTGGTGGCAGAAGTGGCTGAGGATGGCAGTGAGAGAAGGTTGGAGAACAGGAGCCAAGCAGGGACTGGGCTGGGATAGGAACTGCTCGTAGCTCACAGGGCAGGTTCACTGGGACTCCAGAAGAAAGGGGAAACTGAAAATCAACACCCCAAAAGCTGTAGCTGACATAAAAGGATCCTGCTGGCATCAGCACTGCCAAAACTTTACATGAGCAGCCAGCACCCAGCTGGGGCTGACCAACATCCCAGGATGAGCTGTTGTCCCAGCCCCACTGCTCAGATTGTACAGCAGCTTCAGAAGCAGCTGCCATACTTTGTCCCTGACCAGCAAAACCAGATCAACCCTGCTCTGATCTAGCTTCTAGTTGGTGGCTGGCTAAATCAGTGTTAGCTGCTGGCCTCCTGATCATCTGGTGTCACATTTCCCCCTAGAATCAGCCCAAACGAGCACATTTTAATTTGGGGGGTGTTGGGGAAGATGAAAAAGCCTTATCAATATGATTGCCTGGCAAAAGATTTTGAGAATATAGAAACTATAAGGGAGATTGAAATGAAAGCAAGCTTTGAGATCCCTCAGTTACTGAACAACTGGAAAACAATGGCATGGCCAGCTGAAGGTAATCCCCTTTTGATCAAACAACACCCTCTGCTTGCAGGCAGGCCCAAGGGTCAGAGCAGACCCTGCAAGCTTGGCAGAAGAGGCCCAAAGAGGAGTTTTTAGGGTTTAAAATGTAACACAGTACAGTAATGTAATGATTCTTATAAGCTGTATGTAAATGCTATAAGATTTGTATCTTGTACTAGATTGGTTGTGAGAATTAGAATATTCAGCACAGAAGAAGATTTATTGTATTGTAATGAAAACCTTGCACTCTTATGCTTTTGCTCTCTTATATTTTTACTCTCTCACCCTCTCATCCTCTCTCCCCCTCTCTTCTCTCTTTGCTGCTCTGAGCTGTGTTTGGCAGCTCCCAGCAGGGCCCTGCACCCAGGCCCTTTGCAATAAACCCCAAATCCCAGCAGGGCCCTGCCCCCAGGCCCTTTGCAATGAACCCCAAGTTCCAGGCCTGGCTTCAGAGATCTCTCGTCTCCGTCCGTCCTGACCATCCTAGCCCCCAACACTCCTACATGGGGGAAGGCAAACCTCTTTGTTGTGTTTGACCTGAAACTCCAGCTTGCCTGTAATTCACAGGCCTGTTGTCCTGTGCTTGCAGAGCCAGGGCCCAGCTCAGCTCTGCTGCTTCAGCTCTCTGCAGGCGTGACCCTCACGTGTGCCTCCAACACCGGAACAGTTTTCTTATGGGAGCCTGAGGGAATCAGGAAGGAGAAATGGAGAAGCATCCATTCCAAGCCTTGATTTCTGAAGAGGAGAGTACCACAGGCTGACTGATATCCTCACACCAACAGGGGGCAAACCCAGCTTTCCTGGCTTCTCTATTCAGGTTTTGCCTGTAACCCATTGAAGCACAAAGGGCTTGGACTTCAAGAGCTCATAATGACTGAAGAGAGAAATAAACACGTTGTACTACAAACTTACATACTTTTGAAGTGTTATAGTTTCTCTACCACATCCTACCAGTATCAGCAAACACTAGGAAAAAACCAAGGAAATAATCTCTTTTATTTAAAGTACTCGGAATGGCAAGACCTGACCTTTGTTTAAGAATTGTTGAAGTTGGAAAAGACCTTAAAATTCATCAAGTCCAGCCTTTGACTGAATACCACCAATAGTACTGGAATTCTAACCTGAAAAGGAAAAAAAAAATGCTTTGCACTGTGCAAAAGGCCTGGTTTCACTTGAGTGCTTTTTGTGCTGTAGTATCAGAACAAGGCAAGGGAAGTCTGCATCCTGACTTGTGCCAAAGATGCCAGGCAGTCCTACAGAAGCCTGTGTGCTAAACTTAACAGACTCTGCACTCCCTTAGCCAGAGAGGCAATCTTTGTTTCTTCAAGCATGGCAGAGAACTGCCTGTTGTGATGTCCCTGCTGTCATTTTGGTGTTCACATCTGCCATTTTCACTGCTGGGTGATTTCCTGACTCAGTGGGGTTAGGAACTTCCCTGAATGACTGTTTTTCTTATTTTTTCCTCCTAATATTGCTCTCAGGTTAACTCTCCTTTCCCTTTCTTCATGTGAGCAAACAGACTGAAAACATTTCCTACAGCTCCTTGCTCTTTGTGAAACATCAATTCCAGGCTCTTTAAGAGTAGCTCTCCCTCAGTTTGCTCCTTCCCTTGCTCTCCCTTCTCTCCAGGCTGTGCCTGTGCTCCCTGCTCGGAGTCACCCAGCCCCGAGTGCTGCTGGCACGGGGCCACCTCACAGCCCAGATGGTGCCACCTGCTGCTCCTGCCAGGGGCTCTGGAGACCAGCTCCTCATTCCAGACACAAATCCAAATGTTGGGGAAGATGAAACAGGAAAGCCTTATAGATATCAATATATAAATATTATGTATAATATTTATATATAATATATAAATATATTATATTAAATATATACTATATAACATAGTATATATATTATATATAATCTATTTAATATATAATATATTACATATATCTATTATATCTATCTATTATATATATTATATATATTATATTTAGAGAATATGGAAACTATAAGTGAGATTGAAATGAAAGCAAGCTTTGAGATACCTCAGTTACTGAACAACTGGAAAACAATGTCATGGCCAGCTGAAGGTAATCCCCTTTTGATGGAACAACACCCTCTGCTTGCAGACAGGCCCAAGAGTCAGAGCAGACCCTGCCAGCTTGGCAGAAGGGGCCCAAAGAGGAGTTTTTAGGGTTTAAAATGTAACACAGTGTGGTAATGTAGTGATTCTTATAAGCCGTATGTAAATGCTATAGGATTTGTATCTTGTACTAGATTGGTTAGTGAGAACCAGAATATTCAGCACAGAAGAAGATTTATTGTATTGTAATGAGAACGTCACTCTCTCATCCTTTTTACCACGCTCTTGCCTTCTTTCTTGTCACTGTCATATTTTTTGAAAAATCACTTTGCTCAGGGTTCTTCTCCTGGGAAGCTGAGGAGCCTCAGAGAGAAATGAAAACAATAATTATGTGATTTGCTTCTCCTGTGTTTGCTGCTTTGGACTGTGGTCTGGAGATTGTTTACCAACTGGTCATTGTTTGATTGGTTTCATGTGAATTGTTTTAACTTAATGGCCAATCACCATCAGCTTTGTCGAGGCTCTGGAGAGTCACAAGTTTTCATTAGTATCTTGTCAAGCCTTCTGTAAGTATCCTTTCTCTATTCCTTGGTATGGTTTTAGTATGATATGATATGATATGATTGATATATGATATGATGTGATCCTTCTAAGAACATGGAGTCAGATTCACTCATCTCTCACCTCATCCTGTGGCTGGCAACTCCCAGCAGAGCCCTGCACCCAGGCCCTTTGCAATAAATGCAATTAACCACAAGTTCCATGACCTGGCTTCAGACATCTCTGTCTCTGTCTGTCCTGACTGTCCTACCCACCGTCCCTACAGCCCCTCACATCAGGGAATGGTGACACCGGAAGGAGCTGCTCCCTGCTTCCCTCCTGAAAGATGCTCTGGGATTTTTGAGGTCCCCTGTCATGGGGAGGAAAGATGAATTTGACTCCATGTTCTTAGAAGGCTTATATTATATTATATTATATTATATTATATTATATTATATTATATTATATTATATTATATTATATTATGCTATACTAAAACTATACTAAAGAATAGAGAAAGGATCCTTACAGAAGGCTTAACAAGATACTAATGAAAAACCTGTGACTCTCTAGAATCTCGACACAGCTGGCTGTGATTGGCCATTAAGTCAAAAACAATTCACATGTTGGATAAACAATCTCCAGCCACATTCCAAAGCAGCAAAACACAGGAGAAGCAAACGAGATAATATTGTTTTCCTTTTTCTCTGAGGCTTCTCCGCTTCCCACAAGAAGAAATCCTGGCAAAGGGATTTTTCCAGAAAATATGACAGTGCCAGGATGCCTTCACCCCTCCTGAAGGCATCTTTGTTTAGCACCATCTGAATCTGCTCCAGGCTCCCTGGCTGAGGCATGGGGCAGGCTGCTGCTCACCTAGGTGAGCTAGCACCTCTCCTCCTTGCAGCTGCTGTCCTGGTGAGGACTGTCACTTTGGGGCTGGTTATTCTTGGTTTTATCCACCCCATGGTCTGTGGGTTTTTCCCAGCTGTTGTGGCAAACAGAAAGGAACCAAAAGCTCTTCTGCCAGCTGGTGTGATGTAACCTCTCCCAGCTTCTGATGAGCTTGCTGGTGGTTGTTTGGAATGGTACTGCTCCACTCACATTGTGCTCTTTGTTTCAGTGCTCTAGAAATGTGGATTTAGGGCTTTAGGTCTTGTAAGTTGTGATTTTGCTTATGGATGCTATTGTACCCTCTGGAGACTTCATAGCACCAGAGATTCTACAATAGGGCATTAGTTTTCTTAGAAAAGTAATACTTTTCTAAGTATATTTCTTAGAAAATAATACTTTTCTACTGCTGTGGCTGAAACAATCATGAGATGGCCACAGCAAAAATGTTATCCTGGAATATAGGGGCACAGTTTGGGGTCACTGGGGTGGGGCTGTGCTGTAGGCACAGTTTGGGGTCACTGGGATGGGGCTGTGGGCACAGTTTGGGGTCACTGGGATGGGGCTGCAGGCACAGTTTGGGGTCACTGGGATGGGGCTGCAGGCACAGTTTGGGGTCACTGAATGGGCTGGCCCAGCCCCATCCCCAGTGGGCACAGCTGTGAGCAGCAGGTGAGCAGCACTGACAGCAATGAGCCATGGGGTGCCCAGGTGTGCTGAGCAACCACCAAAGGGAGCAGAGGGCACACAGGGACAGGGCTTCAACATGAGGAGGGTAAAAGATTGGGCTAAAGAACAAGAAGGGCAGATGCTTGGAGCCTTCTGATGTAGTGTGGAGCTGCTCTGTGTATTGTGGCCAGCTTGATTGTGGTGTTTGCTGCAACACTGGAGCCAGTTCTTATTGATGGGAAAGTAAATGGAGGCATGTGGAAAGGTCAGTGCATGGCCATGTGTGTGCAGAGAATATAGAAAAAGGTGCCACTTTCTGGGATGCCCACACCCAGCTGGATTGTGGCTACGCTGGAGAGAGGAGTTTAGGTGGGGAGTAGCAAAGTTGAAAGTGTGGTGAGTGATTGTTTCATATTAGCAAGTATAATTTGGATTTGAGCTCTCCTTTCCTTTGGGGCAAAGGGATGTATGAAGGTGTTTGGGAAACGCAAGACAGAGAACAAATATTATGCAAAGCAAAGGCTTAGAGAGCCCCTGAAGAGCCATAAGATAAAGCTGAGCTCTACCTCCTCTGTAACTTGAAGTTAGTTTGAGAAGCCAGAATTAGGAAAAGCCCAAGACACTGTGTGTGCTCATCCTGGGACTTGTCCAGCCCCTGTCACTGTGGCAGAAACACAGAAATGCCACCTACCACATCCCACAGCTGTGAGCTGTGCCCACCCTGCCATAGCTCTGCTCCAACACCCCCTGACCCAACATGACCCCTGCTCTGCAACAAATCCAATGTGAGCAGTGACACAGCTGCCATCCATAGCCTTCTAAATCCTGCAGTGGATTAGAAATGTATTTATAGGAGCTGAGATGAATATTAATAAGTAGTTCCTCCCTGAAATCTAAATGTCTCCTGAAATCACCAGCTTTTCAGCCAACATAAATTAGCATAAAACTACTGCTAATCTCTGTCCTGGGTGAGGGGTTGGAAAGCAGCCCCGCAGCACAGCAACTCAGAGTCTAATTAAAAGCACCAGCTCAATCAGTAGTTCAGTGGATGGGACCTCCTGTCTATTAATTAGCAGGATGCTGCTGTAATCTCATCCCTCACCAGGCAGATCACTCATATCCCCTTTAATGGCTCCAAGTGGTCACTACAAGTCCTTCTAGATGTGTTTGCCACAGCAGCTGCTTTGCCCTGTGGAGGGATAATCAATAGTTTGTCTCTTCTCAAAAAAAGCACATTGGTGAAAATGTGCCTGGGTTTGGGGTTTGTTCAAGTGCTGGGAATCCTGAGCAATGTTCTCCATTTCATATCTAAATTCTCCATTTTGTAGATGTAGAAGCACAGGTTTAAGAATATTCTGGACTCTAATCTGAGCTGGTATCTCTCATGTAGACCAGGTAAGACCCAGTCACCAGACAGGCACCTTGGGTGGGCTCTTTCTCAGCACAGAGCTGAGCCATTGACAGGAACATGAGGGAAAAGCATGTGGGCTGTGGCTTGTCTGAATTTCTGCTCTAGCTTCAGCCCTTGGGGTCCTGCTGTGTCCCTGGGCACCCTGGTTCTGTGGCTGATTTCTCTTTCTGTTCCGGAGTGGATGTAAATTGTTATTGGGACTAGGCTGATTAAAAAGGAAGTTTTGACTGTGTTTATAATTGTGCTAGGGGTATTTTTGAGGTTGTTGGATAGAAGAGGGAATAGGATGGGGGTGGAGAGGGTTACTAGGGTTAAGAGCATAAATGTGTTTAGGACCAGTGAGAGGTCCATTACTTTCACTTGGACTTGCACCAAGATGAGTTTTGCTCCTTCAAAACAGGCAGCACAGCAAGTCTGCAGGGAACATCAGACCTGCTGCCTGACAGCCTCTGAAAAATCCAGGAGGACTCTGCTTAAAGCACTACTGAAAATGTTTCTGCATCTAAACCCTAATCAGTTGTTGTTGGAGGAAGAGGGAAATATGATCAGCAATTCACTGCATAAATTAGGAACTCTTCTAGAGCTGGCTGAAATTAATTCCTGGCCATGGGGATGTGAGAAGATGGGCTGAGGGCAGATGGATTTGTGCTACCTCAAATGCCAGAGTGTGTAAGATCAATGCTGTGCCTTGGACAGCACTGCTCAAAGGAAACCACCTGCACCCAGCCTGCAGGGGTGGGAGAGGAAAGGGACTCTGACACTGCTAAATCACAGTGACCATGTGCAGTGGGGTCAACTTCCATGTGCCAGCACTGAGAGGCCAGCAAGAATTCCATGGGATGAGTTAAAGGCTATTGAAATGGGTAAGAATTCCATGGGATGAGTTAAAGGCTTTTGAAATGAGTAAGAATTCTATGGGATGAGTTAAAGGCTTTTGAAATGGGCAGGAATTCCATGGGATGAGTTAAATGCTATTGAAATGGGTAAGAATTCCATGGAATGAGTTAAATATCCATAACAGAGATGTGTATTTTGGGGAATACCATAAAGCTGTCACTACTGCAGAGTGGTTGGCTGCAGTCTAAAGCACCCAGGTGTTCTCTTCAGCCTCTGAGCTCCTTCAGAGTTTTGGCTGCAATGGTACAGTGTGGGGTCTTTGCTTCATTTTTGCCAGGGTTGGGATTAAATGCCTGATGTGAGATGCTATTTCTTGTTTGGGCTCAGATGTTTATTAGTTCTTATTCATGTTACAGTCTCACAGACCCTGAGTTCTACAGCACTTCACCCTAACAAACTAAAAATGGAGCCCCATCTCTCTCTCTACAAGGCCTTTTAAGGATAAACTGTATAATTATGAAATGACACCTAAATTATTTTACTTTTATGTAGGGGGATAGAATATAAGAAAATAAAGATAATGTAGAAAGTAACCTTACCCCTAAGGAGTTGCAGCTGGGCCAAAGATTAGGAACAGCCTGATTTTACCAGGCCACAGCTGTATCCAATGAGAAGAAAATGCTATAAAAGAGTGGGGTGGTGTTGAGAAGGGAGCTGGAGTCAGTGCTTTGTGAAGAAGAGTCAGTGCTCTGAGGATCTGCCCATAAGAAACACCAAGAAGGTGTGAAACCTTTGTGATAAGGAGACAGCAGTATGGAACCCCTGTGATAAGATGAAAACACTTTTAACCCAATAACCAACCACCCATGGCCTGCAATGGGGACTTTTTTATCCAATTGCACAAAACCACCCAAACCCATGGAGAAGAAGGTGAAGAAGAACCAGCCTCTGACCTGGTTCAAATTATAAACTGGTGTAGTCTAAGGAAGGGCTATTCTGCTTCTGATCCTGGCCTGAGTAACCATTCAAAATTATTTGAGAGAAGCTGAACAGGGGGAGAAAGATGTGATGAAAATATTACTATATTCCAAACCCTTAAACTCTAAGTTGTCCACCCTGTGATATTGCACACTTCTATTCAAACTCCACACCCACAATCCCAGTTCCATCATTCCATTTTGGAAGCTTCTCCACAGCCTTAGGTCAGTGCAGTGTTCTCTTGGGGGCCAGTGTGTGGCAGCACAGAAAGTCTGACATTCTCAGCACCCAGGGTTCCAGCAGAGCTTGGGGCAGGGAAGGCAGCTGGTCCCCAAGGCTGTGACAGCCCCGTGGCTGTGGCAGCTGCTGGGAGCTCAAACCCTTCTTGGATTGCCATCTGCTGGCACCGCATCTAACTGCTGGGGACAGAGGGGACACTGCAAACCGGGACAGGAGGTGAAGCGTCCTGTGACGACTCCTGTTCGAGTGTCTTCCTTGGGCTGACCCCATAAGGCTCATTACAGCTGTTTCAATGCAATATTGACTGAGCCAAAACTCCATCTAGGGAGAGTTTTTTTTCCCCCTGAAATAGCCCAATTTATAAACTGGTGTAACCTAAGAAGGGATCTTCTGTTTCTGATCCTGTCAGGCAGTCCATACCTGAATAACCATTCAGAATGGTTTGAGAGAAGCTGAACAGGGGGAGGAAGATGTGATGAAAAGCTCGTTGGGGAGATAAGGCCAGGGAGATCACTCAGCAATTACTGTCACGGGCAAAACAGATTCGTCCTGGGGAAATTAATTATTACAAATCAAATCAGAGCAGGGCAGCAAGAAATAAAAGCAAATAATGAAATATCTTCCCCCCAGCCCTCCCTTCTCCCTGGGCTCAGCTTCTCCTCTCACACATCTCGCTCCTCTCTGAGCACTGATGGTGCTGTGCAGTTTTTGGGGTTTTTTTCCATTTTTAATTACATTATCCCAGAGGCGCTGGTGCTGTCGGTGTGTGCTGGTCACCCTCGTGTGCAGGGACAGCACAGCGCTGTGTGACAGCGCTGCCAGCCCGAGCCGTGCCCGTCCCGCTGCTCGGTGTCACCACGCGGTGGCACCGCTGTCGCCTGGCAAGGGGCGGTGGCACCGCGGGTCCCTCCGGTGACCGAGCCTGGCACGGCCATCGCGCCCAGGGCACTGAACTCACCAATATTGGAGCCTCATCAATATTTCCTGTCCTTTCTTCCACGCTCACAGGGACACATTTGTTAATAATGTCACTGTCTGTGAGTGGGGTGACTTAAAGGATCACTGAAATGAGGATTTTGGGGAGTACCACAAAGGTGTCTCTGCTGCAGAGTGGCTGGCTAGGGTCTAAACACCCAGGTATTCTCTTTGGCTGGGGTGTGTGACATAATTATTTAATAGCATAATTAATATTAATATTTAATATAAATAATATATACTATAATATATACAATAATTATATTAAATACTATCAATTTATTATCATCGTAGATATTATTTCTATTAACTATTAAGTTATATTAAATATTATATACATTAATATTATATTATATTATATTACATTATATTATATTATATATTAAAATTATTTTAATATTATATTTAAAATTATTAAAATTCTATTAAATTATTATTTAATACTTAATAGAAATAATATCTACTATTATAATAATTTAATAGTATATAATATACCTTAATAGAAATATATTATACTTAATAATGAATAGAAATATATATACTATAAATATATTTAATAATAGTTTAATATAAATTATTTAACATAATAATTTAGCTGGGGTACGTGACATAATAATTATGATTACCATATAGAATTATTTTGTTAATAATTATAAAAATATAATAATTAGCATTGCAGAAAGCACATGCAGACCTCCCTGCAGGTCCTCTCTCCATGGAAGAGGTGAGGAAGGAGGCCTGGAATGGATGTTCTGTCCCACAGTGAAGTAAGAAGAAAATGAAAGAATCTCTGGCTTGACCAGCCTGGAGGTAATTTGGCCTAAAAGTGAAACAAGCCCTGCCTTTGATAACTCTCTGCCGGGGTTATGGTCACAGCCTGAGCCCACAAACTGGAGATTTGGGCTGGTCAGCAGAGCTGGGGCTGCAGGGTGAGCACAGTGGAACCAGTCATGGCCATGGCCAGGGCTGTTCATGCTGGGTGGGCTCAGAGTTAAACTGGGTTTAACTGGGCAGAGTGCTCCCTGTGCTTGCAGGGCTCAGAAAAGTAGGGAGAAAATGGAAAATATTTGTTGGGTTGCCTAGAGAGTGGAAGTCATCTAATCCAACAGGCAGTTTGGGTTTCTAATTGGAAACAGAATCAAACCTGGGCTCAGAGCAGCAGAGCATTCCATGGATACAGAACCAAACAATGTCCTGTCAGTGCTTGTGCCTCACCCTGGCTCTGCTCTGGGGCTGCAGCAGCTGAGCTGCAGCTCTGGGAGTTACAGCAAAGCAGGAGCTGGGCAAAAGCAGTGCCTGTAGCAATTATATCATAATAAACCATTATCCCACAGTGCAAAGGTGGGATGGGCACATTCTGGGGTTTAATGTGCACACATCACTGGGCACTGCTGCTGCTGCAGGAAGAGCCCTTGCCTTTGCAGTTTGGCTGCTCTAATGAAAGAGATGACTGTGGTTACAGCCCACAGGGCCCTGGGTAAAGTCAGGCTGCTGCTGAAGAAGTTAGCACACCTTTGCTTGCAGCTAGCCAGCATTGAAAATCATTTTTATCTTTTTTTTTTTTTTCACTACCACAGCATTTCATCAGTTGATTTTCTGGCCTGAGCCACTTGCCCTGTGCATCCCATGTAGAGACAGGGCTCAAACTCACACTGAGTGAATTTACACACTGCACACTCAGTGGTTCTAGGGCTTGTTTCCCTGGAGTTTGGGGCCACAGGAAACAGCCATATTCCCTTGTGACTCCTTGCAGGTAGCTGCTCTTTGGCTCCAGCTCTGTGGTGACTGATAACTGCTCAGAATGGATTTTAACTGGAAACCTGCTGTTTTTTTGGTGCCTGAGCAGCTGCTGTGCTTGCTCAGTGTGAGTGTTTACAGAGCTGATGTTGGGTAAAGCCTAGGAGAGCTCATGGAATCAGAAATGTGCTTGACAGCACCCTCAGAGGAGACCAGGAGTTTCTTCTTGACTTGGCTCTTCATCGAAACTTTGGGATACCAATCATGATGTTCTGATATGGTTGTCATTCCCCTGTTCAGTTACTCTGTGGTTCGTAAAGTTTTCCAGTCTGGGAATTTCATAAAGCAATCTGTGAGTAGTGTGTGCCCCTCTGGGAGGGTTTCCTGATGAACAGAACCTGCCTAAACTGAAAATAAAATAGCAACAGAACCATCTCTGTGGAGTTTCTGGTGTTGGCTTCTTGTCCAGTAGCTCCTACAATCATCTCCTACTTCTCTGCAATGTCAGAAAGGGCTTTTCCAGCAAGCTGCAGATGTTCACAGGTAAAAGGTAATGGTAAAAGGTACTACATTTTTCCCTAAAAAGGTGAGTGCCTGTGACAGGGTTCACAGGGGTCTTAGGATGAGAAGAGATGAGGATCTGACTCCATGTTTCAGAAGGCTGATTTATTATTTTATGATATATATTACATTAAAACTATACTAAAAGAATAGAAGAAAGGATTTCATCAGAAGGCTAGCTAAGAATAGAATAGGAAGGAATGATAACAAAGGCTTGTGTCTCAGACTCTCTGTTGGAGCCAGCAGACTGTGATTGGCCATTAATTAAAACCAACCAACATGGGCCAATCACAGATGCACCTTTTGCATTCCACAGCAGCAGATAATCAACGTTTACATTTTGTTCCTGAGGCCTTTCAGCTTCTCAGGAGGAAAAATCCTAAGGAAAGGATTTTTCATAAAAGATATCTGTGACAAGTGCCAAAGTCATTGTCACCCTGCTGGATGGTGCTTCTCTCCAGTCATCTGTCCAGGGGCATTAATGGTGCTCAGTGCTTTTCTCTTGGTGGTCTCACTGCAGACAGGGAGAACTCCTGCCTGCAGCCATCTCTCACCTCAGCACAGCTCTGCTGTGTGTGGAGGGAGCAGGGGAGGAGCTGCGCAAGTTCAGCTCCAGTTTCAGTACTTGAAATAAAGCTATTTAGAAGGCAGAGTGTCCCACAGTGTTTCCATACTGTAACCTTTGCTCTAAAGATTAAAAACACACAGGGATCCACCTCTGCAGCTCTTCAGGAGGTGTTTTAGAAATCCCTGGGTGCCTCAGGGGCTGCTTGGGTCGAGGCTTTGCCTGTCAGCATGTGTTTGGAACCTGCTTTGTTCCTGTGCTCAGGGGTGCCGTGTAAACAACAGGGCAATGCTGTGTGCCAGACCCAGGAATTACTGAAAAAAACCAGATTTGGTTCAGTTTGGGGCAGAGTTTGCAGTGCTGGCTCTCCCTGCTGGGGAAAGGGGGCTGAAGACGCTGACCTTGTACTCGGTGTTTAATTGTTCCTCCATCGTGTCAGACTCGGATTCTGTGTCTGTCTGCAGCTCTGCAGACAGGAGCCCCCAGCTCATTGATGCTTAAACAATGGTCTGTCAGCGTGCTCCTCATTTGCATGAGACTTGGGGCAGATAAGCTTTTCTTTTGATGTAGCTAAATGAGTTTTCTCATTGCTGTATCTACCTCTAAATGCCAGTACAGATGCAAAGCACCGATTTTCAGTAGTTTATTGTAGGTACATGATATGTGTGCCTGAGGAACAATAGCAAAATAGCTGGGGAATATTTGCTGCCGTGAAAAAAAAATCACCATTCAATAGTGCTGTCTGTATTTTTAGGACAAAACAGATTGGAACCATCTCTAAAACAGGCACAAAATCTTTCTTTACCTGCTTTCCTACCTCTTCATTCCTGCTCTACTGCCCTACTCCTGGGACACTGATACAAATCAGTGCAGCCTCTGCTGGGCTTGGTCTGGGATGACACTTACTGAGTGGAAATCTCATGGAAAACAACTTCTGAAATGGTCTCTTGCTGGGATTTCTATGCTTTTAAGATGATCTAGTCGGGTCTCTTTTACAAATGCTTCCCCAGTGTCACCTGATTTCACTGTCACTGCCTCCAGAGTGACAGAAGGGATCTGTGTTTGAGAGGAAACATCTTGCACTTCCAGCTTGAATGTGACATGATCCCCCGTGACGGCTTTGATGGGATTTTCCTTTCCATCACTTAGAATTCCATCAGGAAAGTCCTTCAAGCCAGTGTTGTGCTCAGCAGGCATTTTGAGAGAGGCTGGCAATCAGGTATTCAATTCCAATCACTGTATAAAATGAAATTATCAAGAAGTTATTAAATTCTTGGTCACAAGTCTCCTAACTACTATGATGAAGCCCATGGACAACTTTGGAAAAAGGAGAATTTGGATGTTTTGCTGTTCCATTTGTCATGACCTGGGGCTCACAGACCATGTACCATCCATAACTTGGTCAGCACAAATGTTCTGACAAGCTCAGGGGGGTTCTGCACATCCCTTGATACAGACAGTGCATGAGGCAGGCACAGCCATGGATTTCTGCAAGATTTGCTCTTGGATTTTAAGGGAAAATGCTGCTACTGTGCTGCCACCAGAAACTGGCTCCAGGAACTCACTGGTTCTGGCAGAGTTCACCCAAAATACACAGGGTGGGATGCTGGGGTGGGGTGCTTCCCTTCCTGCTGTCAGGGAATTTGTTTTCAGCTGGGAAAGATTTATTAATTGTGGTGGTTTGCTGTAGAAGGGAGGGGATTGAGCCAGAAGAGATCTAGTGCAGAAGGTATTTTCCTTTTGGATGACTGATGTGGGGTTTAGTGCTTTGTTGTATCTGGATTTGTTTGGAATATCTTGAGTTCATTGAGCTGCACATTTTCCAGATACTCAGCACAGAAAATTGCCTTTTCCCTTCCACCCTGCTTCCTGATGGTCCCTCAGAGGATGCAAAAGCCCCTGGCTCCCAGATTTCACAAGTACCTGAAGCTAAAGTCACCTGCTGAGACTGAGGGCATCTGCCAGGGGTGTGATGGTCTTCACAGGGGTCTTCTGTTGAAGGAAGAGACGGAGATCTGACTCCCTATTTCAGAAGGCTTGATTTATTATTTTATGATATATATTACATTAAAATTATACTAAAAGAATAGAAGAAAAGGTTTAATCTCAGAAGGCTAGCTAAGCTAAGAATAGAATCAGAAAGAATAACAAAGGTTTGTGTCTTGGCTCTCTGTCCAAGCCAGCTGACTGTGATTGGCCATTAATTAGAAACAACCACATGGGCCAACCACAGATGCACCTGTTGCATTCCACAGCAGCAGATAACCATTGTTTACATTTTGTTCCTGAGGCCTTTCAGCTTCTCAGGAGGAAAAATCCTAAGGAAAGGATTTTTTATGAAAAGATGTCTACGACAGCAGCCCCTGCAGATGTTTCCAAGGCTTGCAGAGGGGCAGCTGCTCTGGAGGTGACCCTCCATCCACCCTCCTCTCCCTACTGCCTGGGCTGACTTTGGCTCTCCAGCTTTGCTATTTAAAAGCCTTTCAGATGTGTGTGTGGTCCCTATAAAAATAAATCTCCAAAGGAAACAAATATTATGTGGTGAAAGTCTGCCAAGTCCCCATTGCTTGTTAGCTCGTAGTATTCTGTAGGAGGAACTTTATATCCTGATATAGGATAACTCTCTGATGAACTCTCAGCTCTTTTGACGATTCAAATTTAAAGGATGTTGCTCTATAGGGTTGAGATTGAGGCACTGACTTGATGGGATTTCAGCTGTGAGTGCCTTGACACCCTTGTCAGACCCCTGAAATAACAATTTGTCATTTCAGAGAGTTTTGGTGTTTAAGTTACATCAAGCAGAGCTGTGACAGCAGTGATCAGGGATGACAATTTCTACACAGTCCAGAACCACAGAGGTTAAAGTAAGAAATGTAACTAAACATGTGCTTCCAAATAGACTGACATGGAGATGCTCATCCAAGACTTTCTTCTAACCCAGTGATCACTTGATTTTTCTGTGTTTCTGTGGCACAGCCAGACCTTGGCTGCTTACCACCCTACCTTATCTCCTGTTCAGACAATGTGCTGTGCCATTAGAGGCAATTTTTATCCAAGTCAGGAAGTTGCACAGCAAAGCAACAGGGCATTGACACAGAGTATTTGAGACTGCAGATCCTGGTGATGCTAAAACCTGGATTTTCTAGGTGTATGTGAAGAAGTTGGCACACAGCGTCACACAACCCCTGTCACTGCAGTCTGTCCCTTTCCAAAGTGTCACAGTTGCTCAGCAATGTCAACAAACATGTATTTATATGGATTTAGTGACACAGGCAAAAGTCTAAATATTACCTTCCTGGAGGAAAGATGATTCACCTGATTTGAAATAGATAATTTAATGGGAAGAGCTAAATTTATCCTTCCTTTGCAACTAGATGAAATTATTGATGGGAAGTGGAATTTTCTTTCCAATTCTCAATCACTCACACTGCCTAAAATTGTTTAGAGTGTGATGTCTCAGAGGGTGAGTCTCTTCTGATGTAAATAAATTTTGACTGGCATTAACTCCTTAAGGCCAGGGAAGAAGCTCTGAAGAAGAAGTGAAGTCAGGAGCAGGCCCTTGCTTTCCTCAAGAAACTGCTGCTGATTTCTGGGCTGATGTCTGTGCTCTGAGGTGATTCTGTTCTCACTCGGAGAGAAGCAAATATGGTGTGATTTCACTGAGGACATGTGAAATCAGTCTGGCTCCTGGGCTCTTCACCTCTGATGATGCTTTGGCTTGTGAGATCCTCCTGGTCTTGTGGAGGGATTAAAGGAGGTTTTTCTGGGCACTGTTTAGGAGGAACTCAAGTTTTTATACAAGATGAACATTACCATGATTTCCTGTAGAAACCTTATCCTTCAGTCAGAGACAAATTCCAGTTCTCTTCTTGGAGTAATTAGTTTAAAATGCTTTTCAAAGGAAGTGCCTATGCTTCAAAAAGCTTCTGTCCCTGTCCTGAGCAGAGGTGTCCATGCAGATGTGCTCATCTCACAGAGGGCATGGGCTGGGGTGCAGCACCTTTTGCTGCCCTCAGAACTTCCCATACAAGTCAAATTTGGGAGATTGACACATTATGGTACAATTCCACCTGGATCTACATCATCCTGCCTGGTTTCTTTGGTGTGGTACCTGGATCCTGAGCCATCATCCCAAAAACCTTCCTCTTCTCTGTCAAAGCTGTGTGCCACTGAAGGCTGAATGAAGACTCTCCTTTCCTCTGTTCTTGCTGCTGCTGTACTTGGCACATGCTGAATGATTTATATTTTTGGCAATTTTTTAAAGCACAGGCAGATTTATATTTACAGCAGTATTGTGTTAAAGGAAAGAATTGTTAATTCTGGACAGATTAAGCTCATGGTGATGAGCAGCCAGGAATTATCTAATTCAGAAAATAGGACCAAATGGGCAAGACAAGGTTTGAAGTCCCACATACCCCTTACTGAAATATACCCTGGAGAGGGCAGACCCTGTTCTTCCTCTCAAGGGCTGATTCCTGAGGGAGGAGAGCAGCTCTGCCTCCTCTGCAGTGATCTGACCACGCACACAAGGGAGCAGCCAAAAGCCCCAGCAGAGGATGTGTGGGAGCCTTTGAATAAAAGGCTGGTTTCAGGGAATAAGAAACTTTTTACAAATGTCATGTGTGAAAGTTGCTGGCAGACAGAGAGGAGCTCTCAGTGGGTTTGTGTCAGTGTTGCCTGGACTATCATGCACAGGGCAGACAAAGCTGGAATAAATACCAACTCCTTCTGTGTAAATGTGATACTGCTGGGATGTGCCAAAATGACAACATCTGATGTTTTCACTCGAAACAGACACAGTGTTGTTAGGAAAGGTTTCCTTCTACAGATGGGAAACCTCTCCCATTTCCAAATCCTATTCTTTTCTAATGCAAAGATGAGGCCAGCACCAGTGGGGTTAGGAGCAGGGTTAGTGGTGCTGCAGCACAGGAATCTCCACCCAGAAAGCAGGTGAAAAATTTTGCTGTCAAAGTGAAAGAGCTCAGTGCAATTTTTTAACAGCTGGCTCGTCCTGTAATGGAATCAGAAAACAAACTTCTCTTACAGTGGGATATGAGCCACGCTGGATCTGCTGGGTTTGGCTCGTGCTGGATGACTCCATCCCGAAGCCCCTGGGGATTTGAATGAACTGGGATTCAGCACTCGGGCTTTGGCTTGTGTCCAATGTTAACAGAGGAAAAGTATTCAGGGGCACCTCATGCAGAACCACCAAGTGAATTCTCCCTTTCTGCTTGCCAGTGTAAACCATAGATGCTGTGTAAAACCAGCACAGGAGCAGAACTGTGCCCAGTTCTACTGGTCAGAGATTTTCTCATTTGCCTTCCTAATGCACAGGTGTCTTGTGCCAGCACTGTGCCACACTGTGGGATTGTGACTGTGACCCCTCTGTACTGCTAATCCTGTAGGATTGGGGCAATTATCCTGGCTTTTTCCCCTTTTTTCTTTTTTTTTTTTTTTTTTTTTTTTTTTTCTGCTGAGCCAGATGATTTCTTGGTACAACTGGATTCAAGGGGAAATTTGCATCCTTCCAAACACCACCCCCAAGCGTGCCCCTCTAAACCTTTTGTTCACCGATTTGCTGACCTCTCCAGAGCTGGAATCAGCACCTCGTTTTCCCCTCAAGCACAGCCCGTGAGCAGCCAGCTGACGGTGAGAGTGAGAATCACTGAGGCAAAGTTACCGTGAGGGGATGGAACAAGGCACTAGGACCTAGGAGGCGTCTCATCCACCCTGGCAGGAATTTCTTGCTTGGAGCTCAGACAACAAAGGCAGAGTGAGCCTGGTTTTCTTTCTCTGAGCATCTCCACCCTGCACGCTGAAAACCGGTGAGTAGAGCTTTCCTGAGTGACTTGCATGCAGAAAAGTAACAGAAAGGAGGAATCTTTTCTTGCTGCTTTACAGCATCTGCAGCTCATTTTAAAATCAAAACCCCGGCATCCTCTGATTCATTCCCGAAGTTGCTCGGCTGTTTCATTGTTCAGTGCATGACACCAGACTGAACCTACCCCGGCTGGCATCGTGGGGGGAACGTTCCCAACTCGAGGTTTCTGTGTGCAATGCCTGCATTGTCACCTGCCTCCCTGCAGCCTGGGGACAATGATTTTTTTCTCGCATGGGTCACGCTGACATTGTAAAATACAGGGAAGGAGCTTCATTCCGGCGAGTGTAAAGGGCGGGGATGAGATAGCAACAGCTTTTCCTGGGTTTATAGCTGGCTGCCGAGCGCTGTAAATCCCCTCTGAGCCCTGTGTTAACGTGAGAAATGCATACAAGAGGTGCATGTGCCTGGTGCTGCTGGGGGAGAGGAAGGGTCTCTGTTGCAGCATTGAGGGGGTTCCTTCTCCTTTTGTGTTGGGGTTTGGTGCAGGGGAAAGGTTGTTCTCGAGCATAAACTAGAGACAGTGCAGAATTCCTGCTGGCTGGGTGTCAGCTCCAGCCTGGGCTTTGCAGTGCTCAGAACAATGAAAGGTGAGGAGCAGGGTTGGCGTGTCCCTGGGGCGCGGGCACTTCCAGCTATTAAATCACTTAGGGCTGCGAGCGGGGGGTGGAAATAGCCCCTTTATTTTCTCCTCCTCATTAAACGGGAGCGAAAATGCAATTCAGAGGAGGGTCGGGCTGAAAAGAGCTTACCGAAGCTGCGTTTCAATGACAGATTTTTTCTTTGCAGTCATTTCTTCTTGGAGATGTAGGCTGGTCCTGGGAATTGATTGATGGGCTAGGAGGGGGCTGCGGATAGGGGGAAGGGTGGGCTGGATCTCATTGCTAACCCTTATTGAACAGGCTGTCACAAAGAAACTGCTTATTCCCCTGCGACCATTCTTTCATAAATGCCAGTTTATTCTAATGTTAAACATTCAGATGCTCTGGGTCCTTCCGTGATTCGACAGATTGAAGGGCTGACTTACTGGGATCTCCTTGTTTTCTGTTGCCAAAGGAAACCTCACAGGGCTCAGAGGTTTAATTCATTGCCAACTGGTGTTTGGATGAGTTTTTTGGGGCTGAGTTGTGATTGCCATGTATCCCTTTGGCCCCGAGTCCCAATTTGCTGCACTTTGAAAACTCCCAGGTGCAGGAGGAGCAGGCAGCTCTCTGGAAACGTGTTCCCTGCCCCCAGTAGTTGGATCCCTTTCAGAATGCGAGGACCCCTCCTACTCTCAGTCCCCAGAATCGATACAAATCTGGGTCAGGGGAGGGGGCGCTTCCCAAATGCATCTGTCCTGCTCCAGGCACAGCCTTAGCGTGGTTTTGCTCTCCGGATCGCGGCTCTAACCCGTCCCTTTGCCCTCCTTCTCTCCCCATCTCCTTCCTGCCCTTCAGCTTCAGATCTTTAGGGCTCACCAAACTATGGAACTTGATTTTGGACACTTTGACGAACGAGACAAGGCGTCCAGAAACATGCGAGGCACACGGATGAACGGCTTGCCCAGCCCCACTCACAGCGCTCACTGTAGCTTCTACAGAACCCGGACCTTACAGGCGCTCAGTAACGAGAAGAAAGCCAAGAAGGTTCGTTTCTATCGCAACGGGGACCGCTACTTCAAGGGGATTGTATACGCCGTGTCCTCCGACCGCTTCCGAAGTTTTGATGCCCTCCTGGCGGACCTGACCCGCTCCCTGTCCGACAACATCAACCTGCCCCAGGGCGTGCGCTACATTTACACCATCGATGGCTCCAGGAAGATCGGCAGCATGGACGAGCTGGAGGAAGGTAACGAGCATCCATCAGCATCCCTTGGTGCAGTGAGGAGGAGGAGGGAGGGATGGGGAGGGGGCTGCAGCACTCGGGGCTGCCCGCAAGGTCACCTTGCTCCGGCTCTGGGGGTGCCGAGCCCCGCTGTGCCTGCCCGGGGCTGGGGCCACCCTGCTGTGTGCCCAGTGCCCGCAGGCGTGCGGGTGGAGGGGCGTGTCCGGCTCACGGCCGTGTCTGTGTGTCCGGATGGTGGCCGTGTCCGTGTGTCCGGCTCCTGGCTGTGTCTGTGTGTCCGGCTCGTGGCCGGAGGGGCGTGTCTGGCTGCTGGCCGTGTCCATGTGTCCGCCTTCTGGCCGTGTCCGTGTGTCCGGCTGCAGGCCGTGTGTCCGGCTCGCGGCCGGAGGGGTGTGTCCAGTTCGTGGCAGTGTCCATGTGTCCGGCTGCTGGCCGTGTCCATGCATCTGGCCCCTGGCCATGTCCGGCTCCTGGCTGTGTCCGTGTGTCTGGCTGCTGGCCGTGTCCGTGTGTCCGCCTCCGGGCTGTGTCCGTGCCTGACCCGTGGCCGTATCTGTGTGTCTGGCTCCTAGCTATGTCTGTGTGTCCTGACCGTGTCCGTGTGTCCGGCTCCTGGCCGTGTCCGTGTGTCCGTGTCCGTACCTCGGGGTGTCCCCATGTCTGTCCGGGCTGGGGTGACCCCGGCTGGGTTTCCCACTGGGGTGGGTGGGGATGAATGAAAGGGAAGAGGGGCTGAGGTGTTCCTGAGTGTGGGATGGGCTGGGAAGGGTTTGTGTGCTCCGTGTAGGGTTTTGGGGTATGGCACACACGGTGTGAGTGCTCAGGGGTGTGGAATGGGCTGGGAAGGGTTTGTGTGCTCTGTATCGGGGTTTTTGGGGTATGGCGCACACCATGTGTGTGCTCAGGGGTGTGGGATGGGGTGGGAAGGGTTTGTGCTCTCTGTATAGGGTTTTTGGGTATGGCACACACGGTGTGAGTGCTCAGGGGTGTGGGATGGGCTGGGCAGGCAGCTGGGGGTGTGGAGAGGGGCGCTGGGATGTGAGGGGTGTTGGGAGGGCGCGGGGGTTTCTGTTTGGGGAGCTATGCAGGGATGTGTTGGGAGTTCACACAGCCTGATTAGATAGGAGATTTAACGAGCGAGGCTCGTGAATAGAGAAGGGCGTTTTTGACAGGTTGCGCTTGGTGAAATTTGGGGTTTATGCGTGAGGAGGGTTAATGACGGGAGCTGTGGGGGTTTCTTTGCGCTGGAGTTCGTGCTCAGGGGGTGTGGAGGTGTGCGAGGCTGTCTCTAAGGGCGTCTGGGGAGTCTGTAAGAGGGCCTGGAGGGTCTGTAAGGGGGTCTGGGTGTCTGTCAGAGATGTGCACGGAGGGCGCGGGGAGTTCATGCGCTGCAGGGCTCTGAGGAAGGGAGCGCCTCGCTGCCTTTGGGGAGCGGTCGCTGCGCTGCCTCTGGAGCATCCTGGGGGTGCTCGGGGCAGGGCCGAGGTGTCCCCGTGTCCCCAGGGGCTGTGGCTGCTGCTCTGCGGGGTCAGGGATGAGCCTAAATCGACGCTGCTCGGAAGGACGGGGTGCCCTGGGGAAGGTTTGCTCAGGTGCCAGCCCTGGGTGCTGTCCTGCTCGCCGATTTCCCGGCAGGTCAGCACAGCCCTGGGATGGCATTGCAGGGATGGATGGGCAGTGCATCCTGCCCGAGGGCAGCTCTGCCACAGCACAGTGGGATGGACAGAGGGCACCACAGCCACGCTGCTTTTCTCCTCCCCGAGCAATCCATTCATTCTTTGTTCGGACCTGGAATATCCTGTTGCAGGAGGGGAGGTGCTCTTCCCTTTTCCTTGGTGTTTTTATCCCAAGCAGATATCGCTGGCCAGTTTGGTGACTACCAAAAAATCCACGAGGCTTTTGCCTTTAGCGAAAGACAATGGAAGTGAGGCACGAACTGCAGGGGCAGCGTCGCTGCGAGTCATTGTGTGACCTTGACTAAAGCAGCTCTCCCTCTCATTCCTTCCCTGTCAGGCAGGATACTCATCTCCCAAAAATACTTCTCAGGGACAAGGACGTGGAATAAATCTTGGTTTCCATAGAGGAGAGTTTTCCTGGGAAGAAATCGCTGCCGTTCAGAGCTGCGATGCTTCCTGGTGGAGTTATTCTCAGCCCATTTACAGCTGTCGAAGGGAGGTGTGGCCTCTCTTAATTTTAGAGATTCTGCCATGTTTCATTCTGGTCTCTTAATATGGCCACAGCCTTCCTCTAATGGCAGCTCTCAGTCCTGCTTGTCCTAGGTTTTATGCAAATCTTCAGAAATAACTCCAGGACAAAATGCAGTTCTTTATTCTCTTTTTACCCTCTTCCTCCTCTTATACTCAGCCTGATTTTTGTCAGTTAAGGAAGCTTTAGTTGTTACACCTCCTTTAAATGGGTTTTGCTGCAGGTAAGGAGGTACCTACTTCATGAAAATACATTTTTCTGGTTGAAGTACAGACAGGAGATGCTGGCATTTGGGTTCTGGCTTTGTTCTGCCAAAACAGCACTGAAGAAGAGGCACTAAACCAAAATGGGATTGTCTCTATGACTGTGTCCTCAGCAGAGCATCATCTAGGAAAATAAAACCTGAGCAGAGTGAAGACAAAGGAATCCATTTTTGACCATGCCAGAGTAGGTCTGCATGCTGTTATTGATCCCATATTTCTAGGGGTGACCTACACTGCTGTTGCAGAAAAGCAATTTACAACACTGTGGGTATAACCAGCCCTTGTGGTGAACTCTGCCCTCAGCTTGGCTGTTTGCATAGCTATGTACAAAATACCTGTGTGCCAAAATACCAAATACCTGCATGAAACCCAAAATCTGGGAGTAGTTCTGCTGTGACACACCAAAACAGTGCACACATAACCAGTGCATGTCTGCTTTATAAACTGACTTTCTGCTTGGAGACTGAGGGTAACCAAACCAGTCCTTGTTGCTATAATGGGACTAATTTATCATTGTAATTTCCAATAAACAGGTAGAATCTAGGAAAAGTCATCAAAGAGGCTCATCTCAGTGGTTTGATGGAAAAAACTTGTGAATTACTGACAATATTTCACATCATGTTCACCTGATTACTTCTGATTGAAAAATGTACTTACATAGTGTAGCCTGAGTGTACTTCTGAAGGGTAGAGAATGATATTGCACAGCACCAATATCTAGAGACAGAGATTTCAGGTGAATAAAACCCACGTGGTGTGCAGCTAGTTAACTGGGGCTTGGAATCACCCTTTGTTCTCCAGACCCAGAGCTCTTCCCTGGCACTCAAGGTTACTCCCATAATGAGAACAAGTGAAGTTTTTAATGTCTTTTGTCACATTCCTTCCATCTGTTGGGCTGAGCCTCTTGGTCTTTTCCTGTGCTGCACCCTAACATCTCACATTTTGGAAGCCCTCAGAGCTCTGTCACACAGGTGCCTTTTGCTGCCAGCTGAGTTCTCCCTCACTGGTCACAGGCTGCTTTTTCCATTCTTTTCCAGGCAGCTGTCTCATCTCCCAGTGACTTTCTCTCAAAATCCTCCCAATGATAATTTTTTCTTCCCCTCTTCAGTCCTAGCAGCCATCTTCCATCACTGTAGTCATTGTCTCAATCCTGATTTCCTACTTTCAGCATTCGGCTTTAATAGAAATAAATAATAAGCTATAATAATTATTAATAATAATATAATAATAAACTTTAATATAAATAAAGAACGCACCTGCTGATGTTGCTTAGAGCTGCATTCCTCCTTAACTTCTGTGCTGGTCAAGTGCAAGGCAAATCCTATTCCAGCTCATCCTTCCACTCACGTCCCACTGCCTTGGCTGGGTCAGGAGTGGATGTTGGCCCAAGGTGCTGCTATTTATGGTGGCAGATGAATTTTTTGGAAAATAGTACCATGTGGGCTTTATTCCCCTTCATTTAGAATTGGTTCCAGTGGCCAGGGCTTTGGGAAGTTGATTTATAGATCTGCATTTACTGGTGAGTCACTTGTAACTGATAATTCTGTGCCTTGTGCTGTGATCAAACTTGCATGTGAAAGATGCTAAAATAATCATGTGCCATCCTTTGCAGCCTTTCTCATGATGATCATAGAGCAATTCACATTTTTCATCCAAGTTTCAGCTGAAATTTAGCTCCTTTGGTATTTGGATGTGGTGGTTTTGTTCATTTTGAGCCTCTTCTTGAAGATTTCATGTGATGAGAAGTTGCCCCACCTCAGCTCTGATTATTTTTTGTCCTTGAATGGAGAGCTGGGTAGAGGTGGAAGCTGATGTTGTGCATTGACTTCAGCAGCAAAGGTGGCTTAGGAAATGCTGCTCTTGGTCACTTCTTCCAGTTCCCATTGTCCCATAAATGAGTTCTTTGTGGGACATAAGGGATTTTTTTAGCTCTCTTCATAATTTTGCTGCTTTCCCATATTCAACTTCCTGGCATAATGGACAGTGAGGCACAACCTGGGAGGGAAGGCAAGGCACATCCCAAGGTGGATTTTATGCCTTGTCCTGGGCTGCTTGTTTGAAATTTGTCTTTGTTTCAAATCAAACTCCAGAAAAAGCTGAGTAGGATTTGTTTTGCTCAGTGTGGTTTTATTGCAAATGTTCTTGGGCTGTGTGAGATATTCCACAAAGTGATTCCAAGCTTTTTGTATCCTGTCATGCCCTTGGGAATATTTTCCATAATCTTGTCCAGGAGCATTTAAAGTAATCATAGGAGGGGCTCCACCCTGGAACTGAGGAGTCTGGTGTGTGCTGGGACTGAGGGGTTTATAGTAAACATCCTGGAACCTCCACCCAATGTGTGTGTTCCAGTTTGCCTGGGAAAGTGAAGTTCCTGTAGTTTCATCCTGAAACCTTGATAACCTGTGGAATTGTTTTCTGTGGGTGTCTGCTGGCCTGATAGCTCAGCTAATTACATCCTACAGAACAAAATTTCTCCATGGGGCTCTGTTTTATTTGCTTGCTTACCCCAGCTAGGTGCAGCCAAGACTGGTGTGGTCCCAAAATTCTTTAGGGGCATCTTGTGGTTCTGAAGATGATTTCTAATCAGGCATTTCTTCCACTTCTCCAGCAGAGCAAGAGGTGCTTCTGTTCATGGAGGAGCCAAGGGAAGGGAGCTCTTCCAGGGCTCATTTTGCCATGCTGGAGTAGGCCTTTCTAACTGGAGTAGATCTTTCTAACTGTAGTAGGCTTTTCTAACTGTAGTAGGCCTTTCCAACTGGAGTAGATATTTCTAACTGGAGTAGATCTTTTTAACTTATGAAGCAGCAGCAAGTTCATGCATTTGAAACTCAAGGTCTCCTCCAACACCACGTGGAATGAACTCTGCATGGTGTTAAGTCCACTTAATTCCTGCTGCAGCCCTGGTAAATTCCATGAAACACAAAAGCTGGGCACAGTAGCACATTCTCAACTTTGCAACTGCAGATCTAACAGCCAGAATAATTGACTGCTGCCCACAGAGACTGTTCCTGGAATAACTGTTAACACTTAGACATTTAAAATGGCCTCAATCCAGCTTTCTTGATTTTTCTCAAAAGACTTCTGCCCACAGTTCATTATCCTTGGAAAGTTGCTGGTGCATGCTGAGGAAGGATAACTTTTCCTGAAAGCACAGCCTGTCACATTTGGTATTGTCACAGGGAGCTGATCTAAGAGGGTTGGAAGATTAGCGCTCATCTGGAGCTTAGGGTTTTTCTAAGGAACCTTCTCCAAGGCAAACCTTATCTTTGCTGAGATCATCCCTTCTTTAGGAGCTGAATAATCTCCTTGTGCTTCCATCAAATTGGTACCACAGGGATGTGTCATGCACTTGGAGTAGTTCTGTGTGATGCAAGCCTGCCTTCAAATGGCAAATATGATGGTCATGACAGCATCTCTGAGGTCTGCAGCCAGCCCAGCATTGCTGAGAACAGGCAGGAGCACTGAGGAAATGCCTTGGCTGCTTTGGTGGCACCATAGGAATCGTGACACGTCTGGAGTAGCCTGGCATGGTGACAATGCTCATCCCCCTGTGGGCTCTGGCTCTGCAGTGTAAAAAGGACTTCATGCTCTGAGCTGGCCCTGCACTGAACCAACACTGTCCTTGGCACCAGGGATTTTCTCAGGGTGATGCTCCCCAGCCCCAGTGCATGAATGTGTCTCTTTGGGGCTGCCTTTTTGGGGTTTGTTTGGAATTAATGACCTGGCTGTCCATTGTACCTTCTCATGGCTTGCAGTGGGATTTCTGCACAGCTGCTTGCTGGCTCAAGACGTGCTCCTGAAAATATTTGTGCACAGATTTTTGTGCTTAGGGCTGGGGGAGCAATGTTCTTCTTGGAGCTGTTTCTTTTGCTCGTGACAAGATCTCACATCCCCTTCCCATCCCTTCTGTTATGCTGAGCACATCTTCTGCTCTCATGCTGTGTCTGTCAGTCACATTTCTGTGCCTGGCACAGTTGTACACCTTGACTTCTCATTACAGGCTTAGCTCAGACAGATGTGGCACAGAAACCCACAGAGAGCCCACTCCTCCCTCCATGGTATCTCTATTCCCTTTAAGATTTCTCTTCTTTATTATCTCCTGGACACATTGTGCTGTTCAAAGCTGCAAAGTTCACAGGTCTCCAGCCCATGCTTGCTCAATCCTGCTGCCACCATGGTAAGGTTTGGGTAAAATTCCACTGTGGGATGTGAAATACAGTGTGGGAAGTGTGTTCCTGGCTGAAAAATGCGTGTGCCTCACTGAGGGACTTGAATGATGATTTTGCTGCTGTTTGAGGCTCATAAACTGAGTTAGGGAAGACATTAGTTGAAGTGGTTTTTAAATTAAGTTAAAGCTTCAGGTCACATCCTTAGGTCAGGGAGGAAGGGAAGAAAAGCTCCTCTTCCCTGGAGCTGTGCTGCTGTGACTGCAGAGATGATGCTGAGAAGAGCTGCTGCTCTGAACTGCTCCTCTGGAGTGTCTCTCCAAGGAAATTTGTCTCCAGTTTTAGAATCGAATACAGCACGGATTTTATTTGCTGGAGTTTGGGTGCAATGAGCCAAAGGGAGAAAAGGCAGATTCCATTTTGCACTTGTGAGTGTGGGCACAGCTGGAGAGGCTGTGTGTGGATCTGCACAGCTGCCCAGGATCACATCTGGGGAGCAAACCCTACAAGAGCTCTGCCTTCATGCCACTGTTCCCTTTGGTGTACAGTGGTGTAAATCCACAAACAGCTGTGCTGTGCGGTGAGCAGCTCAAAAGGACTCAGCTCGAACTAAGGGTAATGGTACTGTATCAAACAGATCAAGAATCTCTTCAGCTTACTTTAAAATATGCAACTTGTTAATAAAAAATATGCTCTAGCACCTCAGGTGTCTACAGAACACAGTGCAAATTTGCACTTTCTTTCACTGTGAAAATAATACAGATGAAGGTCAAATGCAGATGAAAGCCAAGCCTTGCCACACTTCAGTGGCTGATAGTTTATTTCTGTTTTTCAGGTGGGGAAGCAGAGGTGAATGTGAGGTCAGGAGCTGGCACAGGGAAGCTGGGGTGACAGCAGCACTCAAATCACTAATTCTTAGTGCTGCATTTAAACAGAGAAATCTCTTTTCTCAGAGGATAATGCACAGTTCTGCTGAGCACACTTAGGAGGGCTCTGCTGCCCGGGGATTATGGGCTTGGCAGGGCTCATGTTCTTAGGATGGTTAATTCCTGGGAGCATTCCAGACTCTTTGCTGCCCTTCTCTCAGTCATGAAACTGGAGAGAAGCCTGGGCCTGCTCTGCACCAGGTGTTCCTTGGCTGAAGCAGATGAATAAACCACAACTTATCACTTATTAATCAGAGAGATCTGAAGTATTCAAAGCTTCTGGAAAAGGATATCCCCAGAGGGAGTTTTGTATAATGCGTGGTATTCTGGAGGGTATATTTGAGTTTTTATTGAGTCAGATTCACAAAATGTTGGGGATTAAGGAGCTCCAGCTATGGGCAGGGCTGCAGGGTTGGTTTATTGAGGGGTGTTGCTGTCAGCAAATAGAGATTTTTACTGTTTGTTCAGGCCAACAGAACCTGCTGGTGGGATTATTGTTGGTTTGGGGTATACCCAGACAAAAAATGCTCAACTGAGTGTTCATCACAAACCTTGTCAGCTCTCTTCTGTATTTGTATTCCATCTTTAGAAGGGGAAATGGAATATCTGCTTCCTGTTGATCAAGTATTTTGGTCATTTTTATACACATGGAGAAGAGCTGCAGTTGGTGATGCAAACACCACGAGTGGGCATCACGGTGGCAAAGTGGGTACAAAGGTGGGGTTGAAATAAGTGAGAATCCTGCATCTTTTCTATGGCTGCTTGTGGCATCACACCCTGGTCAATAATAGGGACAGAAATACACATAGTGCTGTCATAAGCCTGTTCAAATCTGGTTTTTGTGTGTCTGTTGTGGTCTCACTATGGGTTCTGGTGCCTCCATCAGAAGTGCAGTTTAGTCAGCAGAAGGAGCTGCAATATGAACTTTATCCTGGGCATGTTACGTGCCTGGGCCATGTGAAAATCAGTGGGATGTTTGCAAATCCATATTTTGCCAACTGGATGTCAAATCCTGTCCTAGAGATCCCTTGGTGAGAAGCCAGACTTGGCTGTGGGATAGGCTTTTCAAAGATGTCTGAGCCTTGCAGTGTGCAGTCAGGGACAGACAAGGAAATGCAGCCAATCTGTTTTTGGTAAAGAAGGAGTTTCTTTTTTTTTTTTTTTTTTTAAAGTCTTTTAAAATAGTTAAATCTGTATTTTGATTTTAAACATATCATAGTACATGAAAAACTTAATTCTGTAAGATCAGACAAAGAAAACACCAGAAGAGACTTTAAAATCCTACAGGTCATGCCTTCAGTTTCTATTAAAATTTTATCTAATGGCGAGACGAAAGCTTCTTCCTCCAGCAGTGAGTGACTTTTTTTCAGTGCAGCCTGAGTCATTTCAGACCAGACAGCTACATTCCCTTAGGGATACTGGTTTACAGTCTCATTCTCTAATTCATCAGCATCCATCAGATTTGCAGGCCCAAAAGAAGCTCCTACAAATCCTTTAAGGTGCTTTTAAAACCTTGGATAGATAGGATCCTGTAAATTACAGACAAAGCCTGAAACTAATTTTGGGTGGGATAGGGAAGGGCTTTTTGGGAATTACTAAAAAGACCCTGTAACTCTTCTCTGCCATGTCTAAATTCAGATTTAATGTATTTTTGGTTGGTATCAGCCATGTAAATCAAGAAGTGGTATTTGGTGCAGTGTTTAATCTCAGCTGCCACTAGGTCTGCTCCCTAATAAACCACTGATGCTCCAACAGTGCATATTTGTTATGCCTGCTAGATTTATCAAGGCTGCTTTTAGTGGAGACTGTTCAGGACAAGATTTTGATTATTCTTCAGTCATGATGCAGAAGGCACTTTGTGGATGAATGTTGATGTCCTCTTGGCAGGGAATGACACACTGAAGTAGCATCTAGGTCTGTAAAGATAAAGGGAAAAACTGGCAAATTTATAAAATAATCAAGGTGGTCAAATGAATTTGGTGTTTTGAAGCTCTTGGAGGGCTTAGATGCATCTTCAAGTACCTAAATACCTTTATAACTCAACCTCTCTCAACCCCTGGTTCACGTGATTTTATGTATTTGCTGATGGCTGACAAGCTTATTTTGTGGAAATACCAGCAATATTTAAAATGACCATAAATATAGCATTAAAACAAGGCAGAATGTTTTAAGAACAAGCTGTCGTGGGAGTGCTAATGGGAACAATTATCAGTGATGTGCATGATTTATGGGGGAAGAGCACAGAGCTGGAGCTTACTGCAGAATCTCGTTTCTCCCTCAAGGCGAGAGTTACGTCTGCTCGTCCGACAACTTCTTCAAGAAGGTGGAGTACACCAAGAACGTCAACCCCAACTGGTCTGTCAACGTGAAGACCTCTGCCAACCAGAAAGCACCTCAGTCCCTGGCCAGCAGCAACAGTGCCCAGGCCAAGGAGAACAAGGATTTCGTGCGCCCCAAGCTGGTGACCATCATCCGCAGCGGGGTCAAGCCGCGCAAGGCCGTGCGTGTGCTCCTCAACAAGAAGACTGCCCACTCCTTCGAGCAGGTCCTCACTGACATCACTGAAGCTATCAAGCTGGAGACAGGGGTGGTCAAAAAGCTCTACACCTTGGATGGGAAGCAGGTAGGAGGTTTTTACAGATGTTACGTCTTTTTGTTCTTCTCGTTGCCCGGCTTTGCTGACTCAGAGCAATTCTTGAAGGCTAAAATTAAGCTGAGATGATTGCTGCCATCTGTTGCCTTAGAAGTATGGCTTCTCATGCCAGTGGTTAGGTTACTAAATTTTCCCTGATATTAATACCAAGTAAAGAATGCAGCCGTGGGTCTGGGTGGAGCAGATGCTCGCCCTGCACGCCGGCGTGCGGTGCGTGTCCTCTGGGCCAGCTAAATAAATAACAGGAGGGCTTGGGCTCACAGCCTCCAGCTGCTCTGGCTCTGGACTCACTGGAAGAGCTCTCCAGCTTTGGCTCCACTCAGAGAAAACGTGTTGCTTGACTTTCCTTGCCCTCTGGTGAAGGCTTGCTAAGATAAAGCGATTGATCCAAGCATGCTCTTCTGGCCAGCTCCAGAGCGATCAGGGAAAGTGTGGAACTGGGGAGCATTTCCTTGACTAAGTGCATGAGGAGGTAACGCGCAGAAAGAGTCAGAAATATTTAGCAGGTCATCAAAATGTGCTTCATGTCTACATGTTGCTGGAGCTGAAGGAAACATCTGTCTCTTGTTAGCAGCTACACAGCAACGAGCCATTTCGTATTGCTGTATCTATGAAAAGCCTTAAAGGAATGTGGGGGATCATTTTTAGAGCTGGGAAGAGCTAGATTCTTCAAGGACGATTCTGAGCTTGATTTAACATTTCTGTTTATTGTAATTGAGGAATGATCTTATTTTTGTCGCTATTTTTCCTGGTCCAGATTCTGGAGCCTGGCAGCACATCTCTTGTGTGGGTTTGGACACTGGCTATTCTAGGGATTGATGGGTTTGCATTAAATTAATTCTGTCCTGTCTCTGGAGAAAATTATTCAAGAAAATGATTCAAGTACTCTGCCCAAGGAAATGCAGATTTTACAAATAAAAATGCTCATCCCAAATGCAAGTTCCTAAATGTCCTGCACAGTCCAGGAGTGCAGTGTAGTTCCTGGGAGAGCAGCATGTCACTCTGACCTGATAGTCTGGTGTCCCTGCCCATGGCAGGGGGATGGAACTAAGTGGTTTTTAAGGTCCCTTCCAACCCAAACCATTCTGTGATTCTTGCTTTGTCCCATCCTGTGTCCTGCACATTAGTTACTGTCTGGTTCCAGCTTCAGATGCACAAAAAATCCCATCTGTCTGCCAAAGCTTTCCCTTTTCCTTCCTCAGATGCACAGTTTGAACATGAGAGGGTGCCTGTCCACAGACACAAAAACCTGCTGGAAATGAGCAGTGATACCAGGAGAGGTGCACTGGAAACCCTGGGAGAGACCAGGGACAGAGGAAGGAGATTCTCAAATGACCTGTGCTCCCTGAGGTGATCACACCTGGGCACAGGCCATGCCCTTGGGGTCACAGCAGCTCTGCAGAGGGTTCCATGGTTGGATCTGGCCTGAGAGCAGTTCCCTGCTCATGCTGACACAGAGTCCCGCTATTCTTCTAGCTGGGAAGGGGGATCTTAATCTGAGCCTGTGAGTGGCCTCAGTTCTTTGAGAGCTGCTGGCAGCTTGGGGGTGAGATGTTGCTTTGGAAGGTGCAGAAATAGGGATGCTCCTGCCCTCTTCTCCCCCTTTTAGCTGTTTGCAGGGGCAAGTGGTGATTCCCTTCCACCTCTGGCTCTAGAGAAAGATAGGATCAGCCCTGATATAACATTTAACTTGTTTCTCTGGCTTTATAATTCACCATTTTATGAAATCAGATATTTGCATGTTGGAGATGTTGCTGGGAGATTGTGTGTGCAAATGTACACCCAGTAATGCAGTTATTGTGAACAGTGGGAATGTGATTTGGCAATAATGGGATGTTTGGTATTTGTTTGCAGCACCATTTGCTGTTGAAGCTTCCTGGGGAGCAAACCTGGTTCAGCAAGGCTTTGTTTTTAGTGAAAGGTTTCTTTCAGTGCTTGTTCTTTATTACAGATGTGTGTTCTTAGTGTGGAAGTCTGAGCTAGAAGGTTATGCTGGCTCTAAGGGTTTCCATGACATACTGCTCCATAAAATCTGACCTCCTGACATGACATTAGGGGGTTTTGCATGTCTGATGCTGACATTAGAAAGAGATTACTGCATGCGTGGTTCTGACAAACAGCGCTTTATTTTCGGGAGGAAATATTCATGCAAAAATGCAAGCTACTCAAAGCTGAAATACTGACAAGAATCCTGACAGTCTGTCTCTTTGAGTGCCATCAGAGGCACGTTGCTCCCTCTGTTGTGAAATGATAAAATTTACAAAAGGAACGTACAAAGGGAAATCATCCTGCCTCAGTCCACGAGCTGGAACTTAATGAGGGGAGATGATTATTTTATTTATAGGCATTTCCATAGTGCTCATCAGTGCAGTAATCAAGATGCTTTAGAAGTACAGACAGTGGTGGCAGTGACAGGGTGGTGTGAATAATTACATTTCTGTGCACTGCAGACCTGCTCCAGTTGGAGTGCCAAAGCAGCTAATTGAGAGCTGGTGGGCTGTGTTTGAATAAATGTAGCACTCAAAACAACAGTGGGGTTAGGTTATTTTAATAAAATTGTGTCTTTTTATGTCTTGGGTTGGCTGGAGAAATATGGCCCTTGAAGCTGCTAAATTAGCATCTTGTATTTAAGTAGTTTATTTAACTTGCACATATTTCTGATGTCTGTACTGAAGCTCCTTCCCTCCCTGGAGCACAGCATTACCTCTGGATGCACACCCCTGAGCTCAAAAGGTTTTTCAAATAGTTGACCAAAAATGAGCATGACAGGGGATCACAACAGAGATTTAACATTGGAACTTCATGGCTGTGCAGGAAATTGAGTGGGTAAGAGAATTCAGTGCATTAAGCAGGTGCTGTAATGGGCCAAATTCAGTACTTGGTTCTGTGACTACAACTGCTGTGGTGTTGAGATGTAAATGTAGACAATTAAAATACACACATCCAGGATTTAATTTGGTCAGGCCTGTGGATCATGCTGGAAAACAGTTATTTTGGTAGATTCTTCCTCTTTTTTTAAGCTCCTAGTTCTACCCAATGTCCCAAATAAGTCTGGGTTCCTGGGAGCCCTGGCTGCTTCACAGACACACGATGACAGCTCCTGCCCCGCGTTGTTAACAAGCCAAATTAGAAAGCAGAATTTGAGACCCTGGATGGAGTTGCATTGGGATGTTTTGAATGCAGCAGGCTGAGCTAGACCTTGCAGAGGTTGTGTGGATTTCCTGTCCTGCTCCTGCTTGAGCTCCTTCCTCACCATGGTGCACAATGGGTCGGTGTTCACAGGAGGCTGCTGCACCCCTGTCAGCCCCAAGCTGCTGTCAGCACCTTGCCTTGCAGGTGGGCTCTGCCTGCATTCCTCCCTGCCTCCCTGTGACCTGTGAGAGCTGATGTTCTCTGCACCCTGAGCTCCTCTTTCCCTGCCCTGTATTTTATTCCAAGGTCTGTGAGTTGTTCAGCCAAGTGCCTGAAGAGACGCAGTGACAAAAATCAATCCTTTATTTATTGGTTGCTGTCTGAGTTTGGTGATACTCTGAAATTCATCAGGCATCAGTCTGAAATTCATCAGTCCAGTTGTACTTTATGTACAAAAGACACTTTATGTACTTTTGTACTTTATTTACAAAATATATTCTTTTGTGGTGTGGAATTTCTTCTTTTTCTCCAGCTGTTTTATTGCCATGCCTTAATTAACTAAACACCCCATTGCGTGCCCCAACAATTATCATCACCAAAAGATAAGCTGAATAGGTGCTGTTCAGAGCAGGGAGAGCTAGTGTGCTTTAGCTGCACTTAAATAGAGATATTCTGGTCAAGAAGCAGGGAGCAGATTGTGGGTTTAGCCATGATAACATCAGTGATCTCCTCTGGCCTTTGAAATCTTCAAACACTGGGAGAAGTCTCCCATGCTCTGCTCATTGGCTGTTGCCTTGCCCAGACACAGTGCTGCTGCTCCAGCTGAGTGTTAGCTGTCTCATCAGATGAAATTACATCCATTTCCATATGTCAGGGCACTTGTGACTGCACTCCCAATAGAATTTCCAGTCTTAATAAAGTGGTCTCCTCTAGCAGCCTGAGCTTTGATAAGGATATCAAGTGGCAGGTGATGAGGGGAGTCCATCCTGTGTTTGCAAAGCTGATGCCAGTGCCCTGGGGGCCAGCACACCTCTCCTGGCCAGGCAAAAAGTTGCCATTTCATTTTAGATTTCCTGCACTGAGGAAGGGCAGCAGCCACAGAGGGAGAAGCAGGATGACAAAGCTTACAGCAAGTTTAAGGTTGGGACTTTGTGATCAAATTCAATAAATGAGTTGATAATAAAGCATCTCCTATTAGTTGATAATAGGAGATGTTGATTAGTTGATAAGTTGATTAGCATCTCCTAAATTAGTTGATAATAAAGCATCTCCCTGCACTAAGGCATCCCTACAAGTTGCACTGAAGAAACCAAACTTTGGACTTGCTGCACTGATTTTAAGCTGGTATTTGGGAAAAAAAAAACCAGTAAAAAATTAATCAATCAAGTGTTGATAACAGCAGTGGACCAAACTCTTCCAGGATAATGTAGATCTATTGATTGTATTAATGAAATTGTATCAATGAGACACGGAACAAGGTTGTGCTGAAATATAAAAGTGCCTCCAATAGCTGTAATCTGTAATTGGTGCTGAGGAAGGAGGTGACACCTGTGTGGCTGTGCCCATAACATCTGCACTTCTGGAAGATCAGAAGGAGCCTGTTCCCTTCAGAGCCCTGGCAGGAGTTAACTCACACCCTGAGGCACCAGGTTCAGGGCTACAAAGTGAGCAAATTGCTTTGTGCTATTGCACATGTTGTGGTGAAGGATGTCAGAACAACTCCTCCCTCTGGATTGTTGGCTGCCTTTTAGGATGCTGAAGAGTTGCCTTGGAGTGACCCCAGAATACTCAGTTTATGCACTGGTGTTGTCCTGTTTTTTAACTTTTTTTAAACTTTCTGGTGTTTACATTCTTGTAACGAACTTTCTCACACACTCTATGTAAATAACTTATTGTTTTGCATTCTTTTATAGAAGAGGAGAAATTTAATAGACTGTTAGTTTGTCGAGTGTCATTGGAGAGGTGGCACTGTCACCTTCCAATCCCCTGTCATTTTTATAAATCTATAAATGCTGGAGTCAGAGATTAAACACCCTCTTCTCTACCTTAAGAGAGCTGTGTGTGCATGTTGTGTTATATCTCTAATAGTGAGACACTGGAATTCAGCCTCAGAGGAAATCAGAGAGACGAGCAGGAGAGGAGAGATGTGTGTTCTGTGTCCCACCTTCTGTAAAGCTCCTGCACAGCCAGTGCTAAGGGGAGTCCCCCCTTCCCTCCCTGCCTCACAGAGCTGGAACAACAAACCCAGATCTGCTTTGCATCTGCTCCTCAGCCCTTTCCTCTTGCTGCTTCTTCTGAGATTTGCCAGGCCCCACGTAAATGATAGAAGAGTCCAGGTCTGGCTGGGCAGAGGAGCTGAGCAGGCAGGATTCCTGCCCAAATCCCTCAGGATGGGGATGAACCTCAGGCTCCCTCCTCCCCAGGGCTGAGCAGGCAGGATCCCTGACCACATCCCTCAGGATGGGGATGAAGCCCAGGCTCCCTCCTCCCCAGGGCTGAGCAGGCAGGATTCCAGCCCAAATCCCTCAGGATGGGGATGAAGCCCAGGCTCCCTCCTCCCCAGGGCTGCTGCAGATGCTCTGGCTCGGGGTGCTCGCGTGAGATCACTGCTCTGCAGCAGCAGGGAGTCATGCAGGGAGGATTAGTAATAATGTATGGGCTGGAGAACTTCTGAACCCAGCCACTTACAGAGCCAGACAACACAGCCTAGTTCTCCTTCTTCAGGGAGCTCTCAGTGCAAGCTGCAGCTCCAGCACTGCCTGATTCATGCAGTGACTAGACACTAACACAGACAAAACCAATTAGTCCACAGGTATCCCAGAAGGATTTCAGCACTCAGCAGAATGAGCAAGCCCAGCTTCCATGAGTGTGTAGCTAAGTACTTAGGATAAAATATTCAGAAGACTTCCTGAGATGTTATTTAGAAACCTCATGCTTATTAATTTCTGTTTCTCCTGGGTCTCTGGGCCACAGAACCTGGGTGAAGAGGGGCCTGTCTGGAGCAATGTGGATCCTAATTCCTTGTGCTTCCTAAAGCTGGCACAGGCTGATCCCAGCAGCTGAACTCTCCATCAGACCTGTTCTCCTGTAACCTGGTTACCCCTGGTGTGGTGTCTGACCACTCCTTAAGACAGGGAGTGATGGAAACAGGGGAAAATGGATTTAAACTGTCAGATGGCAGATTTAAATTAGATATTGGGGAGAAAAAATTCTTCCCTTTGAGGGTGGTGAGGCCCTGGCACAGGCTGCCCAGAGAAGCTGTGGCTGCCCCATCCCTGGCAGTGCCCAGATGGCACTTAATGAGCTTTAAGATCCTTTTCAAGCCAAACCACTCTATAATTCTGTGTGTAGAGCAAGGGGAGGCAGTGGAGGACATCATCATCTTGCAGACTTTGCTGGGTGTTTTGCCATTGCTTTGCCTCACTCTCAGGCTCTGGAGGAGGTGTCATCCCCTGCCTGCCATGCACAGGGCTTTGTGTACTCATTGGCTGGGGTAAAATCTCTGTAAATCCATTTTCTCTCAAGGCAGTGAAGCTCCCAGCCCACAAGCAGGCTCCAGAGCTGCTGTTTGCTGGAAATGGTTGATTTGAGAGCCATGCACTGACCATGCTCCACATGAACACCTGCTCCTCGTGCCACAGATGGCAGGCTGTCAGAATTATTGAAAGATGCAGTCAGAGCTGACCTGGTGACCTGGGGGTGTTGGCCCCTGGTTCTGCATCCTGGTGCCATTCACACCCCCAAAGAGACGTGTGCTCAAAATTCGATCCTCAGCAGCATCTTTATTTTAGCAGCTCTGTCTGTCATACAGAGTGACACGTTCCCTTTTCACTCTGAATCCCAAGAGAGAAGAGGATTATTCACTGTAGTGCCAGAGGGTTTATCTTGGAATAAATGGGCTGAAAATGAGCAAGGGAAATAAGGCTGAATATCTGGAGCTGTGGACAGGCCAAAAAAGCCTTGTTGTTTTTTCTATTGTGAGTTTGTGTCATTATGTGAAACCTGAGTTTCTGGTTCCTTTTTGATGCTTCAGCAGTAATTCCAGCAATGTGAATGAAAATCCCTCCTTCTCTGAGAGGGAGGTTACACTTAAAATATCCTGAGCAAGGGTGTGGATTCTTGTATATGTCTTTTTTTGATCATCTGGAAAGATCAAATATGTGAATTTCCCCTGTTGGTATTGGGGAAGATATCTTGCTTATTCTGAATTCATGCTTATTCTGAATTCATTCTGAATTCACAGAATAAGCAGAATTCTGAGAATTCAGTGCTTACTCTGCTGTGCCAAGGTCCTTAGTGTTGGGCTGTGAGTAGCATCACACATTATTTCTGTTCACCTCTCCTTACCTGCAGTAGCTCAGAGATTGAGCAAACACCCCTGAATTCCCTCAGGGGGACACACCTTGAGGATGTCCTGGTGGTTGGTGCCACGTTCCACATCTTCTTGCAAGTTCATCTCTTTTTCTTGACTGCCTGAAACCATTCCTTCCCTTCCCTTCCCTTCCCTTCCCTTCCCTTCCCTTCCCTTCCCTTCCCTTCCCTTCCCTTCCCTTCCCTTCCCTTCCCTTCCCTTCCCTTCCCTTCCCTTCCCTTCCCTTCCCTTCCCTTCCCTTCCCTTCCCTTCCCTTCCCTTCCCTTCCCTTCCCTTCCCTTCCCTTCCCTTCCCTTCCCTGCCTTCAACCAAAGACCAGTTCTTACTGGCCTTCAACCAAAAAACTGTTTTCACTCAGTGGCAGGCAAGTTATGAGACAGTTCACACTTTTCTCTAGGAAAATCCTGCTCTAGGTGTGAATAAAGGCAAACAACCAGGTAACAGAGGCTGGGAGTAATGCTGGGATAGAGCTGTCAGCCAGCACAACAGCATTTCCTTCTCTCTTGCCTCTGAAACTGCACATGGGCTGAGCCAGATGATCCATTTTTGTGCCTACTGCCTGTATCTGGATGGAGCTTAAATATTAAGGGCTCTGTGAGTGTGAGAGGTTTTCAAGACCCTCCTCACCCTGTCTTTTGGCCATGGTGCCAGTGGCCACAAAGGTGTTTTTATGGCTCAGTAAGGGAAGCAGGGATAGCCTTGCTCACCTGCAGAGGATGCAGCCTCCATCCACCCTCAGCTCTGCCAGGAGTGACAAAAGGCATGCAGAAATGTGTCTGCATAAAGGAACTGAGGAGGAAAAATCCAAGTTGGATGCAATCCCTGGAGCTTTTCTGTGATGGTGTTCACAGGGGTTTTTGGATTGGGGAAGAGACAGGGATCTGACTCCATGTTTCAGGAGGCTTGATTTAATTTTTTATGATATATATTACATTAAAACTATACTAAAAGAATAGAAGAAAAGGTTTCATCAGAAGGCTGGCTAAGAATAGAATAGCAAAGAATGATAACAAGGTTTGTGGCTTGGGCTCTGAGTCCGAGCCAGCTCACTTTGATTGGCCATTAATTATAAACATCTAAGATGGACCAATCCCAGATGCACCTGTTGCATTCCACAGCAGCAGATAATCATTGTTTACATTTTGTTCCTGAGGCCTCTTAGCTTCTCAGGAGGAAAAATCCTAAGGAAAGGATTTTCCATAAAAGATGTCTGCAACGCTTCTCCTAGCTTGTTAAGGTAGCCCTACACACTTGGGGAGGTGCAGAGAGGAGCTGTGAGAGCTCAGGGCTGTCCCTGTGCTCCTCAGGCTGCAGAAAATCGATTAAAACAGAGCAGGAACTGCAGGCCTGCTCCTGGAGATTTGCTCAGGCTGAATAGGGGGGAATAAGCAGGGCTAATAACCAGAGCATTCACTGCTCCCAGCCACAGGCACACCCTGTTCCATGTCAATGTGCAGCCAGGCCTTGCTGGGTGTTATATAGAGGATATTTAATAAAAATCTACACTATTAAACCCAGTTCTAGTTCCCTGGTTAACTGCAAGCACTGTGTGTGTGAGTAAACACGTTTTTGTCTGTATAAATACATTTTACTAAGTTTTTACAACACAGCTCTGCAGCTCAATTTGCTGTCTAAGCAATCCTAACTCTTCCTGTAGTTAAAGAATCCCAGGGACTGGAATTCTTGTGCTCTGATATCCTCAAGCCGCGTTATTGTTTTTTGTTCCCTAACCCTAATAAATCAAAAGCAAAGGCATCTCACTGTGGTCTGTAACTGCACTTTGAAAATGTTTGCTTACTTTTACATTATTCTTTGACATAAATGCAAACCTCAGTGTTATCACTAGTTTTTAAATTATCCATGTAATCTAAAATAAGTAGAAAATTAATGTGTATTAGTTCATGGCACTTTTGTAATTTTTTATCTTAAAAAATACCTCAGAACAATGATTTTTCAGCTAGAGTGGCTGCTAGAGCTATCCTACCTTTTACTGTTTCTTTTTTCTGTTTTTTTTTTTTTTTTTTCCCCAGATGGGGGATTTAGTTATGAAGATGAGGAAGATGAGATAATATGCCCCATTAATTAGCAGGATTTTTTCCAGGGGATTTTGCTCCAGTCAGAGCTGGCATGAGAAGTCAGTCCTGCCAGTGCTCCAGGTCTGAGCTCTGTTATCAGGAGGACAATGAGCTCAAGGAGCTTTGATTGGCTCCCCAGGAATCATTATGCAGCCCCTGAGCCTGCGGGGCAGCGGGGAGAGCAGGGCTGGGGCTCCTTCCTCCCTGCCCTGCCCTGCCCTGCCCTCACCATCTGCTCCCTGCTGCTTATCTGCTGCTGCTGCATGCCCTGGGGCTGCAGGACCCACTGCTGGGGTAGTGGGCATCCATCCCTGGCTGTGGGCATCAATTCCTATCTGTGGGTGTCAGTTTCTGCCCATGGGCATCCATTCCAGTCTGTGGGCATCATCCCCTTCCTGTGGGCATCCATTCGAGTCTGTGGGCATCATCCCCTGCCTATGGGAATCAATCCCTGGCCATGGACATCCATTCCTGTCTGTGGGCATCCATTCCTGCCCGTGGGCATCAATCCCTGCCCATGGGCATCAATCCCTGGTTGTGGGCATCAATCCCTGGTTGTGGGCATCCATCCCTGCCTGTGGGCATCCATCCCTGCCCGTGGGCATCAATTCCTGCCCATGGGCATCAATTCCTGGCTATGGGCATCAATCCCTGGTTGTGGGCATCAATCCCTGGCTGTGGGCATCCATCCCTGGCTGTGGGCATCCATCCCTGGCTGTGGACATCAATCCCTGCCCATGGGCATCAATCCCTGGCCATGGGCATCAGTTTCTGGCTCTGGGCATTCATTCCTGGAGGTGGGCATCAATCCCTGGCTGTGGGTATTCATCCCTGCCCATGGGCATCCATCTCCATCTGTGGGCATCAATTCCTGCCTGTGGATATCCATCCCTGCCTGTGGGCATCAATTCCTACCCATATGCATCCATCCCTGGCTGTGGATATCCATCCATCCATCCATCCATCCATCCATCCATCCATCCATCCATCCCTCATCCATCCATCCATCCATCCATCCATCCATCCATCCATCATCCATCCCTCATCCATCCATCATCCATCCATCCATCCATCCATCATCCATCCATCCATCCATCCATCCATCCATCCATCCATCCATCCCTCATCCATCCATCATCCATCCATCCATCCATCCCTCATCCATCCATCCATCCACCCATCCATCCATCCGTCCGTCCATCCATCCATCCATCCATCCATCCATCCATCCATCCATCCATCCATCCCTCATCCATCCATCCATCCCTCATCCATCCATCCATCCATCCATCCATCCATCCATCCATCCCTCATCCATCCATCCATCCATCCCTCATCCATCCATCCATCCATCCATCCATCCATCCATCCATCCATCCATCCATCCATCCATCCATCCATCCATCATCCATCCATCCATCCATCCCTGCCTGTGGGCATCAGTTCCTGGCTGTGGCAGAGCAGCCTAATCTCTCACCTGAAGCACCTCCCTGTGCTCCTGGCAGAACAGTTTCTGGCTGCAGGTGTTGTTTTTTCTGTCTTTATTCAGGTTCTCTGAGCAGGGAACAGAAATAGGTTTGGGAAAGCATCTCCTGGTGTGTGCACTCTTCTGTGAAAGAAGCATTTCCTCAAGCTATTGCTGTGTCACTTCTTGTGCCCTTCCTCACTCCCTCATGCCCAAAATAGTGCAGGAAGAGGAGCAGAGTGGGACCAATGGTACCTGCTCTCCTCTGTGTGTCTGGCAGTGAAAATACACCAGGAAATTCAGCTTCTGTGCTGAATAAATCAAGTGAAAGACAAAATTGTGAAAAAAAAAAACAACCTATGCAAAAATGTGCTACAACATGCAAAAACCCCTTTCACCTTGCTGATCTATTAATATCAAATAATAAAACCATGGATGGGGGAGAGCTAATAAATATTTGGACTTCAAAATTCGTAAGGAAGGAAAGGCTCCTTCAAGAACCTATGAAGAAACCTGAGGTAGTGATAAGGAGTAAAAATGTTATCACAGATTTGAAACAGGTTTAGAAGAAGAAACCAGGGTAGAAATAACTTCTTATCAGAGTAAAGAAAAATACCAATAAACTAGTGGTGTTTACTATCTTCTGAAGTGATCTGGAGGTGGGAGCGCTTGGTGAAGATGATGAAAGGACTGTGGTAATAAAAAGCATGGAGGACTGAGATGAACAGGCAGTGTAATGGATAATTGTAAGTTCAAAGCAGCACTGGTAGAAATTACTCTTATATTTGTCTTTTTAAACTAAAAATAACTCTTCTGCAGAGAGGATTGCCTTGCTGAGGCAGGCTAGTAAATAATATCTTAGAAGAGAATGAAAACAGCATGCTAAAGCATATGGTACCCATTCAAAATTTAACACAGAAAGGAGCAGCTTTTAAAAATATTGCTGCATTCCATTTATCTTTCCACTTCACCTCTCCACGTTCTCAGATGTGTCTCAGGGGATGGAAGGAAATAAAGAGCTGCCCCAGTGGCTGTGCTGTGCTCCCACCTTCTGCAGGCTGGGCTGGCTCCTGCAGGTGCTTGGGAACTCGAGTTTGTGCAGGGTTTTGGAGCTTGGTGAGACACCAAGGGGGTTACAGATGGTCAGAGCCTCTTTTCTCTGGAGTGCTGAGTGCTGAATCACCCCTGCTGCCCAGTCTTGCTGTATTTTTGTGCCTTTGAATCTAGGAGTTTGGCTATGAAGGTGATCTGGCTGCCAGGTTCACTTATTTTGGAGACCCAAAGTTTCCAGTTGTGCAAAGATGCTGAGAGAAGCTCCAGCTGTAGCTCTGCAGGTGGGGAATACCCTGAATTTCTACAGCCAGGTGACACACCTTATCCCCCTGCATGGCATGGCATGGTGCAGCCTTTCTGTAAATAAAGGGGGCTTCTAATAAAGATAGGGGGACATTCTTGGCTGGGATAAGGTATAATGGTTTTAAACTAAAAGAGAGTAGATTTAGATGAGATAAAATGAAGAAGGTTTTTACAATGAGGGTGCTGAGGCCCTACAGGGTGCCCAGAGAAGCTGTGACTGTCCCTGGATCCCTGGAAATGTTCAAGGCCAGGTTGGACAGGGCTTGGAGCATCCTGGGATGGTGGAAGGTGTCCCTGACCATGGCAGGGGGCTTGGATGAGATTCCCTCTAGAGGTCCCCTCTAACACAAACTGCTCTATGATTCTGTGGTGGAACCTTTGAAATGGTTCATGAATGTTTTTGTCAAATGAAAGTTTTTGTCAAAACTGCATGGAATGACCCTGCTCTTTACACAAGGGACATAAAATTCAGTGCTTGTAGATGTCTTGGTGGATATGGACCTGTCCATCCTTCAGTCAGATGTGCTGCAGAGCCACTAACTCAGCATTTGTGGCTTCTCTCAGCCACTTCTGTAACTTTTGCTCTCTTTTTAACTACCAGATAGTATAAATGGAGTGGAGAGAAAAATACACCCCTCACTTTCCTCCCCACCACCCAGTGTTAACAGGAAGTCATAAAATATTTTACTAATGGAAAAAAAGCAAAAATCCAGTGCAGCCATTTCAACTTGGTCAAGAACTTTAATCTTGGCAGATAAATGATTTGGGGAGAAATGCTGAGAAACATTTGCAGACAAGCAAAAAATCAGTGGGAAACCCTAAGAGCAGCCTTCCATCATGGAGCTCAGCTTTAGCCCATCATGAACTAAACTTCTCTTTCTCAAATGTGCAGATATCAGGAACCTTATCAACTGCTGGCAGGCTGCAGGATTACATGTAAATGAAGTGTATCAAAGAGTCGAGTTAGGTAGCCAACATTGGGATCTAAGAACGTTATTCTTGCCTACTTGAAAGCCCTTCATAATGGATTAGAAACAAGAACTAACATCTCTTAATACCAGCTGAAATTTGAAGCATCTTTTTTTTTCTGCTTCTAGTGAATTTTAATATTTTGAGAGAAAATGGTACTGGGGATTTCCTTCATTTTAGACAGCCCCAGTCATGGAGGTTTGCAAAATGATGTGCTCATTTCACAATCAAAATGAAAGCCATAAGGCTGAATTTTGTGCAAGAGACTTGATGGAGTTGTTGGCAAATGTTATTTTTAGCACCGTAGAGCAACAGAGATCTTTACAGCCTTGGCATTTCTTGCAGTTTTAAAATGGAGAACAGCTCTTGAAATGTCTGTTTTTCCTTGAATTTTCATCCATATCATGAATTTCTTCCTAAAGTTTTTGCATTGCTCTTGGCAGCAGGTAGTGATTTCGTACCAAGCAGTGCAGAACTGCTCCATTTTACACCATTTCTCCAGAAGGCCCTTTCTTCCAAAAGGAGATGCTGGAGAAAATGCTGTCTGATCCTGACATTCATTGTTTGGGTTGTTTCCAGTCGCGTGTGTTCAGTGTGCTGTAAAACGGACAGCAGATAAGGAAAAATAAAGTTGGGCCAAAATTGCACTGATCGCTGTTTTACAGATCTCATAATGAGTGAAAGCCAATTTGTTTTTTTCTTCCCAGCACAGCTGACAAAGACCTTCTTTCTCTCCAAAGCAGAAGAAGGTAACTGCCCCAGGAAATATCTGATGTCACAATGAGGGGCAGTGTGCTGCAGGTATTCAGGAGTGGCTCTCAGGGCTCCTGGCCTCAACCCAACTGCACTGTGTGACCATGAGCAAGGCAATTAATTTGCTGTTTTCAGCCTGGGCTGCTGTGACACATTTAAACTCACAGGGAGCTGAAATGAGTTTGTCAATTTGTCTTTAATGTCCAGGTTGGAAGAGTTTCCACGCATCCCTGTCTTAGCTGCCTTTAGGTAAAACAGGACTCATTTGTAAAACTGCTGAGAGCTGGGGAATGCTGGGGCTCAGGGAAGGTGCCAGCCAGGGTTTCTCAGCCCTGCCTAAATCCTGCAGGAGGAATGTCTATTCTAAGAGAGCAATGCCTCTCTTAACAGTGATGTACAATCAGGAGCAAGCAGAGCTCGCTTTGAATGGCCATTTATCTCTCAATTTCCCCTCCTCCCATTTTATTCACTCCCTGCCTGTGTGCATGGGGATTTGCCTGTTTGCTTTGCTTTCCTTGCCATATTGTTCCAATTACCACACAATCTTTTTTCACTTCCACTTGACTTACACGTGGGTATGCCTTACAGCTGAGACAATGCAGTCATTCTGGCAGCTGCACCGTGGGCCACCTTCTGCTGCTTTTTGGACCACCAGCTAAGACTGGTGGAGAGGAGAAGTCTCAACAGCATCATAGCAGACTGAACCCCCCTTCTTTTCATTGCACAGCTTACAGAATACCTGATCTTAGTTCTTGTAGGAGTATCGGGGGGTAGCACGGTGGGGATGGACGGAGACGAGAGATCTCTGCAGCCAGGTCTGGAACTTGTGGTTTATTGCAAAGGGCCTGGGTGCAGGGCCCTGCTGGGAGCTGCCAAACACAGCTCAGAGCAGCAAAGAGAGAAGAGAGAGGGAGAGAGGGTGAGAGGGTGAGAGAGCAAAAGGGGTAAGAGAGTAAAAGGCAAGAGCTAAGAGAGCGAAGTTCCTGTTACAATGCAATAAATCTTCTTCTGCGTTGAATATTCTAATTCTCACTAACCAGTCTAGTACAACATACAAATCCTATAGCATTTCCATACAGCCTATAAGAATCACTACATTATCATACTGTGTTACATTTTAAACCCTAAAAACTCCTCTTTGGGCCCCTTCTGCCAAGCTGGCAGGGTCTGCTCTGACCCTTGGGCCTGTCTGCAAGCAGAGGGTGTTGTTCCATCAAAAGGGGATTACCTTCAGCTGGCCATGCCATTGTTTTCCAGCTGTTCAGTAACTGAGGGATCTCAAAGCTTGCTTTCATTCCAATGTCGCTTTTAGTTTCTGTATTCTCAAAATCTTTTGCCAGACAATCATATTTATAAGGCTTTTCTGTTTCATCTTCCCCAATAAGTTCTGCAAGGGTCTGGCTTCTCAAACAGAGTAAGCATCCGGGTTCTGCCCTCTCAGCGGGTGGGATGCACTGAGGGCACTCTGGTGCCATATTTAGGCAGGAGACAAAGCTGAGATTGATTCAGTCCCAGCCTTCACGTGTGCTGCCTCCTTTCCATAAGTCATGCTTTCACCTCCCTGAGCCTGGCAGCTGCCAGGGCTGGTTGCTTGGTGACGCTCTCAGCAGCACAAAGAGCTCTCAGCTGGGAGGCTGGGGCTGTCTGTCCGCCACAAACAGCTGGGATAATTTTATTTGTCTTTCTCTTGTTCCCAGTAATTGCGAGGACCTGAATCAAAGTCAACATAATAGAAAAGGGAGCACCAGCAGATACTATTTATGGCTTCTTTAGCATGCACCTTTTTCTCCCTGAGTCAGGGAGGTGACAGCATGTGCAGAAGTGGCCTGTTATTTCAGAAAAAAATGCAGCAATGAAATGAAAAGCTGTGATTGCCACTGCTGGTTCAGGCAGGCTTTTACCAGGTTCTATATAAAAGCAACATGTGAGATGGGGATTTGGATTTATGAATCATTGTTCCTTAATCCAGTGTGTGACTGCCTGCCTGTTCATTCTTTGTAATAATCCTGTGCTGTGCAGGTCATATCTGTGAAATAGCCATGAATGGCTCCTCCTCTGCCTCAGAAAAGCACACTGCTCCTCAGATATTGTGAAAAATAAAACAATGAATAATATGTTAGTTCTAGTCAGGTGTTAATGGATTTTTGGTAATTTATTCATGCAAGGTGCTATGTGGTGACAAATAAACCCTAAATGTTTATGGTTCACTGACGAAATGCACACTAACATGGATAAACTGATGTATGAATGCTGTTAAACTCCAGACTGGGAAGTGTTGTTGGTTTCTGGCATTTTCCTCCCAGATCAAAAGCCCTGATGTGCCAAGAAGTAAAACTACCTTTTGAGAGTTTGGGCTGCCCTGCTCCCAGGGCTAAAGTCAAGGACTGAGGAACATGAGCTGAAGTGGAAATGAACCTGCCTCACTCAGTGCTAAATGTGGCATGCAGAGCTGCTGAGGGAAAGGGAAAGGGCTGCTTTGGTGTGATCTTCTGATCTGATTGTGAGAATGAGGACTCTGAATTTTAGTGCCTCTCACTCATGAGCTGTCATAGCCAGTGTTGTAGTGGACACCTGGGGGCTTTGGGCCTTTTATTTATGCCCACATGCCTGCACAGGGCATTATCACATGAACCTTTTGAGTGAATAAACCACAGCCAGGGTGGAATTTCTTTCTTAAAAAACACATACTTAAGCCATAATCTCTTTCTTGCCCTGAAAACATTTTGTCACTCTAATACAGGCACTTCTGGCACAGTTTTCATCCCTGAGCTGGTGCTTCCCAGATACTTTTTGCATGTGTGGTATTTGCATGGATTTTGCTGATTCTCAATCTAGCAGTTTCCTCACCGATTACGTTTGGATGTATGGAGACAATAATCAGGGCAATCCTCCAGCTCATGCTTTGGGGTTTACAGCGATCACTGAAGGGATCAGGGCTTTTCCAGGCAGCATCATGCTGAAAGATGTAAGTACATTTGTGAAGGAGGAGCTTCCCTGTCTGCTGAAACAGGGAATTCAGCTCTGAGCCCCTGACAGAGGCTGTGCATCAGCACCGATGAACTGATCCTCTGTGTCAAATCCTTATGTAAATGCAACAGCCTAATCCCCCTGCCCTAATAGGAATTTCACACCTTAATCCTCGCTGTGTTCAGGGGCAAAGACATTCCTAGCAGGCAGTTTGACGAGCCCATCCTTTTTGAGGGAAATCACTGGCTATAAGTTTGTGGTGCAGGGGAAATATAGTCTATGATTTGTAGGGAAGACTGAAGCATGCCACTAATAAAAGAGAGGGGATTATGTTCCTAAATTGTCAATGGATTTCAGAGGATTTGCCACACCAAATGAGACCATTAACCTTCCAAGTCCTTCATTTTGCCCCTGGCTGGCTCGTTGCTTTAGCTGGAAATGCTCCCTGGGCATAGCAGTGGGGTGTGCAGGAGTAGGAGGAACAGGATTCCCTCCTGAGCCCTGCAGCAATGCAGGCTGTGCTCTGCAGCTTGACACAGCTCCCCAGTCCTGGGCTTCCACTGCTCAGGTTGGAGGAAGTGTCCATCAGTGCAGGGGTGTCATTCTGAATAAACCTGTAATTTATATTATTATGTAACCTCTAAGAGTTTCTAAAAAGGCTGGAGTACAGCACGTGGCAGGGACTGGGCCTGGCTCATCTTTTCTATAGAGATGTGCATGAATCTCTCAGGCATGGAGATTTTTATTTCTTGCCCAGCTGCAGAGCCTTATCCAAAGCTCACTGAAATCTACAGAACACTCCAGGCCATGACCTCAGTCTGATGGTCCTGTGCCTTCCATGGCAAGGGGAAAACCAGCACTGCTCCTGAATTGTCACCTGTGACAATAAGGATGCTCTGCTCTCCCCTCACAACAGGGAGGGGAAATTGTCTCACACACAGAGGCTCCTTTCTCTGCCTCAGAAGGGCCATGTTTGTACCCCTTGTGCTCCTGGTTGTGGGGGTCATTTTGGGTGCCAGGTAAACACCTGGATGTGCTGCTATGGAGCACCACTCCCCCATGCTACTGTACATAACCTCACCATCACTAAACCCTACGCTCTTAACCATCCTGGCTATCCTCTCAGCAGCCCTGGGAGGATGAATGGGTCTCAACCAAACACAAATCTGAAAAATCCTAGCCTTTTCTTCCATCTCCCACCTAGGCTGAATAGCAATCATCATCATCTACAACCCTAAACTCACCCTCCTCAACTTCTACCTGTACGCTGTAATAACTGCAACCGTTTTCCTCACTCTAAACACAACCAAAGTCCTAAAGCTGTCTACCCTAATAACTGCATGAACCAAAACTCCATCCTTGAACACAATGCTGCTCCTAACCCTGCTCTCCCTTGCAGGACTCCCTCCCCTGACAGGATTCCTGCCCAAATGACTTATCATTCAAGAACTGACTAAGCAAGACATTGCTTTCCTCCTCGTGCCCCAAGCATGGATCTCACCTGGCATCCAGCATGGTGTGTGCACAGCTTTACAAGCAGCAGTGGTTAGCTGGCCATTTGGAAGAAACCTGTGTAAATGTGTCCTGTTTTTCCCCCTGCCAAAGCTTTCCCAGACCAGCCTTTTGTTTCACTTCATTCCTCACTGCAGAAGCTTGTTACTCCCTGCCTGGTCTCTTGTTGTGGCTCCAGCCCCTCTGGGCTGCTCTTTGTCTGCCCTGTTGTTACTCCATGCTGCACTCTGGACTTGCTTTTCACCAGTGCACGAATGAGGCTCTTCAACAGTCCCCCCCTTTATCCCCATTCTCAGCAGAGCCCATTCTCCCCTTGCAGCATTTGCATCCAAAATGCCAGCACACTGACTGAAATCTGCTGCTGCACAAAATAAGCCTTGATTTTATGTTTTTTTTC